>NC_044034.1:136547616-136881782 GCF_901765095.1 Microcaecilia unicolor | reverse complement strand
AGTTTAAATGTCTAGAAACATACCCTCTGAATTTGTCCCCCAAGGATCCTTTTTTTCTGTAGCCCATCATTACAGTACAGCTTGTTATTTTTCCATGTATTACCCCATCCTCTTATGTATCTAAAACCTTCTTCTTTATAGCAAGATTCAAGCCACTTATTTAATTCCATTGTTTTACGTGGTCTTTCTTCTCTCTTCCCACATGTAGGAATTACTTTAGAAACAAAGGCTTCAGTCCATCTCCAAGCTTCTGGACCTCTCTCTGTGCTGTAAACTTGCTATTGTTGGCCAGGTCATTTTTCCCCAGGTGGATTACAACATCAGTTTTAGAATCCTTGCTCACTTCTCAGATAATGTTCAATATTTGGTCGGTACTTCCGGTAGCTTCACAGAACCAATCCCAAGCACAGGAGACACATTAAACAGTTGGGTATTTTAGAAACACACATTACTCCATTGAGAGACTTACCTTCGAGACTATAGGGCAATGACCAAGGGTCCACAACAGTAGGAAACCCACTTTCCATCCAGTGTCTTGCATTTTTGAGTATTTGGAGAAGTGTCCAACTCAGTGTCAGTCCACCCCGTGCTGTGTCTGTTTGGTCAAGCAAAATGTCTACCTCCATGACTCATGGTAGTTGACTTGGTTAACATGTGTTTGCTGCCTAGCTGCTACATTGGATTTGAATCCTAATTGCCAGCTTGTGAGTATGTTAGGTGACAGCTCTCATTAGGGTAGGGATTGTGTGGGCAGCTGTGATATGTTCCCTGTACCCCAATGTGGGTGCCAGACCCTACTTTTCCATCAACCAAGACCAATGTGTATGTGGCATAGTTGTGAGACCATGAAAAACATGTTTGAGAAAAAGTTTAGTGTAGCAGAAGTGCAAGCTACTGAAACAGAGAAGTCTGTTGAAGCTCTAACTCCAAAGCACTATAACTAGAATAATTGTAAATGCTGGATAAGTGCAAGTAATAATTTCTGTGAACTTCACAGATGATGTAGTGGTTTATAAGTGGTTACTAAATTTGTCAAATATCCAGGACTTAAACCATACAAAATCTTAAAAATAAAAGTCAACGCTTTAAAATTAATTCTTGCTTGGACAGGTAGCCAATGTAATTCACGTAAAAATGGTGTTGTGTGACCAAATCTATTTCTATGCAAGATCAACTTAGTGGCTACATTTTGTAAGACTTGGAGTCTTTGCAACTGTTTAGCTGGCAAGCCTAACAGATTATTATTACAAAAATCAAAAGTTGTAAGAATCACTGCCTGAACAACAAGTCAGAAATACCAATTTTCTGAGAAAATCCCTAATCTGCACAGTAATTTCAACTTGAACAAAATCTTTTGTACCAAATAGTTCACATGTTTCCATAGTTAAGTTAGGATTCAACCTAAACACATCTAAAGGTTTTATTTCTGATTTCACCACTATATCAGCATCATGTAGTCATACCACATCCATACCAGCAGTCAAATTATTTGCACTATCAGACTAAGAATTCCACTTTTTAGGATGAACCCATAAAACATTTGTTTTATCAGAGTTAATTTTCATAAAATGTTGAGACATTCAGGAGAAAACTTACCATCATTCATCAGTGACTTCACAGAATTAACATCTTATAAAATGGGGAACAACAGCACAATATCTTCTGCATAAGAAAAATATTATAAATTTTGTTGTAACATTTATGTGCAGGTTGAAAATAATGGGGGATAGAGTAGATCATTGAGGAACATCCTGTCACCATTTCTGGCATTGGTATCTCCCCAAGTTTAATTATAACTTACTATCCCACCCTATGGCAGCCCTCAGGGTGGTTTACAATCTGATACATATAATAGGTATAAATAAAAATAAAGAGCATAAACATAATATGACAGACAGAGGTATACAGGAAGGGGTAGAACTACAATAATGATAGGAAAGTAACTAGTAACACAAAAGGAGGGGAAACTCTGCAAGATCAGTAAATATCCTGGACTAAATCCCGAGTGGTAAATATTAGAGAAAAGCGTCAGCAAATAAATAGGTTTTAAGGTTGGCCTTGAACTTCAGTAAAGAGGATTGCAATCTTAAAGATCTTGGAAGAGCGTTCCAGAGCTGAGGTCCCTGGACAGAGAAAATTGATTATCTGGTGTGTTCGTGAACTATCATACGGTAAGTGGGGATTTTTGTTTTGCTGAGCAGTTCGAAGAATTCTTGAAGGGCTGTATGAAATCAAATAGCAAGAAAGATACAACGGTTCTCCAGAAGCCAAGACTTTGTGGACTAAAAGTAGAATTTTGTAGGTTATGCAATGATTGATTGGCAACTAGTGAGCATTCTGGAGGCATGAGGTAACTTGATCATACTTTCTTATATTGGCAAGCAGACAAATTGTGGTATTCTGGATGATTTAGAGACATCTGAGTTCTTGACCCTGAGTCCTCGATATAGTGAATTACAATAATCCAATTGAGTAATTAGCAGCAAGTGGACCAGAGTATTGACAGCTGAAGGGAGAATCAAAGAGCAGACAGATCAGATCAGATGAAGCTTATAAAAGCAGCTTTTAACAACTTTGGGAGATTTGATGTCTAAAAGAGAGATTGGAATCGAGCCAGACACCTAAAATATGAACTTTATCAGTCTGGGGAACTGGAGTGTTTTAAAGGAGAATAGGCATAGGCAATGAAATGTTCATTGTCGTGAAAAAAAAAAGGACAAACTTAAAGTTTGTAGGATTAAGGACAAGGTTATGGTCCTGAAGCCAATTAGTGAGCTTAGTAAATTTATGATTTAGTGCATAGATTTCAGTGGTATTACATGTATTCCAAGTGAAGAGTACCTGTATATTGTCTGCATAAACAAATGTTTTCAGCTTCAAGGTCTCTGCTAAGGTAAGGAAAGGGGCTAGAAAAATATTAAAGAGGATAGGCCAGAGCATGGACTCCTGCGGAACACCAGAATTAAGTCTAAAGGGAGTAGAATTAGAATAAAAAATGTATTTATTTAGATTTTGCTCACACCTTTTTCAGTAGTAGCTCAAGGTGAGTTACATTCAGGTACATTGGATATTTCTCCATCCTAGGAGGGCTCACAATCTAAGTTTGTACCTGAAGAAATGAAGGGTTAAGTAACTTGGCCAAGATCAGAAGGGATTTAAACCAGCCACCTACTGGATTTCAAGACTGGTGCTCTAACCTCTAGGCCACTCATCCACTCCAACTTAATCCTTCTGCTATGACCTTGTCTTACTTGAATGCCCCTTTTGCCCCTCGTTCATCTAGCTGTCCAATTGATTCTTTTACCAACTTTTTATTTCTAGTATACTTAAAAATTTGTTACTATGTGTTTTTGCCTTCAATGTAATCTTCTTTTCAAAGTCTCCCTTTGCCTATTTTAGGTGCAAAACTCTGAGCATAGTGTCAATTACCAGTGAAAACATTTTATATTTATTCAATGCCACGATTATAGATTTTCTTTTTTTTTGTTAGGGATTATATTCATCTACTGTCTATATTCTTTTAGAACTGGGTAGGCAAAATTCTATGAATTTATTTATTTATTAGGCTTATTTACCGCCTTTTTGAAGAAATTCACTCAAGGCGGTGTACAGTAAGAATAGATCAAACATGAGCAGTAGGCAATTAGAGCAGTAAAAATATTTGAACAACAATATTCGAACAACAATACAAAGTATGGCATGGTATACTACTTGCAATGACAACACAATCCAGCTTATAATCGAAAGACAAAAACGCCTATATTGCGACCTAAATCGGGAGATAGGCGTTTATCTCCCAAAAACGAATAACGCGGTATAATTGAAAGCCAAACTTGGACGTTTTCAACTGCACTCCATCGCGGAAGTGTACAAAGTTGATGGGGGCATGTTGAAGGCGTGGTGAAGGCGGAACTGGGGCGTGGTTATCGGCTGATCAGAGATGGGCGCCTTTCGCCGATAATGGAAAAAAAATATGCGTTTTAGCGAGAATTTAGGCCACTTTTCCTGGACCCTGTTTTTCCACGAATAAGGCCCCAAAAAGTGCCCTAAATGACCAGATAACCACTGGAGGGAATCAGGGATGACCTCGCCTGACTCCCCCAGTGGTCACAAATCCCCTCCCACCACAAAATATGCCGTTTCACAACTTTTTATTTTCACCCTCAAATGTCATACCCACCTCCCTGGCAGCAGTATGCAGGTCACTGGAGCAGTCATTAGGGGGTGCAGTGGACTTCAAACAGGTGGACCCAGGCCCATCCCTCCCCTACCTGTTACAATTGTGCTGCTTAATGCTTATTAGTCGTCCAACCCCCCAAACCCACTGTACCCACATGTAGGTGCCCCCTTCACCCCTTAGGGCTATAGTAATGGTGTAGACTTGTGGGCAGTGGGTTTTGAGGGGGATTTGGGGGGCTCAACACCCAAGGGAAGGGTGCTATGCACCTGGGAGCTCTTTTACCTTTTTTTTTGGTTTTGTAAAAGTGCCCCCTAGGGTGCCCGGTTGATGTCCTGGCATGTGAGGGGGGACAGTGCACTACGAATCCTGGCCCCTCCCACGAACAAATGCCTTGGATTTATTCATTTTTGAGCTGGGTGCTTTCATTTTCCATTATCGCTGAAAAACAAAAACTCCCAGCTCACAAATTGTCGAATAAAACATGGACGTCTATTTTTTTTCGAAAATACGGTTCGGTCCGCCCCTTCACGGACCCGTTCTCGGAGATAAACGCCCATGGAGATAGACATTTTCGTTCAATTATGCCCCTCTATATGTACTAGAACATTATAAATGGTAGTGAAGGGTAAGGCAAAGTTATAACATAGAGATGAGTAAGAAAGTAGGAAGAATTAGAAAGTAAGGTGATTGATTTCAAGAAAGTTACACATGAGGTCAGAGAGATGGTTTAATATTATCTCAGCTAGGGTAGGAGTGGATAAACATTGGTTGCTATTCCCATCAGAAACAAATACATTTGTGCCTGATTGGAATAGCTAGCTAATTGTCTACTAATACATTAAACCTTAATCCTACAAAGAGTGAAGTTCTATAAATGAGAAAAGGCAGCTTGGCAAACTGGAATCATGAGATGTCTCTAGCATATGTTGCTATTCCAAAATAGGATCTAAAGTCTAAGAATAACCTTCAGATTGGGGTTGACTACAGAGGTCCATCTATTATGTCAAGTGAGATGATCTCTGCACCACTTATGACTTATTTGATAATGTCAACTGTACTACAATTATCTATACAACCATCCATCACAGCAAGGTTGGATTGTTGTAACATACTGCTATAGAGATTATTAAAAACAAAATTTCAAAAGAATCAACTTATCCAAAAGGTTGCAAGGTACTGCTACTAGGTATCATTTCTGTAGCTCTACTAGATGTAGGTAGTACTGTACACATTATATTCAGGCACTTTATCAGTCCCTAGTGGGCTCACAGTCTAGGTTGGGCCTTTTTGTTATTATTTTATGATATTTTTTTATGCCTGGGACAATGGAGGGTTAAGTGACTTACCCAGGATTACAAGGAGCTGCAGTGGGAATGGAACCCAGTTCCCCAGAATCATAGCGTTCTGCACTAATTGTTAGGCTATTCCTCCACTATAGCTGGAGAAGTGTCTCTTTTATGTGGTCACCAACCCCCTCCCACACTAAAAAAATAAAAATAAAAAAAAACTTTTTTGTCAGCCTCTATGCCAGCCTCAAATGTCATACCCAGCTCCCTGACAGCAGTATGCAGGACCCTGGAGCAGTTTTTAATGGGTGCAGTGCACTTCAGACAGGCAGACCCAGGTCCACCCCCCACTACCTGTTACACTTGTGGTGCTAAGTGTTGAGCCCTACAAACCCCCCCAAAACTCACTGTACCCACATGTAGGTGTCCCCTTCACCCATAAAGGCTATGGTAATGCCTATTTCGCCGGCGACGTTCGATTATGCCCCTCCACGTCAATAACCAGAAGAAATGGGAGTGTCCAAGCCCTAACTGTTAAAATTGGAAAGATATGACAAGATTTAGTCCTGGAGGGAAAGTTAGGAAAAAATATAAGGGAGCTACTAACTTTTAATTTTGTCTGTTGGCTTTTGCCTCCCAAGCCTTGACCCATATGAAAGGGAAAGCCCTCCAGCAAGATGTCTCCAGCCTTTTAGACACAGAAGAAATACTTCATCAGTGTTGCACTAACCCAGCCAACACATTTAAAAAGTGGGTGTGTAATTCTTGCTGAATTAAGATAGGAATCAGTGAGTGGTACCGCTGTGGTTTGTGGTATATTTATAATTCATGAGAGATTGAAGTTTTGACATTTTGAGAGAGCTCCCTAAAATAATTTAGTGTGTTTAGGAGGCTAATTTAATTTCTAGCCATCTAATTGGTTCAAGGACCTATAAATCAGAGATCAGGCCAGGGGTGGATAGGAGGGAAGTAAAGCCTAAACTGTGACTATTAGCTGTGTTTTGTACTCATACTATGGTAACTTTTTAAAATATTCCCTTTAAATGCTATCCTATGCAACTGAACAGAGACTTTAAATGCTAACTCCCCCCCCCCCCCCAACTATTCCTTAAACTGTCTTTGATAAGTGAGCAGAGTAACTTAAAATAAAATCACTGATGTTACCTATTTAACTCCAAGTCTAACTTTCCCCAAGTTTAAAAGCAATTTCCCAGCAAATATTTACCAGTGATGCACTCTCCCTCTCTGTAAGTCTTCTCACATCACCTCTTCTGAACCTCCTTGATACTAGGAGAAGAAGAGAGTACCCCTGTCTCATCTGTGCTGTACCACCAGGCATCTTTTAGTTTCCAACTCAAAATACTGCAGAGTCTGTCAGAGCATAAATAAATCAGCTGGGAGAAGAGAATTTCTACAGTACAGTTCTGAATGAAAACACCAGTGCTTATTTGAATATCTTAATGACCTCCCAATTTCTCAGAGGTGGCAAGAACTAGCATTGCATGGCTCAGCAACTTTAAGTGTATCAATTCCTTGTTAATATTTACTGCTGAAGACATCTGCTGCTGTAAAGCTAGAGTGTAAATATACTCTGTGGGAGAACTCCACATTTCTCAAGATAAGTGGAAGGATGTGTCTGTATATAAAGTTTTGGCTGCCCTACATTTAAACTGCCTTGTTTGACATCTGCCTATTTTTGAAGTAAACTATTACTGTGGTTCAGAGCACATCAATCGTGTGGTCTGCATTTATCTGATTTCTGAGTGATTGAATGTGTGGAGCATTGCCTTATTCGGCCCCCTGGAGAATCCTCATCCCGGCCTATGCCCCTAAAAATAAAATGTTTTCCCAACCAGCTCTCATGCTCCAGAGCACAACCTAGGTGACCACCTAGAATGAGCCTAAAAGGCCAGGGCTTACATTTATAAAGGAGTTTTCACATGTATATGGTAATCAGTGATTGTAAGCTCTTTGAGCAGGGACTGACTTTCTTCTATGTTTGTGCAGCGCTGTGTACACCTTGTAGCACTATAGAAATGCTAAATAGTAGTAGTAGTTTAACAGGGGGTTAAATTTAAATTTTGAAATCACAATTAGGTAGGGAATTAGAGGTTTAGTGTGTAGTGAAGTTTTGGGATAATTTGGTTAAAGTGTAATTGGGTTTTTATTTATTTATAAAATTTTTCCATTATTTTCTATGGGATTAAAATGGAGATTTAGCACTGCTGGCCAGAATTCCGCTGGTCAGCAGTGGAAATTGGAATGGTAAAAATGGGCAGGGATTGGCTGGAGGGATCTTGGAACGCAAGCTATGGCTGGGTAACCGAGGCAAAGGGTGAGTGGGCAGTTAGCAGAGTGAGTTGGTCAGCTGAAGGGAGCGGATGCGTGGAGCAGGGTGAGAGTGAGGTATAAGGAATTTGAGGCTAAAAGGTGATATGAGTGAGGAGTTTGAGTGTTAGGGGGTGAATTGTGATTAAGGTGAGGGAAAAGCACTATGAGTAGAAACTTTGGTGAAAATTAAATTGGTTTAGAGTTGTTAAACATTTTGAGTGGGTTACAGAGGGAAAACAGGTTTAAAGTTTAATTGAATGGAAAATAGAGAGATTGGTTAAGGGAAAGGGGAGTGATTTTAAGGGTTTTACTAGAAAAAGAACCCTGCAAAAGTAATTGTATGAGCTGTATGGTGTGAGCTGCAATACTGATGCATGTTTGGAATGCTGAGGAGCTGCAGGAATGCAAAGCTGCCAAACACTCTTAACTAGCTCAGGGACCAAATAAAGTTTAGATTAGGTCAAAAGAGAGGGAAATTTGAATTTATTTTATTTAATATAGAGAAGTTGGCCACAGTTAACCTGATGTCCCAGTGCAGCGGAAGAAGTAAGGAGTGAAGGGTTTTGCT
Organism: Microcaecilia unicolor; assembly: GCF_901765095.1. Classification (NCBI taxonomy): domain Eukaryota; kingdom Metazoa; phylum Chordata; class Amphibia; order Gymnophiona; family Siphonopidae; genus Microcaecilia; species Microcaecilia unicolor. The sequence continues at coordinate 136,873,417 of NC_044034.1, read as the reverse complement.
TCCATTTATTTTAGTTAAGTGTCAGGTGTAGGAAGAAGCTCAAGCACAGTGCGGTGAACAGCGAAATCTCCAGATGACAACAAGGGCCCCAACGCAAGAAAGAACATGCATGATGGAAAATTCAGCAGCTAAGTGACTTGAATGCATTTGGGAAAAGAGGGGAAAAACAGCAACAACAGAACAGTAAAGTAGAATAGTCACATCTAAGGAGTAGAGGAAAGGAAAAACTTACCTTGATCCGAAGTTTAGGGTTACAGGGTACCTGGAAAATAAGAAAGAGAAAGAAAACCACAAAGAATTAAATTCTTAAAACTATGTAAGGGGAAAGAAACATGTTTATTAAGATAAATTTGTAAATGGTTGAATACACTTATCTGATATTTAGCGTGTCTTGTGTCCAGGTCTCTAGAGGGGAAGAAACAGAATACAAGGATAATTCAAATAGGTTGTATTTTGAGTTAATTCACAGTCAACGGTTATCTAGTTGTTACAGAAAATTATATTGTTATTTACTCATTTTAAAAGAAACCAATTTAATTAAAAGTGTTTAAAAGAAAATCAAACTGATTGGATTTATTGTCTCAAACAAAACCTGGAAAAGAATTTTAAACTTACTTAAATTTTCCTCTTCCGCCCTTTGAGGACGGAAGAGGTGGTTAGTTTTTCCTGCATCACTCCCGGAGTTCTGCACTACTCACACACTGATCACTCACAATCCCTTTCTCTAATACCCAAATTCCCAAAACCCGTAGAAACCAATATAACACCTCCCCCCAACACTATCCTTACAAATACACTACACTCCTATATTGATGCCCACACTAAATCCCTTTTAAAACTTTAAGCTTTTTCATTCAAATCAACACTTTTGCTCTTACCACTCACAACACTTCCTCCCACCTTGACCGTCCAACTCACTCTGCCAACTGCCAGAGTCACCGTTACCTAGGAGACCATTCGCTGCTTATGCAGCACTCCCGACGACCCGACAGGCTTCAAAAACTCCGGCACTGCCCAATGCAAAACAAAATCGCGGCGGCGCCACCCTTCATCACCACCACCTTCCTGACCTCCTGAAAACCCCAATCGGGCCTCGGATCGGCCCCAGAACACCCCAAAAGAGGCCCAAAGCCTCAACACGGACCCAGGTAAGTATTTATTATTATTTTTTTAAACCCCATGTTACAGAAGTAGTAATGTGCAGTTGCATTTATAATAGGAGATTCAGTACACAAGCCCAACAACAAAAAATGTGTGGCAACCCAAACACCATACCAACCACACCAACAAAAATAAGAGGGTCCAAGCAGCTGCAACCCCATACCTCCAACTCCAGCCAACACAATAGGGGCTCAGTGTCTAACACTAAAACCTCCTACTCCATCAAAATCAAGAGCAACTCAAGGAACCCAAAATAATGCCTTTTACTCTAAGAAAAAGAAGTGAGGTTCAGTGACTCCAATATCCCCCCTCTATTTCAACAAAAGAAGCCCAATGACACCACCACACCACCTTCCATCATAGAAAAGGCTCAATAGCCCCAACGTAACAGTCTGCTCCCACAAAAACATCTCCTGAATCATTTCTAAATCCTCTTTCCCCTGCTCATTGTGCCCAACAGTTTCTTCCTCCTCCTCTGTTACCGCTTGTGCTTTCCCCCACTCTTGCCTTCCATTCCTTCACCCCTATACTCCCTTTTCCTTTATTCTGTGAAAATAGGTAAAACTAGATTTGCTGGATCCTCTGAATCTTATTAGTTCCACCTTAACTATGATTCACCAGTTTAGCAGGTTTTTGTTTTGGCTTTGCAAACTAAGGTAATTCTATAAAGGGGTATCTATTTGAGATGCCATAAATACACCTATTTGGAGCTTATTCTATAAGAAAAAGTAGACACCTATTTTTCTTTAGTCAATATTAGAGTAATAAGTCACGTATGTGCCTATATTTTAGGTTCATCACTTATACTAGCCATAGAGCTGGTATAAATGCTATTGACTAGGTTGATTTTTTTTAAGTGAATGTTGCTTTGTTCCTAATAAATCTAAAGCCCTCCTCCCTGCACCATTGTCTCATCCACGCATTGAGACTCCGAAGCTCTGCCTATCTCTTGGGCCCTGCGCATGGAACGGGTAGCATTTCAGAAAATACTACCCTAGAGGTTCTGGATTTGAGCTTTCTTCCTCAGAGTCTAAATTTGGCTTCCAGAACCTCTCTCCCACATTTTCCTATGTCATTGGTAGCCACATGTACCAAGACAGCTGACTACTCCCCAGTACTATCTAAAATCCTTTCTAGTTGACGCATGAGGTCTGCCGCCTTCGCACCAGGCAGGCAAGTCACCAGGCAATTCTCACGTCCACCAGCCACCCAGCTATCTATATGCTTAATGATCAAATCACCAACTACAACAGCTGACCTAACCCTTCTCTCCTGGGCAGCACTTGGAGACATATCCTTGGTGTGAGAGGATAGTACATCCCCTGGTGGGCAGGTCCTGGCTACAGGAGTACTTCCTACTTCACCAGGGTGATGCTCTCCTTCTAGGAGACCTCCCTCCTCCAAGTTAGCTTGGGGGCTAACAGACTGGAGGTGGGACTTCTCTACAATATCCCTATAGGTCTCCTCTATGTATCTCTCTGTCTCCCTCATCTCCACCAAGGCTGCTTCTCTAGCCTCAAGAGAACGGGCACGTTCTCTGAGAGCTAAGAGCTCTTTGCATCGGGCACATCTCACCAGCTAGGAGATAATCATACATGTGATACTCAATGCAAAAGACTAGATAGCACCCCTCTCGCTGATGAACTGCTGACTCCATCTTAGTGTTTTTGAGTTTTTCAATAATTTAAAACTTGCTACAGTATTAGGGATATTAGCCTAATATAAAAATGCCTTTTAGTTTATATAGCATATTGTATGATTTATTTAGTGTTTTCCTCTTAGATGTTAATGAAATATATTTAAAACTCTGTAAGAGCACTCCTTGCTTTTTACCCTAATTACAATAACTGACTATAAATGAAGAGTTGTTAGGGGTGGGCGGGTGTTGAGGAGGGTGGGCGGGAAGACTAAACTAGATCCTGCAGTGCCTGCTAGAGTCTATCTGTTAATGCTGTGGTACAAAGTTTTTAAAACTAAGGGGAAAAGACTTGCAGGCTCATTTTTGAAAGAGAAGGACACCCATCTTTCAACACAAATCGGAAGATGGGTGTCCTTCTCACAGGGTCGTCCAAATCGGTAAAATCGAAAGCCGTTTTTAGACGTCCCCAACTGCTTTCTGTCACAGGGACGACCAAACTTCACGGGTGCATGTCGGAGGTGTAGCGAAGGCGGGACTTGGGCGTGCCTAACACATGGACGTCCTTGACCCATAATGGAAAAAAAAGGGCGTCCCTGACGAGCACTTGGACGACTTTACCTGGTTTTTTTTTTTACGACCAAGGCACGAAAAGGTGCCCAAACTGACCAGATGACCACCAGAGAGAATTGGGGATGACTTCCCCTTACTCCCCCAGTGATCACTAACCCCCTCCCACCCTCAAAAAAATCTTTAAAATCATTTTGTGGCAGCCTCTATGCCAGCCTCAAATGTCATACTCAGGTCTATCACAGCAGTATGCAGGTCCCTGGAGCAGTTTTAGTGGGTTCAGTGTACTTCATACAGGCGGGCCCAGCCCCACCCCCCTACCTGTTACACTTGTGGTGGTAAATGTGACCTCTCCAAAACCCACCAGAAACCCACTGTACCCACATCTAGGTGCCCCCTTCACCCGTAAGGGCTATGGTAGTGGTATACAGTTGTGATTAGAGGGTTTGGGGTGGATTTGGGGGGGCTCAGCACACAAGGTAAGGGAGCTATGTACGTGGGAGCAATTTATGAAGTCTACTGCAGTGCCCTCTAGGGTGCCCGGTTGGTATCCTGGCATGTCAGGTGGACCACTGCACTACAAATGCTGGCTCCTCCCATGACCAAAGGATGGGCATTCTTGGTTTCCACTATTGCTGAAAATCAGAAAAACCAAGTCTAGGGATGACCTATCTAAGGATGACCTAAATTTCAAGATTTGGGCGTCCCTGACCGTATTATCAAAACGAAACATGGACGTCCATCTTGTTTCGATAATACGGGTTTCCCCGCCCCTCCACCGGGATGTTTTGCGAGGATATCCTCAGCAAAACTTGGGTGTCCCTTTTGATTATGCCCCTCCACGGAGATTAGTTGGTAAAATTTGCTTTTTTATATTTTTATTTTGCCTATCGCTAACCTACAATTCCTCCTTTAAATCTCGATCTTTAAGTTCCCAAAGCACAATGCAAAAGAATTTTCACTTACCAGAAAACTGTCCTCTTCTCTCAGAACTTTCTTTCTCTATAATATCACCAAAATTCGCCCTTTCCTTTCTGAGCACACTACTAGAACCCTCATCCACACTCTTATCACCTCTCGCTTAGACTATTGCAACTTGCTTCTCACAGGCCTCCCACTTAGCCATCTCTCTCCTCTTCAATCTGTTCAAAATTCTGCTGCATGACTAATATTCTGACAGTGTCGTTATGCTCATATTAGCCCTCTCCTCAAGTCACTTCACTGGCTCCCTATCCATTTCCGCACACAGTTCAAACTCCTCTTATTGACTTATAAGTGCATTCACTCTGCAGCTCCTCAATACCTCTCCACTCTCACCTCTCCCTACATTCCTCCCCAGGAACTCCATTCACTGGGTAAATCTCTCTTATCTGCACCCTTCTCCTCCACTGCTAACTCCAGACTCCGTTCCTTTTATCTTGCTGCACCATATGCCTGGAATAGACTTCCTGAGCCGGTACGTCAAGCTCCATCTCTGGCTGTCTTTAAATCTAAGCTAAAAGCCCACCTTTTTGATGCTGCTTTTAACTCCTAACCCTTATTCATTTGTTCAGAACCCTTATTTCATCATCCTCACTTTATATATTCCCTTATTTCTTGTTTGTCCTGTTTGTCTGTCCTAATTAGATTGTAAGCTCTGTCGAGCAGGGACTGTCTCTTTATGTTCAGGTGTATAGCGCTGCATACGTCTAGTAGCACTATAGAAATGATGAATAGTAGTAGTAGTAGTAACTTCTCCTTAAGATGCTTCCTAAAAAGAATTTCAGCAGATTAAAAGTTAAGTACAGGGAAAATTCAAAATACCTAAATGTCTAGCTTTGGACTTATTTTCAAGAGCCTCTAACTTTAAATGTATAAAGAGTTCTTATTAAAGGAGGTAGAAACTGCCTAGAAAGATGTAACTTGTGAGTCTAATGCCAACAATCGTTTATCAATAAAAGTGAAATTGGAATCCACATTATTGATTTTAGCAACAGTCTCCTGTGTAAAATAAAATAAATGAGAGACTGGCCCCTGAAGCATAGTCCCAGATATTTGGCATGCTATTAATAGATTCAACAAAGAAATTTGTTTTCACTAGAATCTGATCTCAAGGGCTCTTCAAAATTAACCATAGGAACTGCTGAAGGCAAAGGTGTATGAAAAGCTCAGTGCTGCAGTAAGTTAAAAGAGGTATAGAGCAGAAAAAAACTGACAGCCCAGTCCACTGGGGAGGCAGGCATTGCCAGAACAGGCCCGTTTGTTTTCCAGAGAGGGTGGGTGTCCTTGTTCTGGGGCTATATATAAGGAACTCAGCACTTGGGGTCCACTTTGAGCTTTGTTGGAATTTCTGCTAGAAGAATAATGGCTGAGTGACTGTGAAGTTAACTTGTTAAGCTTCTTTATGGGGAAGCAGATCAGGTCCTAGGGGACTTCTTCTGTTTCTACAAGCATTAAATGCCAAAACATGTTTTGCCTGCACCTGTTCCAGTTCTGACTGACTCCTCCTCCTGAACTCAGAAAGGAGCGATTTTAAGCTCAGCTGAATACATCCCATCCATTACTGCCTGCAGTATCATTAACTTGCTGCAACACTGAGCTTTTCAAATAACCCAGGAGCAAGGTCCCCAAGGAAATCCAGGTCCACCCTGAATAGTGTCTGCCTCACTGATGGACTGTGCTTTCTGGGTCTCCTCCACTGTATACGCTACCATGGACCCAGCCTCATCAGCATTGGTGAGGATTTCATGCCTGTTTCTTCCCTGTACTGCAGGCATAAGAACCTACAACTTTTTCTGACTTCCATAAAGGTTATGAATCAAAAAAAGAAGAAAAAAAAAGTGTTGAGGAAGGTGTGCTTAGCAAAGGGTAAATTGTCAGCCTGTTGAAAAGTTGCATTCGCATACATTTGCACATGTGCTGGAATGCTATTTCGCACATAAATATTGGTATTGAAAAACTATATACACAAAATAACATTTCAACATATGTACAGGATGTATGTGCATGCAGTGTGAACAGTGCCAATATAATTTATTTGCACACAAGACATTTTTGACACAAATAATAGGCTCATGTGCACGTCTAGTGTTTTCTCCCATGTTAGCACACATTTTTGCTCTCAGGATATTTGCGAGCTATTTGCTTACTGTAATGGGCAGGAATATTTTTGTGTTACATTTGGTTTAGGAAACCATGTACTGAGCTTTAGTGCACAGACTCTATCCCAAGTTGCTGCATCAACTCCTAGGTTGGGAATTGGTGGTACAGATTTGGGCTCATTTTCGAAAGAGAAGGATGTCCATCTTTCGACATAAATCGGAAGATGGACGTCCTTCTCCCAGGGACGTCCAAATTGGTATAATCAAAACCCGATTTTGGACGTCTCTAATTGAAGCCCGTCGCAAGGATGCCCAAATTTCAAGGGGGCGGGTCAGAGGTGGGACTTGGGCGTGCCTAAGACTTGGATGTCCTTGAGCCATAATCAAAAAAAGCAGAGACGTCCATGAGTCGTAAGGCTCACTTGGACGTCCAACACTTGGACGTTTTCACCCGGACCTGTTTTTCTTACGACTAAGGCACAAAAAGGTACCCGAAATGACCAGATGACCACTGGAGAGAATCAAGGATGACCTCCCGTTACTCCCCCAGTGGTCACTAACCCCCTCCCACAATCAAAAAACATCTTTAAAAATGTCGTGCCAGCCTCAGATGTCATACTCAAGTCCATGACAGCGCATGCAGGTCCCAGAAGCAGTTTTAGTGGGCACTGCAGTGTACTTCAGACAGGTGGACCCAGGCCCATACCCCCTACTTGTTATATTTGTGGAGAAAACAGTGAACTCTCCAAAACCCACCACAAACCCACTGTACCCACATATACGTGCCCCCCTTCACCCGTAAGGGCTATGGAAGTGGTGTACAGTTGTGGGTACTGGGTTTTGGGGGGCTCAGCACAAAAGCTACAGTATGTACCTGGGAGCTTTTTATGAAGTCTACTGCAGTGCCCCCTAGGGTGCCCGGTTGGTGTCCTGGCATGTCAGGGGAACCAGTGCACTACAAATGCTGGCTCCTCCCACGCCCAAATGGCTTGCATTAGGACGCTTTTGACATGGACGTCTTTGGTTTTGAAAATCGCCGGAAGTCAGAAACGTCCATGTCTAGGGATGACCAAATCTAAGGATGTCCAAATTTAAGGATTTGGACATCTCTGACGGTATTTTCAAAACGAAATATGGACGTCCATCTTGTTTCAAAAATACGGGCTGTTTTGCAAGGACGTCCAAATCGTAATTTGGACATCGCTTTCGAAAATGCCTTTCGTCACCAATTGCCTGAAGTGGAACACAGCCAGCCATATCATCAGTAAGAGGGGGAAGACAGATTGGTGGTGTGCTTGGACTATGGGAGAGAGCACATGCTGGGTGGTGGGGAGCCTATTTTATAAAGGAACTTTGGCACTTATATTCCTTATGCATGGAAAGTGAACAAAAGTAAGAGAAAAAGGAAACCTCTCAGGAAGCAGAAAAACTATGCAGTGTTCAAAAAATTGTTGAAACAACATCTGTTAGCACTGATAGGTTTGTGACTACGTAGTAGATATTGAAGGACCTTTGGTTGATTGTATTGCTGGGTTTGATCTTGTTTGTTTGTGTACTATTTGTTTTAAATGTTTTATTATTATGTATGTTCATTTGTTCTCTGCTCTGGATAACAGCAAAATACAAATTTTAATAAAAAAAAAGTGGCTGAAAAAATAAAGGCAAAAGAAGTGGCTTTCATGAAATACAGAAGAATACAAGAGGAACACAGAAAAGATTTCTGGGTAAAACTCAAAGAAATGAAAAGGAAACTATCTAGCAAAAGCATAGAGAAAAGAAAAAATGGCTAAAGATGTAGAGACTTTTTTCAGATATGCTGGAGAAAAGAAAAAGGCTAGAAATGGAACTGTAACACTGAATGATGCTGAGACCGTCTATAAGGAGAATAAGGAGGAAAAATAAGGCATACTATACTTCTGTTCTGTGCTCATGGAGGACAATCCTGAAGTTGGACCATGGTTATCTTCCAAGGGCATAAATGGGAATGAAGTAGATATTGCAGCGTTCATGGAAGAAAGTGGACAAAGCCATAGGGCTGAATGGAACACATCCCAGAATATCGAGGGAACTCAGAGAAAGCCTTGTGGGACCCCTGAAGGATTTATTTAATAGATCCTTGGAGACAGGAGAGGTTCCACAGGATTGGAGAAGGTGAGCAGCTGAGTTCTGAAGAGTTTGGAGTCTGCAAAGGGAAGAATTAGCAATTCTGGAATAAAAAGGATTGCAATAGCCGCATCTGGATGTCATAAATGCATGTATCAACATATGGAGCATGGAAAAACCTAATTAGCTTTGAATAAATTGAAGTCTTCTCAAAGATAGAAATCCAAGTTTGGTAACTTGGAAAACTTGTGAATCAAATGTTACCTTTGAATCGAAAATAACACCAACATAATGGAAGGGCTCCACATTTGGTGGAGGCCGGTGAAAGAGATATGGGATGAGAGATGGGGTAGAGCAGGATCCAGTGATCAAGGAAGTGATACATTTTGGCTGGGTTGAGGACCAGCTTGTGCATAGCAAGCCAGTTTGCTAAGTTTTTGACATATTTCTGTAAGCAACTGAGATTGAGATGAATTAAGGAGGTGGGGAAGATGAGGAAGATATCATCTGCATAGAAAATAAAATTGATATTATGGTCTTGTAGTAGAGTAGCAAGGGGACTCATGTAGATATTGAATAAAAGTGGTGATAGGATAGAGCCTTGTGGGATTCCACAGGCTAAGGCTAAAGAGGGGATGACTAACCTTGTCTACGGTGCCAGATAAGTTTAACAAAATCACCAGAACAATGTTGCCTCTGTCTAGGGAGGCATGGAGATCACTTAGAAGAGTTGTGACAGTTGTTTTTCTGCTATGGTGGTTTCTGAATCCAGTTTAATGGGGATGGAGTACTGAGTTCACAATGGGAAAGAACCTGATCAAATATTACTTTTTCCGATAACTTAGAAACAAAGTGTAGGGTAAACACAGAGCGGAAATTAGCAGGACATAAAGGACCCAAGGAAGGTTTCTTGAAGATTGGAGTGACAACAGCCTTCTTGCAGGCAAGGGGGACATGGCCAATTGAGAGGCTATGATTGGTCATCTGTTGGCAGTAAAAAGAAGGCCATGGTTAGGATAGGTAAGCCATTTAGATGGCAATGAATCCAGAGAGCAAGTAGCAACATACATAACGTGCATTAAGTTAGTGAGCTGCTATAGAGCTGGTACATTTAATGAGACCCAAACTGTTCAAAAGATGGGGGGGGGGGGGGGGGGGGGCTGAAACTGATGGTGGGGATGAAACTGAATCTGCTAAAGTGAGGTCAGATTATAGGAACTTAGAGAATAGCAATTTTAGTTATAAAGTATGATGCAAGATCATTGGCTGAAGGTACAATGCGATGGTTTGAGGATAACCGGTGAATAAGCTGGGAGACAATGGGAAAAGGGTTCTCCACTGAGTTGGAAGATGTGGAGATAAGCTTGGTATAATAGGTTTTCTTGGCTTCTTTTAAGTGGATATTATACAGGATATGACAGGATATGAAAAGACAATGACTATTAGTAGTACAACACTTACACCACTAACACTCACCTTCCTGATTTGACTCTTGAGAAGACAGAGACCTGAGTGATACCAGGGATTCTTGGCGGTTTTAGAAGCTTTTATAGATGAAGAGAAATTGGCAAAAAAAGCAGTAGCAGCTGTAGTCCAGCACAAACATTTGTCTTCAACCGATCAAGATGAGAAGTCAGAAGGGAAAAAAGTGAATGAAGAGGAGAGGTAACTGCGGGATCCAAGGTGGCAAACTGGATTGGAAACTGGTTGACTGACAGGTGACTCCAAGGAAAGGAAGGTAAGTAGTGGAGTGGAAAAGAGACTGATGAGGGCAGATATGATTGAGGTCTACAAAATCCTGAGTGGTGTAGAACGAGTAGAAGTGAATCGATTTTCTTACTCATTCCAAGGGTACAGTGACTAGGGGACACTCAAGGAAGTTACATGGAAATACTTTTAAAGCAAAAAGGAGGAAATATGTTTTCACTCAACGACTAGTTAAGCTCTGGGACTCTGCCAGAGGATGTGGTAACAGCAGTTAGCATATCTGGGTTTAAAAAAGGTTTGGACAAATTCCTGAAGGAAATGTCCATAGTCTGCTATTGAGGTAGACATGGGAAAGCAACTGATTGCCCTGGGATTGGTAGCATGGAATGTTGCTCCTAATTGGGTTTCTGCCAGGTACTTGTGACCTGGCTTAGCCACTGTTTGGAAAACAGGATACTGGGCTAGATGGACCATTGGTCTGACCCAGTATGGCTACTCTTATGTTCTTATGTATATGCCTCAGGGATCAATACTGGGGCCAATTCTATTTAATATATTTGTGAGTGACATTGCCAAAGGGTTGGAAGGAAAGGTTTGTCTTTTTGTGGATGACATTAAACTATTCAACAGAGTGGACACTAAAGAAGAAGGGATATACAAAAATTAGAAAAATGGTGTAAGGTCTAGCAGTTTAAATGTAATACAAAGAAGTGCGAAGTGATGCACTTGGTATGTAGAAATCTGAAGGAGATGTACAAAATAGAGATGAGAGACTGATAAACATGGTTGAGGAGGGAGACCTTGGGATGATAGTGGCTGGGTAACTCAAGGTGGCAAGACAATACGATAAGGTGGTGACCATAGCTACCATATCTTTTGCAGTGCTACAGTCCGATTCCTTTCCACGGACATGGCCGTGGAAAGGAATCGGACTGTAGCACTGCAAAAGATAAGTCCCATAGGTTTTGAACACTCCAAAGAACTGCAAATTGAGTGTGACTTAAGCTGGATTTAGAATGCTTACATAGTAAATAGTACATTCTGATTGACTGGAGGTTTTTATTCCAATGATGCGAGTGAGTACTCCTTAGACACATGACAGTATATACTGCGAAACAAGGAGTTACATCACGCCACGTGAGGCTTTTCCTCCAATTTCAATCAATACTTTAATTAACACTCCAACACGTTATTGATAGTAGGAAGGACTTGATTGTGGGATTTGACAGTACTCCCCATTAAGGAAAGACGTATTTGGATGAGCTGGAGAGGGCTTTGATAACAACTCCAGTGATTGGGAAGTAAGACCAGTGCCAGGCAGACTTCTACAATCTGAAACCCGAGAATAGCAAGGACAGATCAAGAACAAGCAACATAGTAACATAGTAGATGACGGCAGAAAAAGACCTGCACGGTCCATCCAGTCTGCCCAACAAGATAACTCATATGTGCTACTTTTTGTGCATACCCTACTTTGATTTGTACCTGTGCTCTTCAGGGCACAGACTGTATAAGTCTGCCCAGCACTATCCCCGCCTCCCAACCACCAGCTCTGGCACAGACCGTATAAGTCTGCCCAGCACTATCCCCGCCTCCCAACCACCAGCCCCGCCTCCCATCACCGGCTCTGGCACAGACCGTATAAGTCTGCCCAGCACTATCCCCGCCTCCCAACCACCAGCCCCGCCTCCCATCACCGGCTCTGGCACAGACCGTATAAGTCTGCCCAGCACTATCCCCGCCTCCCAACCACCAGCTCTGGCACAGACCGTATAAGTCTGCCCAGCACTATCCCCGCCTCCCACCCTTGGCAAATGCTCCATTTACTGTTTTTCTCTAAATTCATTTACAGATTTTGTCTCCCTTTTTAAAGTTCAATGCTTGTGAATTATTTTTACTTAATGTCCTCTTTCCAGTGACTATGTTACATTTGATTACTGTAAGATTTCTACTGCAAAGCAGCCTAAAGCCTAACCACCCTTACCCCTTTGAACGTTACCCCCCCCCCCCCCCCCCAAGATGTAGAGGTATGGGCAGGCCTTGCTGAGATAAGTGGAGGAATGTCAATAGGCGTATTTTATATCACATTCATATTATATGCTATTAGTGTATCTCAGAAGAGGAGATCACCTTCAGGTTGACAGTGAATAAAATATTGTCAGTTTGCAACATTGTTGGATTGCTGGTTTAATCAAGTATTGACAATGAATGTGACTATGTTGCAACCAAAATTTTAAAACCACTCTTCCATGATTATGTCAAATATAATTGATTGGTAGTGTTGCAAATTGCCGACTGCCCTATTTGTGATCCAGTATTTGTTCATGAAGGTGTGGCACTGGCTGCATTGTTGTGCAGACTGGATGGATTATGTGGGTCATTATCTGCCATCCTATACTATGTTATTATGTTACTATTTCTATGCGACTTCTCATTTCCAATCAAATGTTTTGCAGATGTCCATTATTTTTTCTAGATATTCAGTCCTCTACATTTATTTCTAGTTATTAATGTAGAAGAAAGTTCTGTTGTAAATAGGTTTTTGAATTAAACTGTTCAGTGTGTATTGGATTTAAATAGTTGTTTTGCACTGAATTTTGGATGCAGGTAATAACCATGGTTGGTTAATCCAATATAGAAAGCTATATGAAAAAAATGTACAACAAATGTTTCCTATTTTTTTTTAAATGAATAAATATTGCTCAAACTAGGCAGAAAACAGATAGCAAACTAGACTTCAAATGCTGAACAGAATTGCATACTAATACAGGAGTGAAGCTTTTAAACATGCCATTACTGTACAAATGCATAGTTAATAATGTTTTCCTCCCTATAATAATAGTTATATATAATATTAAAGATAATACAGATTTTTTTTCAGATTATGACATACACATATAAGAAAACTAATAATGGGGGTTTCACTTAGCTACCTAATTTTATTGCAGACCATCTTCCACCCTCCCTCCATATTTGTTCAGGAATAGTTTTTTAAAAATCGTAATCTGCTAACAAATGTACCAAAATAGAATATATACATCTAGATATTCAAACGTCAAGTTCACATTTCAGCTATTATGGAAAGATACCGCCACAAAGCAGGCTTTTCAGTCAGTCAGTCTGTACAAGTAATTACTAGTGTAAGCTGCATTCCAAGTGCGAATGCAACCAATAAGAATATCATTATCCATTCACAGCTTGCTAGTTAGCATCTTCTTTCCGTCCACGGATGAAAGAGAACATGCACAAAGCTGTTTTCTGCCCTTAACTAGCGAGCTATGCCAGACAGCACAGATTGTAACACACGTATCTAAGCGAAAAAGCAAGCTACAGACTATATTAGTCATAGTAAGTGGAATGCTCTGCAAAATGACTGAGTAAATACATTTGCTTGAATGGACCTCTATTGCTTTAAACTGTTTTTGGTCACACACACACACAAGCGATAACAAGCAGAGAAGGAGGAGTCCTGTCCGACTTGTGCTAAGGTGGAGCTCTGTTTCCGATAAAACGACACTAGCAGCTCAAAGATCGCTGATGGGGGGAAGGGCTTAAAGACTGACTCAAAAGCCAAGAAGTTCATTTATTTACGCCTACTACCTCCCAGCCCTTGGCAATCTGACTAACAACAAACCGAGCTAACAAGAAATACTAGAAGGAGGAAAGAGAACTCTGTGGACGTCTGGATTTCAAAGCTATGGAAATCGAGAGTGATCGCTGCTGCCTCTGATTAACAGATGCCTCTCTTACTGTGCTCAGCACAACTTGTAAATGCTTCTGGAGACCCATGCAAGTCACCTAGAGTAATCGGGAATTACCCTGTGGATTTCAATTAAGAATGGACAACTGCTACTGAGAGGACTCTGATGCATTTTCAGTTTAATACTCTGCTGGCTGTCTTTGAATTTAGACTCGAAAAGTAGATGTACTGGTTCTTGCAGTAAGAAAATATATATATATATATATATATATATATATATATATATATATTACATACTATTCACGTCTGTTTTTCTTCAAAAGTAACTGAACTGCAATCCAAAAGCTGCTCCTGACCACCCATTACTGTATAAGGAGTGTTTGTTCACCAGATCCCTATTGCTAATACACAGGTAAGCACATTTCCGTTTGTAAATTATTCTGAAGCATTATCAAAACAACCTTCTGCCATGAATGTTTACTCTTTAGTTACATGCCAGCACCTCTTTCACTTTATGTAACCTTTTTTTTTAAAGCGTTGAATTCTATGATACTAATTTAAAGATTGATATTTAAACGAATTGCCCGTATCTTTGGGCAGGAGTCCACTGTTCTAAAGCAGTAAGACTGCATACCACGTTAAAATAAAGAACCAAGCAGATTCACTTCTTTTTTTTTCTTGCAAACTGTGTGCTTCATAAACAAGGTATGTCTTCGTAGTTTTGGGAACAACTTTACAAGCATTAAAAAGAAAAGGCTATAAAATGAACTGTACCTTTTACCTGCAGGTTTCAGCATTTTAGTGCGATTTTATTTTTCAACTTTCTACATATTTGTTTGACTTCGGGAACAATGACATTTCAAAGTAGCACTGGCACAATGAGTGAGTTGCAAGTTGCAGGCTTTTCTTTTTAAAACGTTTTGACTACATTATGCAGTCAACGTCTGTTGCATCATTATGTCTGCGTATCAGTATTTTGAAAAACAATCTATAAGCTTGAAAGTTGATACACTTTCTAATGGGATTTAGGACAATACCATAATGTGAAGTTCTTAATGGCTATATCATAGAAAACCATATACAATGTATTATTGATGGCTAGTTTGTAATTGCATTTTTTTCAGATCACCTATTCAAATAACTTATTGGGAGTTTCAGTGACATTTTATTTTTCAGCATCTGTTTGTTACCTAGTCACCTTTGAGGTGGGGTTCAACGTGTCAAATTCAACATAAACATTGGGAATGCATATCATGTAAAAAAAAATATTGCATTTCTAACTTTCTCCAGCTCTCTGCATCTTGAAACTCTGCTCATAATCAGAGTAGCCTCCTGGAGGCAGAGTTTACTGGATTCCATTCCCGAACCTTGGTAATAAGCATACAAAGACCATAAATGAGCATTAACAAAATATATTTATTTATTGGGATTTGTTAGCTGCCTTTATGAAGAGATTCATCCAACTTTCTCATTTATTCTTCAGTTTATTGGATTCTTATTTTCACATAAACCCCATTTCAGGTGAATAAGTACATAATTATGGCCATACTGGGACAGACCGAAGATCCATCAAGTCCAGCATCCTGGCAAGATCCCAAAACAGTACCATACATTTTATGCTGCTTAACCTAGGCATAAACAGAGGATTTTCTCCAAGTCCATTTTATTAATGTGTTATGGACTTTTCTTTTAGGAAGCTATCCAAACCTTTTTTAAACCCTGCTAAGCTAACTGTGTTTACTACATTCTCTGGCAATGAATTCCAGAGTTTAATTACAAGGTGCAGATAAAGAAGGCCAAGAGGGATTACGAAGAAAAGCATTAGAGGCAAAAAAAACATAGCAAATTTTTGTTTTTTGGTATATTAAAAGCAGGAAGCCGGCAAAAGAATTGGATGGGCCGCTGGATGACCGAGGGGTAAAAGGGGCAATCAAGGAAGATAAAGACATAGCGGAGAGATTGAATGAATTCCTTGCTTCGGTCTTCACCGAGGAAGATTTGGGTGGGATACCGGTGTCGGAAATGGTATTTCAAGCGGATGAGTCGGAGAAACTTACTGACTTCATGGTAAACCTGGAGGACGTAATGGGGCAGTTCAGCAAACTGAGGAGTAGCAAATCTCCTGGACCGGATGGTATTCATCCTAGAGTACTGACAGAACTGAAAAATGAGCTTGCGGAGCTTCTGCTAGTGATATGCAATTTATCCTTAAAATCGAGCGTGGTACCGGAAGATTGGAGGGTGGCCAATGTAATGCTGATTTTTAAAAAAGGTTCCAGGGGAGATCCAGGAAATTATAGACCGGTGAGTCTGACATCAGTGCCGGGGAAAATGGTAGAGGCTATTATCAAAAACAAAATTACAGAGCACATCTGAGGACATGGATTACTGAGACCAAGTCAGCACGGCTTTTGTGTGGGGAAATCTTGCCTGACCAATTTACTTCAATTCTTTGAAGGAGTAAACAAACATGTGGACAAAGGGGAGCCGGTTGATATTGTATATCTGGATTTTCAAAAGGCATATGACAAGGTACCTCATGAAAGGCCACAGAGGAAATTGGAGGGTCATGGGATAGGAGGAAATGTCCTATTGTGGATTAAAAACTGGTTGAAGGATAGGAAACAGAGAGTGGGTTTAAATGGGCAGTATTCACAATGGAGAAGGGTAGTTAATGGGGTTCC
Organism: Microcaecilia unicolor; assembly: GCF_901765095.1. Taxonomy (NCBI): domain Eukaryota; kingdom Metazoa; phylum Chordata; class Amphibia; order Gymnophiona; family Siphonopidae; genus Microcaecilia; species Microcaecilia unicolor. The sequence continues at coordinate 136,856,776 of NC_044034.1, read as the reverse complement.
TCAGGGGTCTGTGCTAGGACCGCTGCTTTTAAACATATTTATAAATGAATTAGAGATGGGAGTAACTAGCGAGGTAATTAAATTTGCTGATGACACAAAGTTATAAAAAGTCGTTAACTCGCGACAGGATTGTGAAAAATTACAGAAGGACATTACGAGACTGGGCGGCTAAATGGCAGAAGACATTTAATGTGAGCAAGGGTAAGGTGATGCATGTGGGAAAAAAGAACCCAAATTATAGCTACGTCATGCAAGGTTCCACATTAGGAGTTACGGACCAAGAAAGGGATCTGGGTGTTGTTGTCGATAATATACTGAAACCTTCTGCTCAGTGTGCAGCTGCGGCTAGGAAAGCGAATAGAATGTTGGGTATTATTAGGAAAGGTATGGAAAACAGGTGTGAGGATGTTATAATGCCGTTGTATCGCTCCATGGTGCGACCGCACCTTGAGTACTGTGTTCAATTCTGGTTGCCGCATCTCAAGAAAGATATAGTAGAATTGGAAAAGGTGCCACGAAGGGCGACTAAAATGATAGCAGGGATGGGACGACTTCCCTATGAAGAAAGACTAAGGAGGCTAGGGCTTTTCAGCTTGGAGAAGAGACGGCTGAGGGGGAGACATGATAGAGGTATATAAAATATTGAGTATAGTGGAACAGGTGGATGTGAAGCGTCTGTTCATGCTTTCCAAAAATACTAGGACTAGGGGGCATGCGATGAAACTACAGTGTAGTAAATTTAAAACAAATCGGAGAAAATGTTTTTTCACCCAACGCATAATTAAACTCTGGAATTCGTTGATGGAGAACGTGGTGAAGGCGGTTAGCTTAGCAGAGTTTAAAAAGGGGTTAGATAGTTTCCTAAAGGACAAGTCCATAAGCCACTACTAAATGGACTTGGGAAAAATCCACAATTCCAGGAATAACATGTATAAAATGTTTGTACGTTTGGGAAGCTCACCAGGTGCCCTTGGCCTGGATTGGCCATTGTTGTGGACAGGATGCTGGGCTCGATGGACCTTTGGTCTTTTCCCAGTGTGGCATTGCTTATGTACGTTGAGTGAAGAAATATTTTCTCTAATTTGTTTTAAATTTACTATCTTGTAGCTTTATTGCATTCCCCCTAGTCCTGGTATTTTTGGAAAGAGTAAACAAGTGATTTACGTCCACTCATTCCAATCCACTCATTATTTTATAGACCTCTATCATATCTCCCCTCAGCCCTCTTTTCTCCAAGCTGAAGAGCCCTAGCCATTTTATCCTTCCTTCATAGAGAAGTCATCCCATCCCCATTATCATTTTTGTTGCCTTCTCTGTCCCTTTTCTAATTCCACTATTTCTTTTTTGAGATGCAGTGACCAGAATTGTACACAATATTTGAGGTATGGTCACAACATGGAATGATACAAAGGCATTGTAATGTCCTTATTGTTGTTATCCATTCTTTTCGTAATAATACCTATTACATTCTATTTGCTTTCTTAGCCACCACTGCACACTGAGCAGAGGGTTTCAATGTATCAAGCCTATACCCCTTTCCTGGTCTGTATCTCCTAATGTGGAACCTTGCATTATGTATCTATAGTTAGGATTCCTCATTCCCACATGCATCACTTTGCACTTGCTCACTCACATTAAACAGCATTTGCCATTTGGATGCCCAGTCTCCCAATCTCGTAAGGTCCTTTTGTAATTTTTCACAAACCTCTTACGATTTAACAACTTTGAATAAATTTGTGTTATCAGCAAATGTAATTTCCTCATTAGTTACTATCATCTCTGTCAAAAAGCAACAGACCCCTGGGGAAACCACTATCTACTTCTCCATTCAGAATACTGACCATTTAGCTCTACTCTCTGTTTTCTATCTTTTAACCAGTTTTTAATCCACAATAGAACACTATCTCTTATCCCATGACTCTCCAATTTCCACTAGAGTCTTTTTTTTGGGGTACTTTTTCAAATGCCTTTTGAAAATCTAGATGCAGAATATCAATTAGCTCACCTTTATCCACATGTTTGTTCACCCCTTCAAAGAAATGTAATGGATTAGTGAGGCAAGATTTCCCTTCACTAAATCTATGTTGGCTTTGTCTCATTAATCCATGCTTTTGAATATGCTCTGTAATTTTGTTCTTTATAATAATCTGTACCATTTTGCCTGGCACTGATGTCAGGCTCACCGGTCTATAATTTCCCGGATCACTTCTGGAGCATTAAAAAAAAAATCGGTGTTACATTGGCCACCCTCCAATCTTCCGGTACGGTGCTTGATTTTAAGCATAAATTACTTATTACTAACTATAGTTCTGCAAGTTCATTTTTCAGTTCTAACAGTACGCTGTGTCAGCCTCTCTGCTCAGCCAAGTAATCGTCTCTCTCTCTCTCTTTCACTCGTCCGTGCTGTCCGTCACCGACTCCCCACTCGTCAGTGCAGTTTGCTCTTCTCTTCACAGTTCAGCTAGCCAGGCTTTTAAATACAGTTCAGCTAGCCAGGCTTTTATACTCAGTTTAACTCGCCAGGCTTTTATCCACCGTTCAGCCAGCCAGGTTTTTCTCCACAGTCCAGCTAGCCAGAGTTTTAAATACAGTTCAACTAGCTAGGCTTTTATACTCAGTTTAACTCGCCAGGCTTTTCTCCACAGTCCAGCTAGCCAGAGTTTTAAATCCAGTTCAGCTAGCTGGGCTTTTAAACCCAGCTCAGCTCACTAGGCTTTTCCACTCAGCCTAACCAGCCAGGCTTTTATTCACAGTTCAGTTAGTAAGGCCTCAGAAATCAGCATGGCCTCCCAAAATTCCCTTTTAGCCAGCCCAGCTTTAAACACAGTTCCACAAGTCAGGCTAAAAACGATCCACCACCCACAACTGTCAACAACATATCTCTTGACATCCACCCACCGGATCTCCCCTGACTATTATGCTTTCCTTGTTATCTTGGGCTCCTTCAGCAATCACTCTTCTCCTCCAGTCACTTCCTCACCCACCTCCATCTCTTCTTCCACCCCTTCTCACTACCTCCTCCAACTCCTCCCATTCCATCCTCTCATTCTCCACCCCCTCACTCAGATGTTCCACCCTCTCCTCAGCTGATTCCATTTCCCAATCAGCCACCTCTCTTTCCTTCTCCTGCCACTCCGGTTCTCGTTTGTCATGACCACCCTTATTCTTCCAGGCAGTTTGAAATCTGTGCTCTCTATGCTCCTGCCTCCTCCCCTTCCGCTGTGCATTCTGGGTTCTGTCGCTGTTCTGGACTTGTCCTTCCCTCCCCTGCAATGCATTCTGGGATCTGTAGTTTTTCTGCTCTGGCTTTTCCCTCTCCCACCATGCATTCTGGGATCTGTGGTTTCTGCGCTTCTCACAGCTGGGATGAATACCATCCGGTCCAGGCAATTTGCTACTCTTCAATTTGTCAAATTGCGCCATTGCATCTTCCAGGTTTACAGAGATTTCATTCATTTTCTCTGACTCATCAGCTTTGAATATCTTTTAGTATCTCTCCCAAATTTTCCTCAGTGAAGACCAAAACAAAGAATTCATTTAATCTCTCTGCTATGGCTTTGTCTTTCCCTCAGTACCCCTTTTTATCCCTCAGTCATCTAGAGGTCCTACTGATTCTTTTTCCAGCTTCTTGCTTTTAATATACCTAAAAACATGTTTCAGTATCATGCAGTGACCGGAAACCATATTGATTCATATATTCAAAACATTGTGCTTTTCTACAAAGTCAATGAGTTGGTCATAAACCAGCTTTTCAATAATGTTCCCCAAAAAAGGGAGCAAAGAGATAGACTTATAACTAAGGAGTACACCAGGATTAAACGATGGACTCTTTAACAATGGCCTAACAACAGATCTGTTCAATGCATCAGGCATAAATCCTTCAGAAAAGGACAATTTAATAATGTCTCTGATTACCTCGCTAATTTGATGTTTCAAAGAATTAAGTATCGAAGGAAATGCATCTTTCCTTAACTTCAGCATCTCAGAAAGTGATACAGTTAAGGAAAGAGACCTTTATTTGCTACTGATTGCTCCTTTGATCCTTTTATAACCTTGTTCATATATAAGACAACCTCACTAGGATTCCTGAGGAAGGCTTTGATACTGAAACATGGCCTGTGTTGAGTCCCATTGTCTCTCCACAATATATTATCCTGAACATATGTGAATTGTGCACCATCACTGAATAAAGGACATCTCTTGATGAATTTCTGGTTCACCCATCTGGTCATTCCCACTCTGCTCTTTCTGTATTGATTCATGTGGGATTACTGTGGTTTTCTCCTTCCTTTGTTGTATACAGTAGACTGAAGTTCTATTATTCTTCAATCCTTTCATGATAATTCCTAACATTCCATTTGCTTTTCAACCACACTAAAGACTACTATAGGCTGAGAATTTCAGCGTATGTTCCACAATGATTCAAGATAGTTTTTCTGGATGGTGAATCCCATTATGGAATTTAGAATTATTTAAGTAAGGTTAGGCCTGTTTTTATGTATATGCAACATTTTGCATTGGCTGCATTACATTTTATCTGCCATTTTAGACATATATTTCTCCAGGCTGGCATAGCCCTTCTGCAGGTTAGTATAGTCTGTCTGGTCAATATTTATTTTAAATGCAGACCCACATCTGGGCATCTTCATTGAAATATGTGAGTCTGTCCAGCCAAAAACTTGCCACCAGGATTTTTGTGGGTCCAGGTCGATATTAATTCAGGACCTGCATAAAACACTTATGTAGATCTCAGCTGAGTATCGACTTGAATCTGCATAAGGATATTGGTCTGGTGCACCCTTTCACCCATTCTGATTCCCCTTCTCTCCTGACTTCACCCCCCTATGAGCACTGAAAGTCCTCCCCCATTCCAATACCCCTCCTTCCCTCCTCCTGCTCTGATCCCCTTTCGTCCTGACCACCCCCAAAAGAGCATAGGGCCCCAACAAGGAACACCCCACCTCCACAACCCTGTAAGCACCCCTTTGGCCTACCTGTATAATTCCTGGTGATTTAGGTCCAAAGGGCAGTATCAATACTCACTCGCTCCTGCCTACTGTTGCTCCTACTTCAAAATGGCTGCCACAATTTATAGAGGCTGGAGTGAGTTTCAGTGTCAACTCCAGTAGTTGGAAAGTAGGGCCAGGGCCTTTCAGACTTTTGCTGTCTGAGCTCTGAAAATAGCAAGGACAGAGCAGAATCAAGAATTAATATTTTACACCACATTCATATGGTATGCTATGAGTGCAGGTGCTATATATCTCAGTGGGGGAGGGGAAGACATTGTAAAGTGGAACTTAGTAAAATGTTGCAATATTACTATTAGATTGTTGGATCAATAACAAATTGATAATGAATGTGACTGTTGTCACATGAAGGTCTGCCATCATTTACTATGTTACTGTGGAGCAGCAATGGGGAGGAGTAAGTGGGCATTGCTCTTGTGCTTTGGACCCTAGACCTCCAGGATTTATACAGGTAGTCCATGGGTGGGGGGAGTCCACAGGGGGGGTGGGGAGGTAGGGGATTCCTTTTGGGGGCCCAATGCTCTTTGTGGGGGGGGGGGGGGAGTGTTGGGAGGAAAGAGGATTGAATAGGTAGGTGGGCTTTCAGTGCTCATGTGGGGAATTGGGAGGGAGGAGATCCAAATGAGAGGGAGGGCTTTCATTGCTCATTGGGAGGGCTCAGGAAGGAGGGGGTTAAGAATCAGGGGGTTGGGTTTGGGGATTAGAGTGCAGCAATCCGGGGGGCTGAAAAGGGACAACCAATTGGCATCCTTGAAGTTATGCAGGTGCCAGTTGACATGCAGTGCCAGCACCTACATAGCAACATGGGCAAAGTAAGGACTCTATGTGGTACTCCATACATATTATGCAGACACCAACACCAAATATTGTCAATACCTACATAAATCCCAGTTTATCCCTTACTCCGCCCCCAGAACACTTCTCTTCTGCCCAGTTTTGACTTCGCTGGTTAGCACTGATATTCAGTAGCACTGCCTAGTTAAATGCCACTGAGTATTGGTAGCTGGCCCACTGAGCATGATTTAAGTGGGAAGGAACCTCTCCCACCTGTTTAAATTTCTTAACTACTTTGAATATTCTTGTGTTATCTGTGAATTTGATCAATTCACTTGTTGCTTTCTTCCAGAGTGTTAATGAATGTTAAACCAGGTCTTGAAAACTTTCCATTAAATCTAGGAACAAGCAGCTGAGACCTCTCTCGCTTCTCCATCCCCACCACTCCAACATTGTTCCCAGTGATTTTTTTTATTTGTGGAGGAGTGGGGAAAAGGGGTAGGAATCCTCTACCCAGGCTCTTTTCCTATTATGTATGCCTAGGCAAAGACACTTTAGGAAATCAGTATCTTAAGGTGCCTTTGCAAATCACTGGCAGAACCCAGTAGTCTCCCTTCCCAAAGCATGCTGTCAGCTGTGTGACAGCAATAACTTGATAGGTGAGGCCAAGAGACAATTGCCTCTTTGTTTCAGATATCACAATGGCCTGGGTACCCATCAGTCTCCCCCCTCTCACACCCCTCTGTAGCCTTCACCCAGTCTCTCTCAAGCCACCCCAGCCTTACTCAGTTTCTTTTATGCCCTCCTCCACTTGGTCTCTCGCTTGGTCCCTTTCAGTTTTCACCCAGTCTCTCTCATGCCCCTCTCCAGCCTTCACCTAGTCAGCATCTTTTATGCCCCCCTAACCTTCACCCAGTCTCTCATGCCCTTCTCCAGTCTTCACCCAGTCAGTGTCTCTCATACCCCCTTTAGCCTTCATCCAGGTTCTCTCATGTCCCCCTCAAGCTTTCTCTTAATTTCTCTTATGCCCCCCTTCACCCAGTCTCTCTCATGCCCCCTCCAGACTTCACCCAATTAGTATCTCTTGCTCTCTCGGTCTCAAAGCAGTCATCAGCTCTTGCCTTGCTATTCACAGTGATTCCTCAGATACTGCTTCTTTGGACTCTGTAAAACAATCGGGCTCTCCATATACTTGAGTCACATGATGCAGTAAGTTTTAGAAGTCTACCGGTTTTCAAGTCCTGCGAGACTTCTCAAACTTCCTGGACTATGTGGTTCAAGTATGTGGAGAGCCCAATTGCTGTGCAGAATATGGAGAAGCAGTTTCTGAGGCACTGCTGTGAAAGGAAAATAAATATTTCGGGGGGGGGGGGGGTATGAAATCTCAGGTGCCAGGGTACAATATCTGTTTCAGCATACTCCACTGAGGCACTCCACTTTTTACTTCTTTCCTTTGAGAAACCTGACCGTTTAGCCCTATGCTTGTTTACCACCTCTTAATTGGTTCCCTGTCTACTGCATCCTCTTCCATAACTGTTGAGATCTTGGCTTCCTTATATGTATTTTTCAACAATCTGTACATTCAGCAGATCCTTTGATACAATACTCAGGGAACTGGGAACATCTAAATCTCATTATCACTTTTCCTGTGTAGAAGCCTTATACATAATGGACTAGTTTTTTTAATTTTTATTTATTTTTTCCATATATCACACCTAACAAAATCCACACAGAAGCAAAATACGCCTAGGCGTATTCTGTAAAAAATAAGCCTACATTTCCATGTAGTTTATAGAATACGCTGAGTGCCCATTTGCGTGACTAAATTAGTCACGGGCAGTTATGCCAAGTAAAACTTGGTGTAAATGGTGACACCTAAATTAGGTGCAGACCAGGTGTATTCTATAAGAACATGCATAGATTTTAGAAATGCCCACAACATGCCCATTCCACACCCATGGCCATGCTCCCTTTTCAACTATGTGACTTAGAATTTACGCGTATCACATTATAGAATATGCTTAGTCATTAATGCACATAAATTCTAATTAATGACAATTAGTGTCTGTAATTGCTTGTTAATTGGCAATTATCAGTGCTGACTGACATTAGCTAGTTAAGTTGCACGTGCAAATCTAGAATACAACTGTATTTGCACACACAACTGAAGTCACACTATACAGAATCTGAGGGAATAAGGCTAAACATCAACTGGATGGAACTCCTCTCATATGAGGAAAGGCTAAAGAGGTTAGGGCTCTTCAGCTTGGAGAAGAGACAGATGAGGGGAGATATGATTGAGGTCTACAAAATACTGAGTGGTGTAGAACGAGTAGAAGTAAATCAATTTTTTACTCATTCCAAAAGTACAAAGACTAGGGGACACTTGAGGAAGTTAAATGGAAATACTTTTAAAACAAATAGGAAATATTTTTTTCACTCAACGAATAGTTAAGCTCTTGAACTCATTGCCAGAGAATGTGGTAACAGTGGTTAGCGTATCTGGGTCTAAAAAAGGTTTGGACAAATTTCTGGAGGAAAAGTCTATAGTCTGCTGTTAAGACAGATATGGGGGAGCTACTGCTTGCCCCAGGATTGGTAGCCTGGAATATTGCTACTAATTGGGTTTCTTCCAGGTAATTGTGACCTGGTTTGACCACTGTTTGGCTAGATGGACCATTGGTCTGACCCAGTGTGGCTACTCTTATGTTCTTATGTAACTTTGTTCACACCTTCAAAGGATTATAACAGATTACTTAGGCATGGTCTCTTTTTTTCTAAATCCTTACTATCTCCCCCTCAGTAAGCTTTATTTATCCATATGTCAAGTTATTTTGTTCTTAACAGAAATTTCTACTATTTCACCTGGCACAGATGTCAGGCTTACTAGTCTGCAGTTACTTAAATCATCTCTGGAGCCCTTTTTGAAAATTAGCATTACATTGGCTGTCTTCCAGATTTAAATGATAAATTGCAGATTACCAGAGTCACACCTACAGTTTCATATTTGCATTTGTTTAGAACTCTGGTGTGTGTACCATCAAGTATTGGTGTTTTACTACTATTCAAACTAGCTTGCATATTTTACTTCCCCCCCCCCCCCCTTTGAGTGGAGGAGTGGCCTAGTGGTTAGCCTGATGGACTTTGGTCCTGGGGAACTGGGTTCAATTCCCACTGCAGGCACGGGCAGCTCCTTATGACTCTGGGCAAATCACTTAACCCTCCATTGCCCCAGATACAAATAAGTACCTGTATATAATATGTAAACCACATTGAACCTGCTATGAGTGGGAAAGCACAGGGTACAAATGTAACAAAACAAAAAAAAAATAATGGTTAGAGCAGCAAGCTAAAAACCAGGGAAACCGACTTCAGATTCTCTCTGTTGCTCCTTCTGTGATGTTGGGCAAATCACTTAACTCTTCTTTGTCTCCAAATAAAAAAAAGGAAGCAAGCAAGAAAGATTAGGACATATAACTGACCTTGGACTACAACTGAAAAGGTATAAACTAAATCTAAAATCCTCTTTCCTCGCATTTTTTTTCAATCCTCCTTTTTTTCCCAGCTCCCATGTTGCATACAGGTAATTGATCGGCAGCCTATCTCTTCTTGCACTGATAGAACTTGGGTTCACCACAGATCTTGCTCTTCCAACACGAAATATCTTCTTGAGTTTGGGCTCTGAACTGGTTTTGCTCAGCTATCAGCCAGTCACTGCGCTTGTCTTTTTTTGGTTAATGGGAAAGCTGTGGCTAGATGATGTCACTGGAACTACATTACACAAGCCTATTTCCAGGGCTTTCAGTTATAACAATAAACTAACCCAGATTCATCAGTGAGAGTGTTTTATCAAGATGTTTTTGTTGTAAATGAAAGCCAGAAGCCTTAGATTTTGAATATTGTGTAGGTATTAATGCAATCCAAACACTTCAAAACAAGATTAGTACATGCAGTGTCTTGTCAAATACCATAGGGAAAATAAACAAATCAGATGTTTGTGCAATACTATACACCTATGATCTGTAGTGACTCAGAACTTACGTGGGAACATAACTAAATATGATTTATTATACTAATCTTTTTAAATGGAAAAGCATACTACTGATCTTTCTATAATAAAATAATAATACTGTTTATTGAAATTATTTATATATTCATTTATTTCATTTCATTTAGTTATTGGGATTTATTAACCACCTTTATGAACAGATTCATCCAGTTTAACATAAAACTTACAATTTTTGTTAATATCGTAACAATAGTAAAATAACCAATTATAAACATATAAATACAATAAATGAGGTAAGCTTGGAAATATGATGTCACTAAAATACAAACAATACCATAATAGACAGAATGGAAGAATATTCAAATACCATAGATATGATGCTAATGTTTTTCTGCCTAGCTGAGGGGCCAAGTGCAGATATACAGATGGGGACAAGATGGTTAGTACAGAGTCAATTGGGATAAATAGATGGGTGGCTAAATTCAGGGCAAAATCATTATACAGTTAAACAAGATATGAAGAACTGATCTAAGTTACAGTGTGTGTAGCAAGCTTTTAACTCTTAACCCTTATTCACTTGTTCAGAACCCTTATTTTATCATCCTCACTTTAATATTCCCTTATCTCTTGTTTGTCCTGTTTGTCTGTCCTAATTAGATTGGAAGCTCTGTTGAGCAGGGACTGTCTCTTCATGTTTAAGTGTACAGCGCTGCGTACGTCTAGTGGCACTTTAGAAATAAGTAGTAGTAGTAGTCCAGGTGCAGAATAAGTGTACAGTCAGTCACCACATGTATAAAAGGCTTGTGAGAAGAGCCAGGTTTAACCTGCTTCCTAAAGTAGAGGTAGTTCTGGAAGCAAGTTCCATAGTGTGGGGGCTACACCCGAAAAGGCTCGCTGGTGGGTATCACATCGTACAATTTCTTTTGATGAGGGTACAGATAGCTATGCTCCTTGAGAGGACCTTAGAGGTCTCAGAGGTATGTAGACAATTAACTTATTCTTTAAGTACTCTGGCCCATTTTGTCTGAGGACCTTGAAATTCAAACACAGAGTTGTACATTTAGCCCTGTCAGGTACAGGTATCTAGTGTAGTTTTTGCAGGAAGGGTGTGATGTGGTCATGCCACTTGCAGCCTCCTATCAGTCGGGCTGTAGCATTCTGAATTACTTGGAGCTATTACAAACTCTTTTTGGTTTGGCCAGTGTACAGGACATTAGAGTAGTCTAGTCATGATGTTATCATGGCATGGACCACTGTGGTCAGACTTATCTTTCAAATATATGGAGAAAGATTTTGTAGTTGCCGCAGGTGATTGATCTCATAAACAACCTTTAAAAATTGAGTGAGTGATGAGTTCAGCAGTATCTGACTTGTGATTTTAGGAAGAATTCATACTTCCAAAAAGGTATTTTGAAGTCAGGTACTTGTTCACTTGTGTTAGGTACCCAAAGAATCTCTGGTAAAGTGTACATTACAAGGAGGTGATTTTTTAAATAAACTCTTGTTTTTGTTAATTACATTGATAATAATTCCAGGAATAACATGTATAGAATGTTTGTACGTTTGGGAAGCTTACCAGGTGCCCTTAGCCTGGGTTGGCCGCTGTCGTGGACAGGATGCTGGGCTCGATGGACCCTTGGTCTTTTTCCAGTGTGGCATTACTTATGTACTTATGTAATAAGAAGCTAAATATCTGAAGTTTTTAATTTTTAGTGGATTTTTAAACATTCCCTAGAAAAGAACAATACTTTTTTAGGGGGAAATAGTATGCACTTTCTATATGACAGTCTACATGGCACACTTAGGTCAGCTAGCAACAGTTTTGTTTTTTTATTGGGAGGGAAGGGCGGGGGAGAGTTATCAACAAGGGCTATCGCCAAGATGGGTTATTTTATTTAACCTGGATTATTAGCTACTACGTCTCGCTACATAAAATGGGACCTGTGCTAAAATAGCATGACTTAGTAGTAAAATAACCCATTTGAATGGTAGAATATAATGATAATTTCCCCTGACCTAACTTTTGCATATGTTATCTAGAGAGTGGCTGAATTTAGCCATTCTGTGGATAACGTTTGTGCCAGTCTCCTGCCCACTCCAAACCCTGCTTTTTTTTTTCCTACTAATAAATGACAGTAGATATGAATTAATTCATATGGGTTCTGCAGATTAAAATAAAAGAGAGCTGTTTATATGGCTAGTATGTAAACAACCACATGAGTTGATTTAAATATCAAGCCCATAGCTTGCTCAATAATCTGTGTATCATATAAAACATTTAGTAATTGAGCTATATATGTCTATAGCTCTAATCATTTTCCATCTCACAGATAGGCTGCAGAGAATACCTTCTCCTGCTTTAGACTTAGCCTGGCCTCAGAATGACATCCTATAGTATATCTCCTATCAAACTGAGCTCTCTTTTTCATCAAGCACTGCCATTTCCTCCCCTCACCCTCCCCACTGACAGTTTGAACTTCGTGGGTGTGGCTTGGATCTCTTTCAGGGAGAGAAAACTAACAACTTATAGCAGCAGCTTCAGAGAGCATTTTCCATCTCACAGATAGGCTGCAGAGAATACCTTCTCCTGCTTTAGACTTAATCCTACCCACCCTACCCCTCCACCCACCCACCCCTAGAGTGACATGTCTTATATAACCTCCCTATCAACCCACTCATTACTTTACCTCACCCATTTCTATTCTTCTATCACCTTCTCCCACTACTCCAACCAGAGTTACACCTAATCACACTGACCACCCTTCAACATCTTCTGTCCTTCTGTGACTGTTCTCTTGTGCTTGACTGCTTAAATATTTTAAATTTAAATGCTTTACTTTTTGTCTATTAGATTGTAAGCTCTTTGAGCAGGGACTGTCTTTCTTCTGTGTTTGTACAGCGCTGCGTACACTTTGTAGCGCTCTAGAAATGTTAAATAGTAGTAGTAGTAGTAATCAGATATCTCATCTGTAATATAATACATTCATCAGATTTTTTTGCTCCTGTGCCTGTTTCTTAATTAGATATTACCATTCTGTAAATTAGATGCCGAATAGTAAACTATAGGGTTAGAAAAACTAAGCTTGTTGCTTCCCATTGGTAAAAAAAAAAATGGAAATAATACTTCTGGCTCTTTGCTTGTAAGTTCATCAGATCTCATGTTCAATCATTTCACTACAAACTTCAGTTCAGCATATTTAAAAATATGGGTCTGATATTCTAAGCAGGCTAAACTTCAGTGGCACTTACCCGGTAGTGCAACTGAATATTCTGTAATGAGGGGAAGGGAAAAAAATATATAAATAAATTTAATACTTACCTGAGGGGCCGTTTTTAGGGTTCTGAAGGGTCTCTGAGTGCAGGAGCAGGCTGGGTGTCTGTGGGGCATCTGGGGGATGTTTCGGGTCTGGCTGGGGCTTCCCTGTATTTTGGGGCTCCGGGGCCATTCGGAGGGGGGGGGGGGTTGGGCTGGTTTTGGAGAGGGCCCTGGGTTTTTTTGTGGACGCGGGTTCCAGGAGCGCTGCAGGAGGCAGTGTGAAGTTTTTGGCTCCCGGGGACGATTGGGCACGTCCCCGGGAGTGAAGAGGAGGTTCGGGGCATGTTTGGGCCGGGTTCGGGCCGATGAGAGGTCACACGACGAGTTTCTGGGCCCGGGAGCGATGGAGCACGTTCCCGGGCCTGAAGGATAAAACGGGGCCGAGGGGAAGTGCGGTCGGATGCGCTCCCGATGGAGGGCAGCCGCGTTTAGCGTTGGGGAGGCCGGAGGACCGCTGCAGGAGGCAGCGCGGAAGTTTTCCGGTCTCCCGGGACTCGTGTGCGGCGCAGGGGGGAAGCGCCGGAGTTGTTTTTTTAAAAAATAAAGATGGCCGGCGAATGTAAAACGTCGGCGCGAGTGTGCATGAGGCGGCGCGCCTCATGCACGAATCGCGAACGCGCGTCTTCGCGGCTAGGCCGAAGCCGGGGCCTAAATTTTGGGCCAGTTTCGGTTGTTTTTTAATTTTTACTCCGTTTCGGCTCCAGGACGTCCGGGACCGGAACCAGGGGAAGTCTTCACGTGTGGGGAAAATCGACAATCAGGTAAGGGGGTTTTTAACCCGAAATTTTAATTGATTGATTTTTAAATTGTATAAATAGGGTTTTTGATTTTTAAAAAAATCAGGGATTGGTTTAATTTAAATTTGGTTTTCAGTTTCGGGTTCAGGGGATTTTTCCTGATTTTTCCAGTGGGTTACATTTTGAATTTTAATATTTTAAAGGGGTCTTTTGGGAGGGGTCTGGTTTTAAGGGGTTAATTAAGGGTTAATTTTTTTAAATTCGATAGGGTAGGTCCGGGAGGGGAGTTGGAAATTTTTGGGATGGTTTTTGGTCGGATTTAGGGATTTTGGAGTAGTTTAGAACAGTTTATTTGAGGGCGGACATTGGAATTTGGGATTTTTAAAATTGAAAAACAGGGATGGATAGAGAATGGGGGATTTAATTTTTGGGCCAAATTTTAGGGGTTTTGGGTAAACTGTAGGGGGGGCTAGGATTTTTGGAAATATTTTTCCATAGAAGTCTATGGGATTTTTATATTGAAAATGGTGCTGGAGCAGTGCTGGTCAACATTCCGCAGGTCAGCTTGGCCAGTTTAGAATTTTAAAAAGAGATGGTGATTGGCTGAGCTGACTGCGGAATGGCAAGCCAGTGCTGGTCTCCTTGGCAACGGGGTTTGGGCAGTTGGTCAGAATGTGTTTGGGAGTCAAGGTGAGAGGAGGTGTGGTGTGTGTTGGGAGTGTGTGAGAGGGGTTTCAGGGAAGGAAGAGGTAGAGGTTTGAGAAAAAATTGGGAAAGTATTGAAAAATAGGATATTGGTTAGAGTATAGGCTGTGTAGAGTATAGGTTAGAGTTAATATTCATTTTTATGGGGATTTGGGAATTTGGGGTATTTTTAGAAAGTTGGGGGGTTGGAATAGTGAATAGGGTATATGGGAAGTTGGGGTAAAGTGAATAGTCTGAATTAATATTAGAATTTAGGAGAGTTAACTGAGTTTAAAGGTTAAGTTAATAGAGAGGGGATAAGTATAGGGGTATAGTATAGAATGTTAAGATTATAATTAAAAGTATAGTAGTGGAATGAGAGGTATGTTTGAATGAAGACTGCCAAACATATTTAATAGGAAAGTTAGATAAAATAAAAGTTTAATTAGAGAGTGTAAGTTTATAGGATAGGGAATTGTTTAATTATTTTGATTTTATTAGCTAGACGGCCACAGTATAAAATTGTTACGGACACTAGGTATCCTGGTACCTGGTCAGCGAAGGGAGGGTATTGCTTCCATTTATTTTATTATAGAGTGAGGTTTAGGAGGAAGAGCCGTCACCTGCAAAGAATCCTGGAAAAGCTGACACTGCAATTACAAGGGCCCCAACGCAAGCAAGGTTCACCGGCGCACTGGAGAAAGAGGAACAGCCTACAGCTAAGTGACTGTACAGGGAATTCTGTGACTGGGGGTAAAGGGAAAACAGTGAGGTTAGGTACCCTGTGAAAGAAGAGAAAACAACTCAAACAAAATACTTACCTGTACCTGGAAAAGTTGGGTGTAGACTCTGTAAAACAGAAAAGTGAACACAAAGAATCACATTCTAGGAAAATACTATTTAAGTGAATACTTAAAAATATCAGGAAAGGGTAAGGAAATAAAGAGGAAAAGAAAACAAAATACTTATCTGATATATAAGCTGGTGCAGTACTGAAATTCGACCTGTAAGAAAAAGAATGTATGGTAAATTTGGGGGTTTAAGAAATATTTATTGTTTTTATTGAATTGCGATTATTATTATTATATTGAAAAGTTTTAAATAAATGTTATTTAATTACATGAAAAAATATCTGATTTCTATCTGATTTTGGGAGTTTGGGCAGGAAAAATCCTAACATTTTAGTTTATTTTCCTCTCCTGGTCTTAGAGATTAGGAGACGAGGTTAGTGATTGTACCCACCCTCTGGCCTTGGTGATTGGGATCTCAATTTAGCTGTCACGACTACAATCATCCGGCTATTGAGACCCCTTTAATTATTACAGCATACCCAAGGCTGAGGGGCTGTGGCACAATTCCCTCCGACAACCAGAGCACTAACCCCCTAATTCTATAAAGTTGGGCACCCAATTTACACTTACCCCCGGATTCTATAAAGGCTGACCAAATTGGCATGCCAAAATTTGGGTGTGGCCCTGAGATGCATGAACAACGTAAATTAGTTAATGAGCCAATAAATGGGAATCATTGGGCACTAACAATCAATTATTGATAATTGGCACCAATAAGGATTTCCACATGCATTTGGCTGTGTGCTATTCTGTAAGGCAGTGCGCATAAACTCCCATAGCATGTAATGATGGGGGCACGGCCATGGTAGGAGCACAAGTGTGTCAGGGGCATTCTGAAATTTTGCACACATACAGGCTTATTTTCGAAAGTGATCGCCGGCCATCTTCCGCCATAAATCGGGAGATGGCCGGCGATCTCGCAAAAGCGGCGAAATCAGCATAATCGAAAGCGGCGTTTTTGACAGCATCGCTGCTTTCCCATTGCTGTGCCGGCGAAAGTTCAAGGGGCGTGTCGGCGGTGAGGCAAAGGCGGGACATGGGCGGGCATGGGCGTGGCTACCAGATGGCCGGCTTTTGTGGATAATGGAAAAAAAAAGTGGCGTTCATCAGTTTTTCGCCAGGTTTACTTGGTCCTTTTATTTTAATGACCAAGCCTAAAAAAGGTGCCCCAACTGACCAGATGACCACCGGAGGGAATGGGGGATGACCTCCCCATAGTCCCCCAGTGTCACCAACCCCTCCCACATTAAAAAAATAAAAATAAAAACCTTTTTTTACCAGCCTGTATGCCAGCCTCAAATGTCATACCCAGCTCCCTGACAGCAGTATGCAAGTCCCTGGAGCAGTTTTTAATGGGTGCAGTGCACTTCAGGCAGGCAGACCCAGGTCCATCCCCCCCCCCCCTACCTGTTACACTTGTGGTGCTAAGTGTTGAGCCCTCCAACTCCCCCAAAACCCACTGTATCCACATGAAGGTGCCCCCCTTCACCCATATGGCCTATGGTAATGGTGTAGAGTTGTGGGGAGTGGGTTTGGGGGGGATTTGGGTGGCTCAGCACCCAAGGGAAGGGAGCTATGCACCTGGGAGCTATTTGTGTATTTTAAAAACATTTTTAGAAGTGCCCCTAGGGTGCCCGGTTGGTGTCTTGGCATGTCAGGGGACCAGTGCACTACAAATGCTGGCTCCTCCCACGACCAAATGCCTTGGATTTCACCGGGTTTGAGATGGCCGGCATTTTTTCCCATTATCGCTGAAAAACAAAAACGGCGATCTTAAACCCGGCAAACTCTGGCATTTGTCCGGGCTAAACCGTATTATCGAGAAAAAAAAGATGGCCGGCCATCTTTTTCGAAAATACGGTTCCGGCCAGCTGTTGCGCCGCCGCCAAAATAGATCGCCGGCGACCTATTTCGCCAGCGACGTTCAATTATGCCCCTCATAGTTATAGAATACTGGGTCAGTGCACCTAACTTGGGTGCCAGCATTTACTGCAGGTTTCAGCAGGTGTAAGTTTGGCACCCACAGGTACGAGATCCTTGCTTAAGCATTATTCTATTAAGGGCATGCACCTTTAACAGAATAGTGCTTAGTGCCAGTTTTTTTTTTTTTAATTTCTGGTGCCTAATTTGGAGTGCTGTGCATAGAATCTGTTCCTTAGTGTGCAAAGCTGTGTTATAGACTAAGGTCAGTTGCACATGTAACACAATATAATAATGAGTTGATAATTCATGTTAACGAGCAATAATTGTCATTAAATAGTGTTAATTGGTACCAATTAGTTATTACATATGCAACTGACTTTAGATGGTATTCTATAAAATGTGCGCACAAATACAGAGAATACAACTGCAATGAGGCATGGACAGGAGAAGGGTATTGGCAGATTAGGGGTACCCAGGACTTGTGAGCACATGTTATACATGCAGTTACACTCCTAACTGTCCATAGTTAAGCACAAGTACTTACAAACTTAACCTGGTATGCTATACTGGTAGTTCTACGTGAAACTGCCATTATAGAATTGATGCTTAGCACCCAAATATTTCCTGTCAAACGTTAGGTGACATTTTCTGAATTTAACAATAACTGGATAGTGTGTTGGTGGTCTGGGGGCATATTTAAGGTGGAGCTGGCATTTAACTGGGTAAGTGCCAATATTCAGCTGGTATCCCGATGCGCTACCTGGGCAAATGGGACCACACAAATAGCAGACTCATCTTTGTCCGATTTACTTATCCAAGTAACTGCTGAATATCAGTACTTATCTGGACAAATGCCAGTGGCCTGCACATTCCCAGATATTCAGTGCTGTACCTGGATGTGGCCTGGCATTAAATATCTGGACATAATTTTGGTGCTGCAGGCAGCGTTTAAAAGGAATGCTGACCATTGCCTGCTGCATATTACCCCCATTGTGGTCATTATTCAGTGGGACTTATTCAGGTAGGAAAGGCTTCTTTCTGGATAAGTCCCACTGACTGGGTCACTACCAGAATTTTCAACACTATCAGGGTAGTGCTGGTATAGTCTGAGAGTGGATGTTGGGTAGATCCTGGAGTTACCCGATTACCACTGATATACGTGTGTGTGTGGGGGGAAGTTATCAAGGTGCAGTAAAAGGGGAGCTTTTACCACACCTTGATTTACCACAGGAGTGAGCAAATTGCAATACAACAGTCCCGCAGATTGCTGACTACTGTGGTAAATGAATAATGCTGTTTGCGAGCCACCTCACGAGCAGCATTATTCCAGTGTTCTAGGAGCATTGGCCTTAAAAGCTGCAGCCCGATGCTCCTAGGCCATAGCATAAAGAGGTTAGTGCCTTTCCCCCATCCCTCTAATCACATACCCCCCACCTGACCCCCTGAGCACATTATTTTTCCTGCTAGATTACCCTTCCACATGATTCATTACGGGGTCCTTTTACTAACCTGCAGTAAAAAGTGGCCCTAGCGCGTCCTTACATGGGTTTTTCCCACATGCTAAGGCCGTTCTTACTGTAGCCACAAAATGGTTGCTTTTCAATTTTCTGAATTAATGACCATGCACCATTAGTATGTAACCATTACCAAAAATTAATGTGTGAGCCCTTACTTCCATCTATTTTTTAAACAGTAAGGGCTCATGGACTAATCCCACCCTGATCAGGTAGAGCAGCCACATTACCAGGTGCTAACTGATTTGCGCCATGCTCTAGTGCTTACTGCGTCTTAGTGAAAGGAACCCTTAGAATCTATGGTGTCGATTATTCCTTTTAAGGATTCAGTAAAAATATTAGGAATGATCTTTGATAAAACCTTTCTTTCCTCAAACAAATTTCTAATGAAGTTACAAAATGATTTTTCACTTTGAGACACATGTTCCATCTGCCAAATATTAGAAATCCTTCCTTCAGAATTCTCCTTCTTGCACTTGTCATCTCTAAAATAGACAACTGTAATTCTCTTTACCATGGTCTGCTGCTCACTCAGGTTAAACAACTTCAACCTATCCAAAATACTGTTATTAAACTACTGTTTGGGAAAAAGAAATATGACCATGTATCTCCCTGGACTGGATGAACCCTATAGGTCTTTATCTGCTGTCATCTACTATGTTACTATATTCATCTCTAAGCACTGGCTTCTGATATTATATCATATTCTATTTAAATATCTGACCATGGTTCATGAAGTACTGCCAATATTTTTCTCTGATCTTTTGGTTTCATATGCAACACTTCAAACCCTTAGTTCCTCTCAACAAAATCTCCTTACTGTTCCCTCGCATCATCACACTAGGCTTGATGTCCTCAGATACACCTGTTTCAGTGTTGTTGATCCAACACTCTGGAACAATCTTCCGCTTTCCCAGAAATTCAGAACTTCCCTTAAGTCCCATTTTTTAATTCAGGCCTTTCTGCAACTATGACTTGCATTTTCTGTAAGGCATATGCTTCGTTTTATAGCAGATGGCATAACTACTTTCTGTTCTCTCCAGCCCACCATTTCTCCTTTAATTTTTATGAATTGTATTTTTATTTTTTTCCTCTTGTATTTTTCCTTTTATATCTTTTTTTGTCTTATTGCTTCTTGATTTTCTTATGTTTTTTTTTTGTTTTCCCCATTTATATTGAATTTTAAACTGCTTAATGGCAGTGGAGGAGTGGCCTAGTGGTTAGGGTGGTGGACTTTGGTCCTGAGGAACTGAGTTCAATTTCCACTTCAGGCACAGGCAGCTTGTGACTCTGGGCAAGTCACTTAACCCGCCATTGCCCCATGTAAGCCGCATTGAGCCTGCCATGAGTGGGAAAGCATGGGGTACAAATGTAACAAAAAATTTCATAATGATTTTGTGGTATATCAAAATACAATTGAACTTGAGCACATCCTCCATTTCAATCAAGCCCTTATTCCCCACCCTCCAAATGACCCTCTACCATCTACTAGGGCCTATCAACCCTATACCTGATGCAGTGATCATCAGGCAGGAGCAATCCCCAGTCACTCCTGCCCTATCAGCATCATCTTCAAAAATGGCACTCTAGTGTTATTTTCATGCTACTATCATTGAGGGTCATGTTTTCTCATGCAACCATTGTCCACTAGGTACAGGACTGGTAAGCCCTAGCAAATGGTGGGGAGTCATTTGCAGGATTGAAGGATGTGATCAGGGGGTAGGGGGTCTTGATATGGGAGGGAGGCAGCACCAGCTCCTTTATGCTACTGCCTGGGAGCATCAGGCTGTGGTTTTGAGGTCTAATTCTCTTGGCACAGTAAAATAGTCCCTGCTTCTGGTATTATTTTATGGTCATTTTATGCCCATAACGTGACTTGCATACCTGGTGCACATTGTGAGTCATATTATGTTTTTTTCATACTAATGAACTGCTTTACATGCATTTACATGTTTTGTATATCATTATTATGTAACCCATGGTGACCTAAATATCACTCTGGTAGGGTAAAATAAGCTGAATTAGAGATCTTTAAGTCGCATTAAGAGGCAAATTACGTAACTTAAGGTCCTAACACAACTTGATAACTCCCCCTTTCAGTCTGCTAACTGGTAACTTAGGACACAAAAATTGCTAATTTTATCAACCAGTCTGAATATCACTGGGATCTTGATAAGATGCACTGTATATTCAAATATAAAAACCCTGCTACCACTGGTGTTTAAAAAAAAATGCTGATTGCCACAGGTTAAATACTACCTCCACAATATTTGTTAAATATAAGGTTTAAAAAAAAATATATATATATAGGATATGCTAATTTTCTAGTGATTTAATAATGACCCTTATTTTAGAAGCATCTCCACATGTAAATAGCAAATTTTGCATATGTAGATTGGCAGACATGTGGTAGGCATGAGAATGGCAAAAACGTAGTAACATATGCACTGTGTACTTTGTCAGACTGTTTGTTGTTCATTGAATGGTAACATTGGTCTGTTTCTAGTCTCCATTTTTGAAGAGTTGGTTTAATTTTGGCACCCATCAGAAGCTATAGTTGTTGTGACCCCTGAAGCAGGTGGTATTCCCACCGAAACACAGCCCTGTGATGGGTCTACAATTAGAAGTGGTGCTCAATAAATACATTTTATTTATCCCTATTTGGCTGCAAGTGAATTTGGTTAATCCTTATTCCTTTGCTTGGGCTGTTTTGAAAGTAGGGATTTTTCCCCTCTTGTTTTATATTTGGCAGATAAAAACCTGCATGGGCCATTTAGTCTGTCTAAAAGGGTGGAATAAACTATACATATTTGATCCTCATCTATCTTTTGCCATTTTCAGGACACAGACCATAGATGTCTGCTGGGCAATGGACTTTCTTTCCAGCTACTGCCATCAAAGCCCACTCCAGCCCATCCTGATCTGTCTCTGCCATTTTTGGGATGAAAATCATAGAAGACTGCCCGGCACTGTCCTTACTTCCCAACTGCTAGAGTTGTCTTCTATGCACCACTTCTGCCATCATAACACATCAACTGTCATAAGGTCATTTAAGTTTTGTTTTGAATCCGTTCCCATTTCTACTTTGAAGCAGGAAAAATACCTATTCACTCCTGTCTCAGGTCCTTCTATTGAACTGATGCATGCTTATTGATCTTTTAAATCAAACTTGGTAGCATCTGGATGCAGATAAATTTTTAAAAAAAGGGAAAAGATATACAGCCTTTCTGTGGTTATAATCAACGCAGTTCATATATTATATAGAGGGGCATAATTGAATGAAAACGTCTATCTCCATGGGCGTTTATCTCCGAGAACGGGTCCGTGAAGGGGCGGACCGAACCGTATTTTCGAAAAAAATAAACGTCCATGTTTTATTCGACAGTTTGTGAGCTGGGCGTTTTTGTTTTTCAGTGATAATGGAAAATGAAAGCGCCCAGCTCAAAAACGAATAAATCCAAGGCATTTGTTCATGGGAGGGGCCAGGAGTCGTAGTGCACTGGTCCCCCTCACATGCCAGGACACCAACCGGGCACCCTAGGGGGCACTTTTACAAAAACAAAAAAAAAAAGGTAAAAGAGCTCCCAGGTGCATAGCACCCTTCCCTTGTGTGTTGAGCCCCCCAAATCCCCCTCAAAACCCACTGCCCACAAGTCTACACCATTACTATAGCCCTAAGGGGTGAAGGGGGGCACCTACATGTGGGTACAGTGGGTTTGGGGGGGTTGGATGACTAAGCATTAAGCAGCACAATTGTAACAGGTAGGGGGGGATGGGCCTGGGTCCACCTGCCTGAAGTCCCCTGCACCCCTAACAACTGCTCCAGGGACCTGCATACTGCTGCCAGGGAGGTGGGTATGACATTTGAGGGTGAAAATAAAAAGTTGTGAAACATCATTTTTTGTGGTGGGAGGGGGTTAGTGACCCCTGGGGGAGTCAGGGGAGGTCATCCCCGATTCCCTCTGGTGGTAATCTGGTCATTTAGGGCACTTTTTGGGGCCTTATTCGTGAAAAAACAGGGTCCAGGAAAAGTGCCCTAAATTCTAGCTACAAACGCATACTTTTTTTCCATTATCGGCGAAAGGCGCCCATCTCTCCTCGGCTGATAACCACGCCCCAGTTCCACCTTCGCCACGCCTCCGACACGCCCCCGTCAACTTTGTACGCTTCTGCAATGGAGTGCAGTTGAAAACGTCCAAAATCGGCTTTCCATTTTACCGATTTATTCGTTTTTGTGAGATAAACGTCTATCTCCCGATTTGGGTCAAAATCTAGGCGTTTTTCTCTTTCAATTATAAGGTGGATAGTGTACCTGGGGCAATGGAGGGTTAAGTGACTTGCCCAGAATCATAAGGAACTGTAGTGGGCTGCTGCATGATCCATTTGGCTACTCTTCCACAATATGTACTTCTTCTTTCTTTACATTTGTCTTCATCATTTGATCTCATTAGCCACCATCTGTTGTTATCTAGTCTGTCAGTGTTAAAGATGGGAGGGGGACAGTTCTGAATTGTTTTTCTTCATTTCTCTCAGGCCATTTCTTTCAGGTCTCTGTTAATTCTCTTTCTACTCCTTCCCCACCTGCTCTGTTCAATATATTTACAGGTCCTTCAAACACTTGTTTAGTTACTTGGTCTGAGCTCATACTTCTTTGCAGATGACATACAATTTTTGTTTTATACCAACTGTGAAGCCCTTAAACATTCTCCACTCAATGTCCATCTTTCTAAAGTATATACTTGGTTAATTTCTCATTGCATGATCCTGAATCCTTCCAAGTCTTATGGTTGACAGGCTCTTCCTTTCAGTTTCAACCACCCATATGAGAACTACCCTCGACAATAGAACTCAGGGCTCTGGATGTCACATTAGACTCCACACTATCATTTGAGGCCCATACTTCTCCTCTACAGCTGGAGATAAAGGAAGAAGACATTCATAGGGACAGGTCTCCCTTGGAGGACCTAGGCAAGGCCAAAGAGGCCATCGAAAGGCTTGTACCCCAGCAGAAGCCACCAATAACACCAGCTGAGTCTCCATAGGTTCATAGCACCCAGATCCTATGGGAGAAGGGCCATCCATGGACCAGCCAGCCATGGAGGCTCAAATTCTCCACTACAAATTTGTAGTTCATAATGGAATAATTCTTCTTAGCTTGACACAGGACTGTTTTGACAGGACTGTGTTTTGTCTGAACTGCGTCTTCAGGAGCTATAAAGACAGCACAAAAAACAATTTTACAACCAATTAATAACCAACCAGACCAAATCAATTTCCTCCTCAACATTTGATTTTTGAAATTTAAAGACGTCTTTATTAAACAATTAGAGACAATGCATAAACAGAAAGGAAAACAATTACATTAACATATGCAGGCATTAATAAACAGCGGGAAAATAGCACCAATTCAAAAGTCCCTTAAATACTTGAAATAACACAAACTAGTAACTTCCATAGTTTATAACAAGTTTTATGAAACAAAACCCCAACCCTATTAAAAAAAAAAAAAAACCCTACCACCCCATCTCCCCTTAGGCTTCTATACTCAAAACGAACAATGTGAAATAAAAGGCTCCCAGACCACCTCCCATTTAGATAAAGTTTTACAATAAATAGCCCTCAATCTTTCCATTTCACAGATATACCACAACTTATTCAACCACTTAAAGAAGGAACTTCCAATAAGCAGCTAGTGTAACTCTAGCAGCTGACATAGCATGTCAAACCAGCAGTGACTGAGATGTGGTAAGGCCTGGAGGCTTTCCGGGAAACAGAAAAAATTCAGGAGACCACTTAATTTTGCTTAGCAAGCCAACCCTGGAGTCTATGCTGAATTGCTTTCCAAAAAGCTCGCACCTTAACACAAGACCACCATAGATGGCCCATAGTACCCCTCTGACCACAACCCCTCCGGCATAAAGGCAATATCATTGGAAACATATGATTCAAACGAACAGGGATCAAGTACCACCTATACAAAAACCTTTACAGCATTTTCTAGAAAAGGAACAGAAACAGAAATCCTTGATAATGCATTTTCCATATATGTCCAAGCATCATCACCCAATGTCAACCTCAGTTCCCGATGCCAAAGTAAACAATGCTCAACAGGAGGCCGCACCCTACTACGCTGAAAAGCATACAAACAAGAGATAAGACCCCTTGTACGCCTAGTATCTTCACACAGATCTTCCAAAAAAGAGTTTCCCCTATTCACCTGAGCCTTAATTACATGAGATGAAAGAAAATGTTTTACTTGAACATAAGCAAAAGCATCCCGTGCAGAAATCGAATAAGTATCCACTAGAATGTTGAAAGGCACCAATTTGCCTTCTTCATAAAACTGACCCCAAATCTCCAATCCTGCAGAAAACCATTTCAAAAAAGGACCCGGCCCTAGAGCAGGAGGAAAAAGAGGATTATGAATTGCAGGAGTTAACCTTGAAAGGACCAAGTCAGGTTTATCAAATAAATCATCCCAGTAATAAAAAGTAGTCACTATAGAGGGACACAAATCATTACTCAAAGGATGGCAGCACTGATGAAGCCACAGTAAAGAATGCAATGGGCACAAACCAAATGAAACCTGCTCCATCCCTATCCACCTCTTTTGCGAGCTTGCATGAAACCATTCAATAGCATCCAAGCCTGAGCCACTTTATAACACCAAAAGACATTTGGGACTCCAAGGCCACTTTTTTCCTGATCACCATACAAAACAATCGCGAAAGTTGCGGCGTTTGTTTGATCAGATAAAACTAAGCAAGTGATTTTGCAGACTAGAAAGAAACTCATGAGGCAAGCGTAGGGGAAGAACCTGGAAAAGATACATCAAACGAGGCAACACATTCATTTTTAAAGTACCAATCCTACCAAACCAATAACTTACTGAATTTCTATAAATCCATTCATAGTTGGATAGAGGGACAAACAGGACAAACTGGCCGAAGTACAGTTAACTCACGATTTATACAGGACACAAATTACACAGATGCATACATCCCGCCTAAATTCATTAAAGGCACTGCACTGACTACCAAGTTTCTGGCCACTCTATTTCTTTATTAAAGCCATTAAGGTAAACAGTATTACAGGAAAAGACCAGTCTTTTCCCAAATGAAGCAATTTCTTAGAGACTATTGCCACCTCTGGGTAATATTACTTGTATAAGGACCACAAATCATCAATTTTATGACCCACCAAACTCCAGTGGTCCACTAGGGGTGCCTCTCTTCTCTGTCTTCAAATATTGCTTACATGCTCTGCTATCCTAATTTTCACTTTTCTAAAGGTTTGACCAATATACCATAACCTGCACGGGCAGGTTATGCCATAAAACACTCCTGTTGTATTACAATCTGTAGTAGTCTTAAGGAAAAAATGTTTATAAATTCTCTAAAAAATTACAGTGTCAGTTTTGGTATGTTTAATAAGGCACGTTAACATTTTTAACACACCTATAAAGTTAAGGCGTATTAAACGCTAATGTGCCAATACATTCCTATAAACACATTAGCATTTGATGTGCATTAGCGTTTAACGCACATTAAAAATGCTAACATGCCTATAGTGCGCCTTTGTAAACACAAGCGTTAATTACATATTTACAATAGGTACATTGATGACATGGACCATGTCCTTGGGGACCATCACCCTACTGAATCTTAAAGTATACTTGGACAAAATTTCCCTTAAGTTATACTCCTTGTAAAACAAATTTAGGACGTTGATGAAGTGCGGGAGATATGCGGAGTTCCAACTTATCTGCTGCAATAGGCATCTATAGTTACCAGTTCTATGGCTGGTGTAAGTGCAAGTGCCTAAATGTTAGGCATGCTGATTGTAGTTTACACCAGCACCTTTATAGAATAGGCTTCTAACATGCTTCCTTGGGGTACCTACATGGAGGTGTCCAGTTATAGAATTTCCCTTTATCTGCATTATGTTCTTTAGTAAACAGGCCCCTGAGTCATAAGACCCTGAATAATCATTTACACAATGGATAAAGTGATATTCATTAGACAACAGGAGCA
This sequence comes from Microcaecilia unicolor, assembly GCF_901765095.1. Classification (NCBI taxonomy): domain Eukaryota; kingdom Metazoa; phylum Chordata; class Amphibia; order Gymnophiona; family Siphonopidae; genus Microcaecilia; species Microcaecilia unicolor. Next base: position 136,829,908 of record NC_044034.1, on the reverse strand, counting down.
TTCTAAGCTAGGTGCCTCAGTTTAGACATCTGCTTTATCACACAAACTATGGATTTCAGTTTTCCTCTTGTCCCTTAAAACCATTGATCTATGATACAGAGTTTAAAGTGAAAACTAATCCCATTTACTGAGCTGCCCTTTATATTAAATTTTCTTTCAGTGTATTTTATAACACACTAATATTTATTTCTTTGTTTTATGAATGACAATATTAATAGACTTTTACCATTCAATGTCTTTATTCTGTTATATCTACAAATAAGATGGAATATCATAATTGCTCTAAAATGGCTATTGCAATGGCTACAATTTTGCAAATGTTCAATTTATGATCATACTAATTTTAAAAGCTTACATTATAAAATATATTCAATTTATATTTTACAGAACCACAAAACAATTGGCACTATGAAGGCTTGGATTTTTATTTTATATTCAGTTATAATCATCTCTGTCATTGAAGAAACACAGCCAAATTCATCATCAACCCAAGAATCTTGCGATTCTCTTTGTCTCTGTGAAGAAAAGGATGGCACTATTTTTGTAAACTGTGAAGAAAGAGGCATAGAAAAATTATCTCAAATCAATGTACCACTATCACAATTGTTTCAACTCAGTTTACTTAACAACAAGTTGTCCAAGTTACAAACTAATGGTTTTTTTGGTCTTAGCAATATGATATCACTGCATCTTGGATTTAATAATATTGCAGATATTGATCCTGGGGCTTTCAATGGCCTCACTAATCTCAAAGAACTCCATATAAATCACAACTCCTTAGAAATAATTAGAGGGGATTCTTTTCATGGATTAGAAAACCTTGAATTTCTTCAGGCAGATAATAACTTTATCACAACAATCGAGTCAAGTGCCTTCAGCAAGCTCAGCAGACTTAAAGTACTTATTCTAAATGATAATGCAATTGAATTTCTTCCAACAAATATATTTCGTTTTGTACCATTGACCCACCTAGATCTCAGAGGAAATCAATTACAAACATTACCTTATGTTGGTTTTTTAGAGCACATTGGCAGAATAGTGGACCTTCAGTTGGAGGATAATAAATGGGTCTGCAATTGTGACTTACTACAGCTAAAAATCTGGCTAGAGAATATGCCATCTCAATCCATCATAGATGAAGTTATATGCAATAGCCCTCCAAATCTCAAAAATAGCATTCTAAATAGACTGAAAAAAGAAACACTTTGCCCATCTGATTCTATAAGTAAGATAGATAACCCTTCTGAGTCAATACCTTTGGTAGTTACCACTTCTATAAGTGATAATCACATACCAACCAAATTAATGTCTCTTCCAAAAGGTTCAACAAAGGTACCTAATTTATTACATACCACAAAACCGGCTACTCAACCTCCAGGAATATTCTGCCCTATCCCTTGCCACTGCACCAGCCATGTCCTCTCTGGGATTTTAATCCATTGTCAAGAGCAAAATATAGAAAGTTTATCTGATATTGGACTCCCACCCAAAAATCCCAGAAAGTTATTTATGGCAGGAAATATTATTCAGATGCTTTTAAAGTCTGATCTAGTGGAATATGCAAGTTTGGAGATGCTTCATTTGGGAAATAATCGTATTGAGGTCATTGAAGAGGGATCTTTTCTAAATTTTACTAGACTGCAGAAACTGTACCTGAATGGGAATCATCTTACAAAAATAAATGGAAATTTGTTTCTTGGACTACAGCTCCTGGAATATTTATATCTTGAATATAATTTAATAAAAGAAATCCTGCCAGGGACATTTACTGCTATGCCAAAATTGAAGGTTTTATACCTGAACAACAACCGTCTTCAAACCTTGCCACCCTATATTTTTTCAGGGGTTCCATTAGTAAGATTGAACCTTAAATCAAATCAGTTTTCACATTTTCCTGTAAGCAATGGTTTGGATGAACTAGACTTGTTGATACAGATTGAACTGGAGGACAATCCTTGGGACTGTACTTGTGATCTAATTGGATTTAAACAATGGATACAAAAACTTAGCAAGACCACAATGATAAATGAAATTATTTGCAAATTTCCAGAATCCCTAGCAAAACAAGACTTAAGGTTGATAAATAGTGAAATTCTTTGCCCTGGCTTGGCAAAGAGCCCAAACCAGTCAACTCAAGCTAGTTTCATAATTGTGACAACTCCTGTGACCACTACCACAATAAACACAGCAGATACTCTTTTAAAATCAATTACAGATTTTGTCCCTCTTTCAGTTTTAATACTTGGTCTGCTTGTTGCGTTTATAACAATTGTGTTTTGTGCTGCTGGTGTAATTGTTCTTGTTTTGCAACGAAGGAAAAGATGCAAAAAGAAACAAACAGATGAACAGATAAGAGAAAATAGTCCTGTATGCCTTCAATATAGCATGTATGGACATAAAATGACCCACAAGACATCTGAACGCCCATCTGCCAGTCTCTATGAGCAACGCATGGTCAACCCCATGGTTCAGGTTTACCGCACTCCACCATTCAGCCCAAAGAATACAGAATATGAGGAACAAGAGGATGAAAAAGATGTTAATGATCCCAAACATCTCCATAGAAGTCTTCTCGAAAGAGAAAATGATTCACCTCTCACAGGCCCAAATCTCAAATTTAGAGCAGTAGATCATTCACCAGAATTCTTATCTTTTCAAGATGCTAGTTCATTGTATAGAAATATCCTTGAGAAAGAAAGAGAACTTCAACAACTAGGAATTACAGAATACTTAAGGAAAAGCCTAGCTCAACTCCAGCCTGACACCGACATTCGATATCCTGGTACACGTGAGGAGCTCAAATTAATGGAGACACTTATGTATGCCAGGCCAAGAAGTTTTTTAGTAGAACAGACAAAGAATGAATATTTTGAACTAAAAGCTAATTTGCATGCTGAACCTGATTATCTGGAAGTTCTAGAACAACAAACATGACATATTTCATTGATATGGACAAGAAATGTACACTTCTGTCCCTGTCAGCACTTTTCTGTATAAAAGTGCCTTATAAATGTGTCAGCAATCAGAGCTCAAGCACAACAGTAATTCAAGAGAATCTCAGGGATCGTTGTTAGACACCATTGGGATATTCATAGACAAGTGAGCTAATCTTAAACCTAGTACAATAGGAACATGGTGAATGATTAAGACAAGCAAAACTGCCATGGTTAGTTGTAAGGTTTTCTAAGAATATATGTCAGCCTTTGTTTTATATGTAAAATAAAATATTTATATTATATTCATTGTTTCTCAGTCTAGTTGGGGTTACATAAACTAAAATGCACCTATACATGTCTTAATAGTGTAAAGAAGGACAGGTTTATATTTTGGGCAGAATAGTACAGAAAACAGGTAAGCCTTTTTGCTTATATAATTTTGAAATGCATCTTTTGGCCAATATTATAATTTTTGTGCAGACAGACCCACAGAAATGTACTCAGAAACACATACATTATGAGCTAGATTCTATTCATACAGAAAAAAAATACACCTATGCGTATTCTCTAAAATACGCCTATATTTGCTAGAATAGGCTTACATTTCGACATGGTATATAGAATATGCTGAACACCTCTCCATGTCACCAAATTTAGTCATGGCCCTTTACGCCCATGTCCATAAATTTTTACTTGGCATAAATCCTGATGTATAAACCGGGCGCAGAATGAGAGTATTCTATAACAATGCGTATAGATTTTAGAAGCGCCTACACCCTGACCATGGCCACACCCCTTTTGAACTATGCGACTTAGAATTTAAGTGCACTACATTACAGAATATGCTTAGCGAGTTATGTGCGTAAACCTTGATTAATGCCAATTTGAGCTGATAATTGTTAACATTCTATTGACAGCACTGACTGGCTAGTTAACCAATTAAGTTACACGCATTTGTTATAGAATATGCTTCAATTTCTATGCAGAAAATAAGGCATAATATGTAGAATCCCAGGGTATGAGACAAAAAATATATGCAACAAGAAGTAGCAACACTCGGGCCTTTTTCCAAATCTCAATACACTTCCTAGCTCAAAATTCCCAAATCTGATTCCTTTCTGTACCCCTTGAAAGCATTTCCTCAGTTTGAAAATTAAAAAGGTCTAATGCCCCCCACCCCTAGCAACATAGCTCTATACCAAGTCTTGACTGAGCTAAGCCCAGCATCTCAAAAAAGCTATAAATTGGGGTGAGAAATGGCAAAACATGTACAAAGACAAGAGTACAAAACATCATTCTTATTTGATACACTTTTCATATCGAATTGTATCATATTGTATTGAGATTCATAAATTCAATAACTTCAGGCCAAAACCCCACAATAGTTTTGCAAAAGTTTATGTCTGCACATGTTTCTGTGTGGGACTATTCTCCCATCCTCAAATTGCAGAAAATTAAATCATTGACCAAAAGATTCTGTATTTAATAATTTTGGAAACAAATTTATTTGCAAGCCATTTACACATCTTGTTCTACTTTTCCCAAAAATAAAATCTGCCCCTTCATTTATTGGTTGGCATTGATGCAGTACAGTGCATATACAGTATATATCACTGAAAGTCATTTTTAAATGTTTCTCTTAATATTGTACTTGCAATATTTGAAGCTTTATATTATGATATGGACTTGAGAAGATATGAGAGAACGTTTTATGTATCACCTTATATGCAAGGTAATGGTTTTATATTGTGATAATCCTTTATTGTTTTATATGCTTTGTTATGTTGCTGAACAATCCAAAGGCCCTGTTTATTAAGCTGCGCTAGAGACACATTAATGTTTTTAGAGCATGCTAAGTGTGTAGATGCCTATAATATTCCTATGGGCGTCTACATGATTAGTGCACACTAATTTTTAGCACACGCTAAAGACGCTAGCACACCTTAGTAAACAGGGCCCTAAGTGTGTTTATCCTGATATATATATATATATATATATATATATATATATATATATATATATATACATATATATAGACACAACCCAAGAGACCAATGTATGACAGAGTGCTAACAATAAACATTAATGTATGTAAATGCAGAGTTTATTGCATGTACCAATGGCCAAGGTTAATGGTTTGCAAGCAAGGAAAAATAGTAAGGTGTGTGGATACTTTTTATTTTTCAAGAAATTTTCTTGGGCACGTGTCTCTGATGGTTTATGGTTGATTATTCCCCCTTCCTCAAGCTGCAGAAAATTAAACTATTGATCAAAAAATTCACTATTTCAAAATTCTGGAAAGATTATTTCAAAACCTTGAATACACTTCCCAAGTTATAGCTAATCTTTTGTGTATTAATGCATCTGTGTAACAGCTTGATCAAATACTTTGTTGGCTTGCTAATGAGCTGTTTTATATAATTTGATATCTCATTAAAACATGAGCATGTTAATTGTGTTACCTCTTGCTTAAGCTATTTTACATACATTTAAAACAATGTGAAAACATAACTTATATAAGCTAACAACACTTTCATTGCATGTTAACACTTCTGAAAGCATTAATGCATTCTAATATATTGACCTTCCATTGTTTTCCTTTCTTCTCCAATATGTTGTTAAGTAAGTTTGCACAATCATATCTTAAACAATTGCAGCAAAATGTTTTGCATTACTGTATTGTTAAGTTATCAACTCTGTTTATCTATGAGATGCTGAAAGTTAGTGAGAATCAACTGTGGTTATCCCATTGTACTCTTCTGACTGGTTGATTATTTCTATATACAGTCTATCCTTGGAGCAACGAACACTGGAGCAACAGACATCAGGAACAGCAGATAGCGGCCAAATATTTTCTTTTTTTTTAAATTATTTCTGGGAAAAGAAAAAATATAAAACTAATGACAAAAAATGACAAAAACATTTCTAAAAAAGACTCAATAAAACTCGCAAAAATAGACAATAAAAATAAACATTGGAACAGTGTTTTTTTCAGAGCAAAAGACATTGCCTCCCTCCCATATAGTTTATTGCTCTGAGGATACAATGTATTTGGCTCCTGTGGTGGCTGTAAATGTTCCTAACATACTATATATATATATATATATATATATAGATAGATATATAGAGAGATATATTTCACACTGTGCCAATAGTTTGTAAATTTATTTGTGTTATTACTTTAAAGTCTTCATTTGTCACATATTAGCATACAAGGCAGTTGGTGGGGATTTTATTTGGGTTAAAGAACACTACAGTTTTATCTTACATTAAAGTCTGATTAGTTTTGTATGGACTATTTATTCTGTACAGTTTTGTACATTTCTGTTTATATAAATGAATTATTTTGAGTGCCTTTAAAGCAAAATTAAAGAAATGCTGTAAATAAACATTAACAATGATTAAATAAAGTTGCATTTTCTAACCACTGCCCTATTTATTTATTTATTTGTTGCATTTGTACCCCGCATTTTCCCACCTATTTGCAGGCTCAATGTGGCTTACATAGTACCATCAAAGGCGTTTGCCCAGTCGGTGGATAACAAATACAAAGTTGTATAGTGATCGTATGAGGTATAAGTTGAGGGTCGGAATGGATGACGATTGCGTGATGTCCTGTTCGATCATAGTCATGCTGTGTTGGTAGGTGAAGAGGGTTGCATGGGGTCATAACAAAGAAATTCACTCTATCATCTTCTCCTCTATACCATCCTCACATGCACACCTTCCCTGCAATAACAAGACTCAACTCTATAAGGTGGTGGCAAAACCAGGCTGCAGCTTTATTATTATAACCTCATGTCTCAACTCTCTCTCTCTTCCCAAACTAGCTTCTAAATGAGACTAGATGGTTTCATCCTAGTCCTAATTTTCTACAGCAGTTCAAAAAATCGAATGGCCCAATCTGTAGTGATGCAAGGTGGCTGGATACCTAAGTGATAAATCATGTTTTTCAGTATCCCTCTACTGTGTCTACTCAATGGTGTTATCCATGTTTGCCCTGTTCTTTCTAGATCACAAATCCTGAAGTCAAATATATGCAATTTTGCCTAATTTGCTCTCAACTACAACTCAGCTATGATATATCCTGCCCTGTCTCCACCCCCCAGCCCCATTCAATGCACCACCTCCAGACCAATCTATAGGATACACAAGTGGGCTTCACAGTATGCCCTGGCAGCTGCCTGCCAAATTCCCACAACTGCACTCCTTTCTGATCCCAAGATAAACACCTCCCAAACTTCTCATTCTCCTTTTTTTCTCCCTCAGCCCCCCTCTTCTACCCAGCTTCTATCCTTCCCTCCTGAATGAGAAGTATTTATTTATTTTGGACTCCATGCCTACACTTTCATTGGCATAAAGGCTGTCACAAAATGCCTAGCCACCTGCCTGGGGTTACCCTGTGGCCACTTAGAAGGTCTATCCCCAGCACAGCTCAGGTCCATCTACACCTGCCACTTGTGCTCTACACTAGCACCCTCCTCCCACTGACTGGGACAAAATGGTCTCTGGGCAAATCTCCCACTCTCAAATTATCCCCAGTGATTGCTAGGTTACTGGAGCCACACTCTCAGTGGTCCCACAGTTCCTAGAAATTACTCACAGACCTAACACACAAACCACCAGGATTCTTTATCAGTCCAGACAGGCTAGGGGAACAAACAAACATGTTTATTCTCAGAATTTGAACAGTGGACAGAAAATGTGCAATAAAAGGTAACTGAAAATGGATCAATTAGAAAACTAAACATTTGGGGATCATTTTACAAAGCTGCTCTAATGATTCCAGCAAGGCAAATGTGATGAAGTCCATGAGAACTGATCGGCTTTGTTGCACTTGACACTCAGGAATCGCTATCACAGCTTTGTAAAGGGGAGCCCTTGTTTACTTTCCAAAAAGTACCTGGGAAGATGGGAACATATAACTGTTCACTGAGCCTCAGCAAAGAGATTCTGCTCTCTTTTCTTCCTGGTTAGGACTGAACTCAAAACCAGTATCTGCTAGTTAGCTTCAGACTCCATGCCAATCATAGGCACCCCGTATAAGAGGCTTGGGGAGGCTAAGCCTCCCCTGCCCAATTGTGGACTTCCGACTTCCCTGCTGCCCTCACAAGCGCAGCGCTTTTGTGAGGCAGCTCTGGCTCTCCCTCCTTCCTTCTTTGGTTCCCGCTCTGGCTCCCCGATCAGCAGCCCCCCCCCCCACGCATTTTAACCTTTACTCTCCGACGTGGCAGTGATGTCAATCAATGAAGAAGGCACAACAGACTCGCTTCCAGCTTCTCTCTTCACACAGTGTCCCGCCCTCGCGGGAACAGGAAATGCATCATCGCTGATGCTGAAGGCGGGACACTGTGTGAAGAGAGAAGCTGGAAGCAAGTCTGTTGTGCCTTCTTCATTGATTGACATCACTGCCATGTCGGAGAGTAAAGGTTAAAACGCGCGGGGGGGGGGGGGGGCTGCTGATCGGGGAGCCAGAGCAGAAACCAAGGAAGGAAGGAGGGAGAGACAGAGCTGCCTCACAAAAGCGTTGCAGCCTGCCACAGAGAGTAAAAGGTTTGGGGGGGGGGGGAGAAAGGAACAGAGAGGAGGGCTGATGGAGGCAGGGGGAATCGCTGGATGTGGAGAGAAGGCGACGGCAGGGGGAGAGAACAGACTGCTGTAGGGGAGAGGAGGGCAGGGGAGAGGAGAATTGCTGGCCATGTATGGAGGGGAGGGCAGGGAGAGAGGAGAATTGCTGGGCATAGATCGAGGGGGCAGGGGAAAGAGGAAATTTTCTGGAGATGGATGGAGGAGAGGGCAGGGGAGAACGGAGAGTTCCTGGACATGGATGGAGGGGAGGGCAAGGGAGAGAGGAGAATTCTGGACATGGATGGAGGGGAGGGAAAGGGAGAGAGGAGAATTCTGGATATGGATGGATGAATGGGGACAGGGGAGAGAGGAAATTTGCAGGATATGGTTGGATGGAGGAGATGGCAGGGGAGAATGGAGAGTTCCTGGATATGGATGAAGGGGAGGGCAGGGGAGAGAGAATTGCTGGGCATAGATGGAGGGGGCAGGGGAGAGAGGAAATTTTCTGGAGATGGATGGAGGAGAGGGCAGGGGAGAACGGAGAGTTCCTGGACATGGATGGATGGATGGGGGGGGGGGGGCAAGGGAGAGAGGAGAATTCTGGACATGGATGGATGAATGGGGACAGGGAAGAGAGGAAATTTGCAGGATATGGGTGGATGGATGGAGGAGAGGGAAGGGGAGAATAGAGAGTTGTTGGACATGGATGGATGGAGGGGAGGGAAGTCAGGAAGGCGATGCACATGGATGGATGGGAGGGAAGAGAGGAGAAATGCTGGACATGGAGTGGAGGGCAGGGAAGAGAGGAGAAATGTTGGACAAGGATGGGGGGAGGAAAGATAAAGGAAGGAGATGCACACAGATGGAGTGGAAGGGAGAGGAGAAATGCTGGAAATGGATGGAGGGAAGAGAAGACAGAGGTTGTAGATGCACATGGATGGAGGGGAGGGAAGTGAGGAGCAATGCTTTATATGGATGGAGAGGAAATTGTCAATGAGTGATTTAGAAAGAAACCAATAATCCAGCCTTTAATATGATTTGTGAGGATTGGAGAAAAAAGTATAATCCAATGTGTCCGGATGAAGTAATCTCTAAGCATCAATTAGACCATAATTATTATTTATTATTTATTGCATTTGTACCCCACATTTTCCCACCTATTTGCAGGCTCAATGTGGCTTACAGAGTGTTGTAATGACAAAGTCATGACAGGATATTGGAAACAATCAAAAGTAAACAGAGGATAGATGAGGAATTAGAGATAAATCCTTGAAAAATTGTGGACAATCGAGATTAGGGCCATAAACATTAATAAAAGCATATGAGACATTTTGAATTTGCAATACAAGAATAACCCATCGTCCTTCTGAGTCTGTATGGTGAATAATAAGGGAGAATTGCAAATCTGTAGCTAATAATATAGCAACCTCATTTTCCTTTTGTTACTAGGAGAAAAATAACAAGTAGTAAACCATTTGGATTTCAATTTTACAGATTCTATAGCAGATAAATGTGTCTCTTGTTAAAAAGCGACTGACGCAGAGAGAGATTGTAAGACAAAATCTTTTTCCTTTTTATAGGATTTGAAATACCTTTCACATTAAGAGAGACACATTTCATATGTAGTATATTAATGCACCCAAATATTGTGGAGAACTTTTGCAGTGTATAGAATATGACATTGACATTAAGAAATGTGAAAACGGAACAGTCATGGTATAAGAATAAGAAATGAAAAAGAAAAAAAAATACTATAACAGTCTGAACCTCCCTTAGGAGTCCTTTGGAGGTGAGAGTATGAATGGAGATGAAAAAAAGAGAAAATCTCATCACCCTCCCTGAATAATAGTGACTGACATATTAACCTTTATATAAAAGGACAGGATAAGAATACTACTAAGAGTATTCAATAGTAAGGAACAATGTTACTAAAGATGTTACCAACCATATTTTATGATAAAGGATTGAAAAATACATGTCAACAAACAGAGCGCTGTATGTATATATATCAAACAGGAATATACCAGCTCAGGAGAAAGATTACAATGATTCTTTACATGACTCACGTAGCTGTTTGCATACTGATTCCCTCCTGATCAGAAATATATTTTTCCAAAAGAGCAGGATTAGTATAGGTTTTCGTGATGTTTAGGTGAGTCACCTTCATGCGAGCAGGGTTTAACAAACCAAAACGAGCATTCAAAACCTTCAGACGAGGTCTGAGGTTTAGAAATTTCCTGCAAATATCCACAGTATTTTTGGTAAAGTCCGGAAGAAATTTAAGCTGATTACTGTTCTATTTGATGTTCTGTTGTGATTTAGCAAATTGCAGAATTTCAAGGACTTGAGGAAAATGAAGAATTTTCATAATAGGTCTTGGCATTTTCCCGCCAGAGAAAGTTCCAGATGGAATTCTGTGTGCCCATTCTATTTCAAAGGGATATTGAAAAGAAAGCTTCAGTAACTTTGGAATGAATTCTTCAAGAAATTTAATAGGGTTTTCTCCTTCTGAATTCTCTGGAAGACCAAGAAGACGGATATTATTCCGGCACTGTCGATTTCCTATATCATCCATGACTAATTGAATATCTTGCACCATTTTAGAAGTACGTTGAAAAACCAGGGCCTTATCCTCCATATGGCTGACTTGTTTTTCTAACTGCTCGTTTCTGTCTTCAGACATTTCAAGATGTGCATTAATATGAGCCACCTCCGATTTTATATGTTTAACATCAGAAGAGTTCTGAGAGAGCATTCCTGTTATCAAAGTTAGTTGCTCCATTATTAAAGCAAAAGAAGCAGCGTTATCGGGTTTGTCTCTTGTGGTTTTATCCGGTAATGGTGGATCCGGTTTTGATCTTTTTGAGCTGGAACCCATTGCAAATGCAGTTTCAATCTTTGATTGTTTGTTTGTAGCCATCAAATGGATGCTAGAGAATGATTTTTGTAAGTATTCCTTGCAGAAAAGGAAGGTTAAATCATGTTATTAAACCAGGGAGGTGCAGAGCTCCTTACTCATGCTGCCATTCTGTAGCCGCTCTCTAGCGCCCCCTTCTTTTTTATTCAGTTTTTAATCCACAATAGGACATTACCTCCTTTCCCTTGACTCTCTAATTTCCTCAAGAATCTTTCATGAAGTACTTTGTTGAATTCCTTTTTAAAATCCAGACACACGGTACTTTGTCAAATGCCTTTTGAAAATCCAGATACACAATATCAACTGGCTCACTTTTATCCTCGTCCTTTCACAGATATGCGGTAGATTGGTAAAGCAATAAGCCTTCTGAGGTAGTTCCAGGGAGTCAGAAATATGGAGGAGTTTAGGGCCTGCATGAATCAGCCAGCAGCACTGAAAACTCTCCTTTTTGAGAGACAAGAAGCACTTATTAAAGTATTTCTTTGAATATTGGAATGGACATTAACATATTTCTTAGAATAATGGAAAGGTTGGACATTAACTACTCAGAAATATGAACTGAGAAAGCCTAGTCTAGAGAGAGAGAGAGAGAGAGAGAGAGAGAGAGAGAGAGAGAGAGAGAGATTTGTGATTAGATTTAAAGGTGAAGGCAGTAGCAACAGAGGTAGAGAACTACTCTATATCCATGGACTACCAAATAAATATCCTTTGCCTTTTTAAGTCAGGTGGAGAATAAAATCCTTTTATTAAAGTCCTTTTTGTATGTTTTCTGAACATGCCCTTGCTATGCCTTCGAAGTTTTGCCCACTGTTAGAGCGAGAGCCCTGAAGTGAAGGAGAATTACCACTTCTTGGACTTCACCCCTGAGAAATAACCTTGCCCATGCCCATCTGTAGAGGGCAGCAATATGCATGAGATTGATTTGCATGTACTGATTCTGTTATGTCCCCTTGGTTTCTGCGCTGCCTTATCTCAGTGCAATAGCTGTATGGTTATTGCTCACAGTGGTTGAAGGTAGGCTGGTTCCCCTGAATCAAGGCACACTTCCACTTTACAGTCACAAAAATACCAGCATTGAAAATTGACAGTGTGGTAATTCTTGCAAATACTAGGCAGGAAGAGGCTCTACTCAAATTTCTCAAGTTAATAGGCATTTATTGCACCAGTGTTAAGATGAATAAATTACATCACCTTTAAAAATGTCACAGACCTTAAAGTGCATTAAAGAATAAAATTCACTTCTATACAACTTTTAAAACATTTTTTAGTATCCTAAAGTGCTGCATTCATTAACTTTTGTCTTAAAGAAAGCTTACCTAAAGTTTACCCAATATGCTCTTTGCATAAATCACCACCCCAGCAAGCATTATCAGATAAGTAACTGAGGGGCTGATATTCAGACCACGAGAGGTAGTCAGGCTACCTCCCACGGTCAGTGCTGAGATCGGATATTCAATGCCGGGCCATTTCCAGTGACCGGCTTTGAATATCGGATTTATTTTTGGTTGGCTCCTACTTAACTGGCCAAGCTGATATTTATCATTGGCTGGTTAAGTTGGAACCAGCCAAAGAATATTGAAAGTCTTAGGCAATCCTTTATCACTGCTCTGAAACTTTACTCTCAGAATGATTAGCATGGAGTTTAAAACCAATACTGTAAGCATACATCACCCAATGCAGTCTCAAATCTTAAGCAAACCTTATTTAATGTAATGTAATGACTTGAACAAGGAGACAAGCTTACAGTTTGTTGCTTGATAGGCAGTGTAGTTTCATCTACCACTCTCAGCCAGTGTGCCCTGAATTCAGGGAACTGGAAGAGCTAAGAAATAATGCTGAACAGCAATAGCAGGAGGTGGGTAATAAATGTAGAGGTTGTAAAAGTAAATTGTACAGAAAGTACAGGTTACTAGTAAAGGGTTAACAGTAAATGATAAAAAGACTTGATGGAATTACAGTAATTTTTGGAGGCATGCACAACTTGCGAGGTCAGAAGTCTGCTACCTTAGGTGAGAGAAGAGAAGCCCTGCATGCAAGAAGGTAAGCAACCAATAAGAAGCCTCTCAGAGGGAGCTGTACATGTGCTCTGAAGGAGCCCATCAGAGATATCTACAAAATGACATAGAATTTGTAGTCCTATCCTATTTAAAGGCACAGGGACTAAATCTGGCTATAGCAATGTCCAATGTATACATATAAACAACAAGCAATGTGCCTCTATGAATATGGGGGCAGAACAGATATACTACCTATTCAAGCAGCCAAATGTGGATGCCAAACTTAGCCAGCGATGTGCCGATAATCGCTGGATAGCCGGTTATATCGCATGATATAACCGGCTATCTGCTTGGTGCTAACCGGCCACCTGCAATATTCAACAGGAGACAGCCGACTGTCTCCCGCTGAATATTGCTTGATAGCCATCTAAGTACCTTTTAACCTGCCAGGTGCCGTTTCTAGCTGGTTGAATGATTTTGAATATCGGGGGGGGGGGGGGGGGTGATTTTGAATATCGGGGGGGGGGGGGGGGAGGGATGAAATCCTAAATTTGCACTCTAATCCCAAGAATAGATTGTTTTGTGTTGAAAGTTACTTCCTTTTGTTTTTGCTTTTCCCCCAGGTTGGCTACAGCAGAAAGTGGAGCTTGACCACCACCCCTCATATCAGATAAGTGTCCCCAGCTTGATTACGCAGCTTAAAAGAAATAAATGTCCCAAAAATGCCAAAAAGAAAAATGTCTGCACAGCAGACCCAATTAAATTAAAAAAAACAAAACAATAACAACAACAACAAAAAAACCTTTTTCTCTTGGCTGGTACCATAGGAACCAAGAACCACCAGGACAGGAACAGCAACCAAGATCCAGATGCATGTAACTATGTGCCTAATACTGTCTCATAAAAATCAATAAAAGATTCTATCTATCTCAGTGGTGCAATCTTTGTGCCATCTATAAGCAAGTGACCCTGACTAGAATCCCAAACCCATGTTCAAATGTTAGGGTGCAACTTCACTCAGGCTGGTCACTTTATTGCAACCAAATACTGTCACCTCCACTACCAGTACCAATCTTCTGCTTCAATCTCAGCTGCCTAAAAAGGGAAAACTTGTCCTTGGCCCCCTCTTCCTATGATCTGAGCTTCCAGGTACAGGCGTTTTGTACCGGGTCAGGTTTTACTCTGGCCCAGGCTGTTCATCCTGTCCATCAGCCCTATCCAAACAAGTCCTCTTTCAGCACAGCTTCAATCAGAATCCACAACAGAACCCCTATGCGATCATTTGAATTGTGTCTTGTTTTACAGACCTCCAGGTAATTGGAACAAAGGCCAGACTAACTTAATGGACTTCATTTCAAACACATGTGTAACCAACTCCAATGTACTAGTATTAGGAGACATCAACCTTCATTTAGAAGACCCAAACTCAATTAACACACGAGAATGTAAGGAATTCCTCCACCTATGGGATCTCAAATGGCCACAAATGCAAGCAACCCATGTCAAAGGGCACACACTTGATCTTATCTCACACAAACGTTCAACAGACCAGAACCTAATAATAACAGATATTAAATGGACAGAAACATCCTGGACTGATCACTACAAATTAAATTTATCTCTACATTGGCGGAAGAAGGGATTACATCAAATACAAGAACACACATCCTACAGCACAAGAGGTCAAGTAGACACGAAAACATTCTGGCAAAATATATACAACAATGAATGGACAGCACAAACAGACTCCATATATTACCTCGTGGAATGGGATAAAAGATGCAAATGCATACTAGATGAAATAGTACCCTTACGAACAAAAACTTCACGTAAGCATAACTCAATACCATGGTTCAATGATGAACTGAAAAGGCTAAAAACACAATCCAGGAAATTCAAACGAGCATGAAGAAAAACAAAAGACGACCACACACTCAACACCTGGAAACAATCACAAAGAAAATACAAATACGCAATAAGACAGACCAAAAGATCATACTATAAAACTAAAATATGGGGGAAGGAAAGTATATAAAGAAATGAGGCAGCCTGGATACTTTAGCATGGTTATGATTAAAATATACTATACATTCTTTTAGTTTATGATAAGGTAGTTGCTGTACTCAAACACCAATAAAGTGAGAAAACTATTTCATTACCTAGTCTCTGTCACTTCCTAAACTTCTTAGATTTATGAACAAATGATCACCTCTCAATCAACAAGGAAAAATTTCATGATAGAACATTCAAAGTACACTCATTTCTGATTCAACATTGGAATAATTTGCAAGAAAAGATTACTGTGATAATAAAAAGTATAGCACCTAGAGCTAAATTTACTGTTGTATTTACCAACATTATTAGTAAATAGGCCCCACTGCATGTGTTAAAGCACATTCATGTAGTGGTACACTTTAATTAATCTAGCTCAGAAGGAAACCTTATACAACATGTGACCTAAAAAATGTTAAACACTTCAATGCTCTATGTAATACTTCATACTTGCTACTATTTTCTATAAAGTCTTAAATCACTGTCAGTGTTAAAAGCATTCCACTTTATAATTCCTTGAGGTTATATAATATGCTCTTCATTATATAATATCCATCCTTTATTGGGTGTTTTTTCTCATCAACAAATTTCAAGAAAAGGAGGGTGTACTTATATGGAACTATTCTTCAATTTAGCTTTCACATTCCTTTCATTTGAATACTATATTGTTTCTTTGCCCTCTTTGTGTCTCTTTCACTTCGTTAATATTGAATAATTTTCCTCTTTATTCAACCATATATCATGCCTGTCCCTTCATTTCACAAAACAAATATTATTAACAACTGTAACTTTTGGTGAGCAGGAAAAGGAAGCATTCACATGAATATGAAATTAAGAACACCATGGAAGCTCTGTATAAAACTTAGGAGAAAAGAAACTAATGGCATAGAGCATGTAGGTTTGTATTGGGCCTAAGCAGCATAGCCAGTTGTACCAGATTTTGAAGGAGTGTGCTTCTACATTATTCACAGTCATGTGTTAGTGATGCCCTTTGGAAACGACACCCTGTAAAAGCAACTATTGGACCTGAAGCAGAGTTTGTACTTGAAATATGATGTCATGTTGGTTGTGGCAAAGTAAAACTTTATTAATAAGTATAAGGGCTTTGAAACATGTTGTATTAAAGGCAGAAAGGGTTTTGTAACTTTAAAAAGTAGTTAAATAAAAAGTAAAAGTACTGGCTTCAGAAGTAATTTATTTATTAATTTTTATTTATTTGTTTGTTGCATTTGTATCCCACATTTTCCCACCTCTTTGCAGACTCAATGTGGCTTACAATACATCATGAATAGTGAGAATATATGAGAAAGTATACCTTTAGTAATAGCATAGAATTTTTGGTAACATGATAATGATAGAACATGGAAATATTTTAACAAGCAAACATCTTAAGAGTCAAGAAGTCATACTCTGCATGCCATGTAAAACCAAGTAAAACTCTGATACGTCCATTTGCACTATGCAAAATATAAAGAGAACAGATGTAAATTTAAAAAACTTACATATTCCAATTGCAACATTAAAAAATTAAGGGCCCTATTTACTAAGGTGTGCTAGTGTTTTTAGCACATGATAAACCTTAGCACGCACTATCCGTGTAGACGCCCATAGGAATATTATGGGCATCTACACGGTTAGCACGTGCTAATGCTTTGTGCATGCTAAAAACACTAATGCACCTCTAGCACAGCTTAGTAAACAGGGCCATGGGAAAAGAAAGTGTAGTAACGGGCAGAAGTCAGGAGGCTTCCTTTTTAAAGCATACTGTCAGTATTATGCCAGTGACCCCTGATAGCTGTGCCACAGGTGATGTTTGCCTCTTTGTTTCACTTCTTAACTGCAGCATTGGTCTCTCTTTCTTCCTCCTTCCTTTCTCAGACATAATATTGCTTGAACTGGTTCCTTAAAGCCTGTTACCTTCCCATTTGGAAGAGAAAATGAGAAAGGTTTGCTTCTTGTTCCTCCTAAAGAGATCACTAACACGGAAATATGGAGAGTAGTAGTGAGGGTAGAAGCCATTGTCCAGTACACTGGTCAGTCTGGGTGCCATAGCAGGAATGACACTGTTCAATACATCAACTACTGAAAACATAAGTTTCACCCTCTATGCTGACATATGCTCATCTTTATAAGGTTTTATAGCATATGTTATATAAAACATGGGTAAACATAAGCCTCATTCCAGCTTCATATCCAACAGAAAAAGAAGAATCACCGTTGCAGTACCCACTACTAGGAATCAATCAGCCAAGGCTCTCAGCTTGTTCACAAGTGTTCAAATGCTCCATCGGTGAATGTCAATAGAGAGATTGTGCGTGAAAAATTACAGAAAGGGTTGCAGTTAAGAAAAATTGCTGGGCCATTTGATAGTCCTCCATTTATGAACTTGGTGAAGGCTCCAGGGAAATTTCACCTTATACATAATCTGACATTTCTTTGGGGTCATAGTGTGAACAATTTTATTCATCTGAGTTTATATTCAGTTCAATATCCTTCTTTTGACCAGGAATTGGAACTACTAAGGAACCAGGGCCCTGGGGTGCTGATAGCAAAAGCAGATATTGAGGTGACTTTCTGGTTGTTACCCATTCATCCAAATTCCTTTTATCTGCTGTTAAGTGTGTATGGAATTGAGTGGCAACCATTGTGCTTTGCACAAAATTGGGGTCACATGGTCATATTTTCACACGCCCATGATGAGCTTAATAGTTACATTTTGAATTGTTTGAAGGTGGAAAATGTCTGTGGTCCTAAGGCTCTGATAGTTATGAAAGCATGGACAAATGTTTCTAGAGCCGCTGGATGGAATAAATGTCTCACAGATCTAATTTGACATATTCTATAAAAAAATAGTGCTGAACTACAGATGAGATTTTTGCCTGAAAATTAAATTGGTCATCAAGGATGACACCTAATATTTTTAGAGTGGAAAATATAATTGTACCTTGAATGAGTAACAGGGAGCTTAAGTGGAAGGGCTGTGGTAAGAAATCAGAAGAGCCTTACTTTTTAATGGACTCAGTGCTATTTTATTGGCAGATAACCATGATGCTATGAGATTAAACTTATCTTTGACAGCTTGGACTGCAGAAATGCTGGTAGGATCAAAACTAGTAAGTATCTGAATATCGTCAACATATACAAGTGAAGTCAAGCCTTGAGATTGTGCCAGAAAAATATTAAATAGAAGTGGGGCCAATGTGGATCCCTGTGGCACTCCGCATGATAAGGAATATCTTTCCAAGAGGTTAGCTTGCTAATTGATTACATGAATTCTATTCTCAAGATAAGAGAAAACCAAGGTCAGGGCATTTCCCTGGACCCCTATGGCACTAAGGTGATGCAAAAGAAGAGTATAATCGACTAAGTCAAATGCTGATGTGAGATCTAAGGAAAGATTGAGAACTGTGTGGCCTTGATCTAAATGGTGTAGAACAAAAGTAGCAAGACCTATTAAAGAGGTTTCTGTGTTACAGTGCGGACAAAAACCTGTTTGGTGTGCAATGAATAACAGAAATTTTCTCAATGTAGTCTTGCAGTCGAGAAAATACTATTCTTTCTGTAATCTTGGAAAGTCTTGCTTGCCATGTAAAAAGTGCTGAAGTTGGTGGAAACCATAGAACAGGCCAGTGCATCAAAGAAGCTTACTGTGTAGCAGATTCAGTCTCTAATCAGTGAGTTTAATTTTGCTTGTTGTGTCATCCCAATAGGCAGAGAATTTTCAGATGTCTAACCAGACTCATAGTAGGTATTGCATGGAAACATAATTTTTTAATATATTCCTATCAAGGTCAATGAAGATTTGTGTATTTGAAGTTCATTCTTAAAAGAATTTCAGGTATTGAAAGAAGCCTTAAATTTTCTTCTCAGGACTTGGAGTTATTTCTGTTGTATTGAGTGGTCAAGGTTTTGGAATTATTTTCACAGATCATGGTGTGTGGAAGAGTGGCCATTTATTGCTTGAGAATGGGTTGGTATAGGAATGTTGCATTGTTGCATTTAATTACAGTGTTGGTAGCACTGGTAATTTTGAGAGAGCAACTGGCTAAAAGAAAAGTGGTGTGGCATCCCAATAACATGACAATGGTTGATGCTATCAATAAAAGTCAACCATTTACTCATTATTGACTGAGGTTTTGAGGGTACTGGTGTTGTTTAGATCTTAATATCACTTTCAAAAAGCAAAACATATTCCAGGTGTTTGTAATGAAACATTTTTAGTGGTGGTGTTTTTGAACTTTGGCACCTGATGAATCACTAACAGTGATGCCAGTGAGACTGTGGAGTTGTTATTCAAGGATTCTCAAACATTTGCTGAAAGCTTCCTTAGTGGACAACACATGAAAGGCATATGAATTACATTGAAGAAAATTCAGTCTTTCGTGGCTAGAAATGGTTTGCCAGTTTATGGGATATGAAACAAAAAAGTGAGGAGAATAAGTGAGGATACCAAGAAAAATGTTTATTCACATAAAAAATGGGTCATTTTTTATGTGAATAAACATTTTTCTTGGTATCCTCACTTATTCTCCTCACTTTTTTGTTTCATATCTCACGTTCCGTGAGGGATTTCACCTCCTTTTTGTTTTTTCCTGCCAGTTTATGGGCCATTTTCTGTAACCCTCATTTAGAAATTTATTGAGCATGCTTGTGGGGCAGGTTGTTCAAGGCATGTTGTGGCTTTGACTATTGACAATGTAAGATTCTTTTGTAAGTTAAGAGGGTTGGTGAATCCTATTTATTCATTTTTAGTTGCTAGAGGTGTTTTACTGGGCTGTTGGGCCATGAGGCAGTAGGTTGACTTGGTTGCCGAGTCTGCATGATTTGTTGGAAGTGTTGTTCCTTTCTCCACTAGCCATCTATTCTCCTAATTTTGAGGTATTGCAAATGGCATTTTCATTTGCCTGTTATGGTGCTTTTCAAGTGAGTGATGAAAGATATGGGTTACAGGGATCTGTTATTGTATGACATGGGGATTAAGTGAATTGATTTTATGGATTCGTCAGTCCTAGATGAATCAGCAGGCTCAGCGGTCTTTAGTGGTTCTGTGCCAATTGTTGTGTTTAAATACTTGCTGTGGCAGTGTGCTCAGTTAGTTTTATTATTGTTGCCTTCATCAGTTTTAGTTTGGTTGGCTCATGCTTATGGGTCACTATTAACCAGATTCCTTTAAAAATGTTTGGCCCATTGTGGAATGGATTCAAAATTATTTAGAACTAATTTCTTCTGCATAGGAGCAGCCAGTTAGAACTCATTTCTTCTGCATAGGATTATCAATAGAAATCAAACAAAATAAAACATGGAAAAGAAAATAAGATGATACCTTTTTTATTGGACATAACTTAATACATTTCTTGATTAGCTTTCGAAGGTTGCCCTTCTTCGTCAGATCGGAAATAAGCAAATGTGCTAGCTGACAGTGTATATAAGTGAAAACATTCAAGCATTACTATGATAGTCTGACAGGGTGGGAGGATGGGGGTGGGTCAGAGGTATGCATGGGGACATCAAAGCATATCATTGATATTCTAACAGGATGGGTGTGGGTAGGTGAGGGGAGGGTGATCAATGATATGCTTTGATGTCCCCATGCATACCTCTGACCCACCCCCATCCTCCCACCCTGTCAGACTATCATAGTAATGCTTGAATGTTTTCACTTATATACACTGTCAGCTAGCACATTTGCTTATTTCCAATCTGACGAAGAAGGGCAACCTTCGAAAGCTAATCAAGAAATGTATTAAGTTATGTCCAATAAAAAAGGTATCATCTTATTTTCTTTTCCATGTTTTATTTTGTTTGATTTCTATTGATAACCTTAAGAGTGGACTAACACGGCTACCACACTCCTCTACTTCTGCATAGGAGCAACCTGTTGTGTAGCTCCTCTGGGCACTTCTGTGCTTATTCAAAGGGTAGAACACTGGTGTTCCAGTATATACACGCAAAGAACTGTGCAATGGACTGTTATGATGTTTGATTACCTATTTTGCAGTACTTTTACCTCCTGAGATCTGTGTGTGTTTCAGTAGACATTCTTTATCTTCTAGGCATAGAAAAGAGTGTTGCAATCTCACTGTGGCTGTCATCTGGCTTTAGCAATGCTTGGAGCAAGGTTTTGCTGGCTTGGGTTGTGAGGTTTGCTTTGGGAACAGTTACTCCCTTTATTACTCCAGGCAAGATGTTTCTTGACGCCTGCTCTGCTACAGATTCACAAGGATGACATGACATTTGTAAGATAACAAAGTTGTAGACAGCTTATTTGTCAGATGAAGAGGGCTTTGTTAGTAGAACATTGTTATTTTCCTTCAGCTTTTTAATTTGGTCTCAGACTATTCCCAGGTTGGTTTGGAGGAATGCAAGGAATGTGAAAGCAATCAAGAAACTCACAAAAGGTGAATGCAGAGGTTTCTCATAAGTACATAAGTAGTGCCATACTGGGAAAGACCAAAGGTCCATCTAGCCCAGCATCCTGTCACCGACAGTGGCCAATCCAGGTCAAGGGCACCTGGCACGCTCCCCAAACGTAAAAACATTCCAGACAAGTTATACCTAAAAATGAGGAATTTTTCCAAGTCCATTTAATAGCGGTCTATGGACTTGTCCTTTAGGAATCTATCTAACCCCTTTTTAAACTCCGTCAAGCTAACCGCCCGTACCACGTTCTCCGGCAATGAATTCCAGAGTCTAATTACACGTTGGGTGAAGAAAAATTTTCTCCGATTCGTTTTAAATTTACCACACTGTAGCTTCAACTCATGCCCTCTAGTCCTAGTATTTTTGGATAGCGTGAACAGTCGCTTCACATCCACCCGATCCATTCCACTCATTATTTTATACACTTCTATCATATCTCCCCTCAGCCGTCTCTTCTCCAAGCTGAAAAGCCCTAGCCTTCTCAGCCTCTCTTCATAGGAAAGTCGTCCCATCCCCACTATCATTTTCGTCGCCCTTCGCTGTACCTTTTCCAATTCTACTATATCTTTTTTGAGATACGGAGACCAGTACTGAACACAATACTCCAGGTGCGGTCGCACCATGGAGCGATACAACGGCATTATAACATCCGCACACCTGGACTCCATACCCTTCTTAATAACACCCAACATTCTATTCGCTTTCCTAGCCGCAGCAGCACACTGAGCAGAAGGTTTCAGCGTATCATCGACGACGACACCCAGATCCCTTTCTTGATCCGTAACTCCTAACGCGGAACCTTGCAAGACGTAGCTATAATTCGGGTTCCTCTTACCCACATGCATCACTTTGCACTTGTCAACATTGAACTTCATCTGCCACTTGCACGCCCATTCTCCCAGTCTCGCAAGGTCCTCCTGTAATCGTTCACATTCCTCCTGCGACTTGACGACCCTGAATAATTTTGTGTCATCGGCGAATTTAATTACCTCACTAGTTATTCCCATCTCTAGGTCATTTATAAATACATTAAAAAGCAACGGACCCAGCACAGACCCCTGCGGGACCCCACTAACTACCCTCCTCCACTGAGAATACTGGCCACGCAATCCTACTCTCTGCTTCCTATCTTTCAACCAGTTCTTAATCCATAATAATACCCTACCTCCGATTCCATGACTCTGCAATTTCTTCAGGAGTCTTTCGTGCGGCACTTTGTCAAACGCCTTCTGAAAATCCAGATATACAATATCAACCGGCTCCCCATTGTCCACATGTTTGCTTACCCCCTCAAAAAAATGCATTAGATTGGTGAGGCAAGACTTCCCTTCACTAAATCCGTGCTGACTTTGTCTCATCAGTCCATGTTTTTGTATATGCTCTGCAATTTTATTCTTAATAATAGCCTCCACCATCTTGCCCGGCACCGACGTCAGACTCACCGGTCTATAATTTCCCGGATCTCCTCTGGAACCTTTCTTAAAAATCGGAGTAACATTGGCTACCCTCCAGTCTTCCGGTATTACACTCGATTTTAGGGACAGATTGCATATTTCTAACAGTAGCTCCGCAAGTTCATTTTTTAGTTCTATTAATACTCTGGGATGAATACCATCAGGTCCCGGTGATTTACTACTCTTCAGCTTGCTGAACTGACCCATTACATCCTCCAAGGTTACAGAGAATTTGTTTAGTTTCTCCGACTCCCCCGCTTCAAATATTCTTTCCGGCACCGGTGTCCCCCCCAAATCCTCCTCATTTCATCACTAAGTTGGTGGGGGGGGGGGGGGGAGTGTTGGCTTTTATACATGATTTGTTAACAGTGGACTGTCCTGGTTTGTATCATTCATATGGGAGTCATCTATATTTTTGTACTCCATACAGGACTTATGGGAGGCTTGTGTGCAATTGGTCCACAGTTACTTCTGTATTTGTATGTGGAAGGTGGGGAATGGTGACAAACTAAGCTGTCACTGCTTGTAGTGGAGCAGAGTTGCCATCCCCACATGCCCATGTAAAGATGATTCCCTGGGAGTTTTGGAAAGGAAGTATTCTACTGGATGTGCATCACTGTCATGATCCTTGGCAGAGTAAGCTGTCATTACTGCAAGCTTTGCCTGGGAAAATATAAACCTAGCCATGGTTAGGTCAATCCCAAATAACCTGTAATGTTATAACATTGATGGTGAGTACTGCATGCAATTCTGGTCACCTTATCTCAAAAAAGAAAGGTGACCAAAATGATTAAAAGGATGGAACACCTCTCTTCTGAGGAAAGACAAGCGATTAGGGCTCTTCAGCTTGGAGAAGAGACAATTGAGGAGAGATATGATAGACATGTAGAAAATCCTGAGTGAAGTAGATTGAGTGGATGCGAATCAATTGTTTACTCTTTTGAAAAGTACAAAAACGAGGGTAATACTTTTAAATAAATAGTAGAAAATATTTTTTCCACTCAGGGCCTCTTTTACAAATCACACTAGTGATTCCCGTATGGCAATGCCGACGAAGCCCATTCAAAGTGAATAGGCTTTGTGGACATTGCAGTGCAAGCAATTGTTAGCACAGTTTAGTAAAAGAGGTCCTCAATGAATAGTTAAGCTGTGGAACTCATTGCCAGAGGACGTGGTTTAAAAAAGGCTTGGACAAGTTCCTGGAGGAAAAGTCCATAAACCGTTATTAAGCTAGACACGGGGAAGCCTCTACTTATCCCTGAGGTAAGTATCATAGATAATCTTTGGGATTCTGCCAGATACTTGTGATTTGGATTGGCCACTGTTGTAAACAGGATACTGGGCTAGATGAACCATTGTTCTGACCCAGTATGGATATGCATATTTTCTTATGACACATTGGAAAGTTGGAGATGGCATGTTAAACTGAAAGTTCAAATGTTTGTGTTAATGGTTCCCAATAAGCTATGACCAGTATAAGTGTCTTGTGGAGGTGGATGCTCATTTCAGCCCATGATGGTCACTTACCTTTGAGGAGGGTAAGAGGGTGGTGGCAATGTACAAATGCCTATGTTACGAAGTCAGTTTTTGCACAAATAAACAATCACATGGATTTGTGTTAAGCAGACTTTTTTAAAGCATGATGCAAATGAATAGTGTAAAACAGTATGTTTACCAGATGTCAGGAAATTAAGTCACATACTTTTTTGCCTCCAGACTTCTTGAATTAGCAAGTTTAATCATGCTCTAAAAACTAAGCATTCTCCTTGGCAGTATAATTTAAAAAAAAAAAAAAAAAAGAACTTCAATTCATGTATGTTCTATGCATATCAAAAGGCTCACTGTATCAGATCCGTGAGACAGAATTTGGATGTTTTCCAAAAACCTCTAGAATTACTTTATAAGCAATAGCAATAATGAATTGCAAAAAAGGTTCTGTTTACAATTATTTATTGATATCAATAAAAATATATATTTGATAAGGACAGTGCAATACTTGAATATGAATGAGTGAGCAAGTTGTGAATAAATATATGTTCACAAATTTTGGGAGATAATGCACAAAAAGTGCTGCTGAGTTCAAAGAAAAAAGCTGTACAAAATGAATTGAATGAATGGGTAAACTGATCTGGATTTTGGACCCTGTTTGAAGACTCGTCTAAGCAGAAGTGAAGCATAAGATATAAGATAAATAAATATGCCATTCACAGTTAGAAAAATTATTACCTTGGCTTTTTTTTCTTTAAGATAAATTTGGATAGTGAATAAGTAACTATTTCTGATATTGCCTTGTCCGTAGTTGACCCATTTCTGTGAAATAAGTTACCTAGTACTATTTCCTACAGTGGAAGGAAGAAGAATACAAAATATCGTAGACAACAAAATCAACACCAATCCACTAATATCAAAACTAAAGAGATAGCTTAAGCTATAGAGAGTTAAAATCCTCAGTAAGCCAGACTTACTTCACTTAGCCTATATATATGATTTTGGTGCAATCATAGGCAAAAAGACCTCCTACAAATACAATTTTTAGAAATGTTCACATTTTATATTTTTATATTTGAAGATGATAAGCTTATAGAAAAACTTTCATGCTTCTGCCCAAATCCAGCAACTCTATTTTGTATACTGTAAACTATCTGATGATGGCCAGAGTTCTTAAAAATATAGTGGCCGTTTTGCTAAGGTGAGTTAGGGGTTTAATTCATGGCATAGTGCGTGGTAATGGCTAGTGCAGGTGGCTGTAGTGCCATACATGGTAAAATCGGGGGTAGCGCATGACAGTGCTGGTGTTACTGGATAATGTATGAATGGGTGAAGAAATAGACAGGGGGTAGGCATGCCCACATATGACTGACAGGGTGTGGCACTAGTAGGGCACATTATGGATGCTGTTGCAAGTATCAGTAACACAAGGGTAAAGGCTGGTGATAATTGAATCTAAGGGTGTGTGAACATGGGTGAGAAATAGCACACAGCTGTGTGCACGCACGCCAATTCTGCAAAGGGGTTGTGCTTCATCTCTAGGCCCACCTACTCACATCTTTCAGCCAATATAAAGGTATGCAGTACTCCTTTCATGCTCATTTTTACAACATGGCATCCATATGCTGCCCTGTATTGGGGGGGGGGGGGGGGGGATAGTGATGAAGAAGGGCCTGCACTTCCCCAGCAGGCTGGCCCACAGTCCCATGTGCCAGTGACAGGAGCACAGTTACAAACAAAAGCTCAGATGGTGCATGCTGTTCCAGCAAAGCAGGAACCAGAGCACCAGCCAGGCCAAGGGCTCCGACATCCTTGGAGACAGGAGGTACGGCCATGGCACCCGTGTAATGTCCGTACTCATACCATCATGCAAGGGCAACCCAAGGACCAGGTGGTAAACCTGTATCAGCAGAGCTCAGCAGCCATTATGGAGTTTTATCAAGAACTGAGGGACGATCTTGACCATCTCACAGGAAGCAATGTTCTTATGTGGGTTAGGAATTGGTTACTGGACAGAAAACAGAGGATAGAGTTAAATGGTCATGTCTCTCATTGGAGGAGGGGGAATAGTGGAAGGGCTGCAGGGATCAGTACTGGGGCCAATGCTATTTAAAATATTTATAAATGATATGGAAATCAGAACGAGGAGTGAGGTGACTATATTTGCAGATGACACAAACTATTCTAGGTTGACAAAAACACATATAGACTGTGAAAAATTGCAGGAAGTCCTTAGAAAATTGGAAGATTGGGAATCCAAATTGCAGATGAAATTTAATGTGGACAAATGCAAAGTGATGCACATTGGAAAGAATAATCTGAATCATAGTTACCTGATGCTAGGGTCCACCTTGCGGGTCAGCACCCAAAAACAAGATCTAGGTGTCGTTGTAGATAATATGCTGAAATATTCTGCTCAGTGTGCAGTGGCAGCCAAAAAAGCAAACAGGATGGTAGGAATTATTAGGAAAGGGATGGTAAATAAGAACAAGAATACTATCCACCTTATAATCGAAAGAGAAAAACACCTAGATTTCGACCCAAATCGGGAGATAAACGTTTATCTCACAAAAACGAATAAATCGGTATAATGGAAAGCCGATTTTGGACGTTTTCAACTGCACTCCATCGCGGAAGCGTACAAAGTTGACGGGGGCGTGTCGGAGGCATGGCGAAGGTGGAACTGGGGCGTGGTTATCGGCCGAGGAGAGATGGGCGCCTTTCGCCGATAATGGAAAAAAAGTATGTGTTTGTAGCTAGAATTTAGGGCACTTTTCCTGGACCCTGTTTTTTCACGAATAAGGCCCCAAAAAGTGCCCTAAATGACCAGATTACCAACAGAGGGAATCGGGGATGACCTCCCCTGACTCCCCCAGTGGTCACTAACCCCCTCCCACCACAAAACATGATGTTTCACAACTTTTTATTTTCACCCTCAAATGTCATACCCACCTCCCTGGCAGCAGTATGCAGGTCCCTGGAGCAGTTGTTAGGGGGTGCAGTGGACTTCAGGCAGGTGGACCCAGGCCCACCCCCCCCCCCCTACCTGTTACAATTGTGCTGCTTAATACTTAGTCGTCCAACCCCCCCAAACCCACTGTACCCACATGTAGGTGCCCCCTTCACCCCTTAGGGCTATAGTAATGGTATAGACTTGTGGGCAGTGGGTTTTGAGGGGGATTTGGGGGGGCTCAACACACAAGGGAAGGGTGCTATGCACCTGGGAGCTCTTTTACCTTTTTTTTTGTTTTTGTAAAAGTGCCCCCTAGGGTGCCCGGTTGGTGTCCTGGCATGTGAGGGGGACCAGTGCACTACGAATCCTGGCCCCTCCCACGAACAAATGCCTTGGATTTATTCGTTTTTGAGCTGGGCGCTTTCATTTTCCATTATCACTGAAAAACAAAAACGCCCAGCTCACAAATTGTCGAATAAAACATGGACGTCTATTTTTTTCGAAAATACGGTTCGGTCCGCCCCTTTACGGACCCGTTCTCGGAGATAAATGCCCATGGAGATAGACGTTTTCGTTCAATTATGCCCCTCCACGCCTCTGTATCGTTCCATGGTGCGGACTCATCTTGATTATTACATTCAGTTCTGGTCTCCGTATCTCAAAAAAGATATAGCAGAATCAGAAAAGTGTCAAAGGAGAGCAAACAAAATGATAAAGGGGAGAGAACTCCTCTCATATGAGGAAAGGCTAAAAAGGTTAGGGCTCTTCAGCTTGGAAGAGAGACGGATGAGTGGAGATATGATTGATGTCTACAAAATCCTGAGTGATGTAGAACAAGTAGAAGTAAATCAATTTTTTTTTACTCATTCCAAAAGTACAAAGACTAGGGAAAACTCAAGGTAGTTATCTGGAAATGCTTTTAAGACAAGTAGGAGGAAATATTTTTTCACTCAATAGTTAAGCTCTGGAACTCTTTGCCAGAGGATGTAGTAACAGTGGTTGGCGTATCTGGGTTTAAAAAAGGTTTGGACAAGTTTCTGGATGGAAAGTCTATAGTCTGCTATTGAGACAGACATGGGGAAGCTACTGCTTGCCCTGAGATTGGTAGTGTGGAATGTTGCCACTCTTTGGGTTTCTGTCAGGTACTTGTGACCTTGCTTGGCCACTATTAGAAACTGGATACTGGGCTAGATGGACCATTTGGTCTGGTCCAGTATAGCTATTCTTATGTTCTTATGTACAGACAGGTCCCAAACTATACCTGGCCTTGTGAAACTGCTGAGTGCATTACACTTTTTTTTTTTTACCTCCAGCTCATTCCAACCATCTATAGTTGCAGTTGGTAGGATAGGGTTGTCTTCCACCACCAGGTACTGTGTGCCATGATGAGCCGGGTTAGTAATTACATTGCATTTCCTAACAACAGGCAAGAGTGAGCAGATCTGAAAGAATAGTTTTACAACATCCATAGGCTACCACAAGTAATGGGTGCAACTGATTGCACCCATGTGGCACTCATTCTACCCGGCAGCAGAGAACACATCTATCGGAACTATAAGTACAGGTGGTTTGTGATGTTCACATGTGCATCATGAATGCAATAACACGTTTCCCAGAGTCTGCCCATGACTCCTATATTCTGTGTCACTCTCACCTCTTACGAACCTTTGAGGAGGGCAGGTATGGCCACGGATCGCTACTGGGTATGTATTGTCTCTAACTAGCCATTTTTCTCACATGTACTCAGTTTGTGTTATGTACCTCCGATACTGCCAAAGTAGGCTATCAGCTTGTTTAGAGGGGTGAGGTGTGAGTCTCTTGTCACAATGTAAGTACAGAGCTGCCAAGTTCCCCAACCAGGATTTGGACCTAAATCATCATGGTGCATTATGCGATCCACAGCACTCATCTCAAAGATTCTTAAAACTACTGTGCTTTGGGAAGTCATCTTCAAAACAGGAACAGCCAAATAATCTCCGTCCTGGAATGGTGAATGTGTTATCCCTGTATATAATGAACAGAGTAGAACAGATACATTTCCTCTAATCTCGCTTGTGCTTAGGTCTGGCTTGGGCACACACATATCCTGTAGCATTATAGGATATATCAAACTGATCTCCCTGCACAGAATTGGCCAATACAAATCCTATAATGCTGTGAGATGTTAGGACAAAACCTTGACTGATCAAACAATCCTCAGCCTGCAACTAGGTCATGTGACATGTCTGTGAGTACACTCCAGAATAATGAATAGGCCAGTGGCTCCCAAACCTGGTCCTGGAGGCACCCCATCCAGTCACATTTTTAGGATACCTACAGTGAAGGTTGAGAGAAATTTGAATACTGTGGAGGCAGTACTTGCAAATCTCTCTCAAGAATCTTTATTGTGGACACCAAATAGCTGCAGACACTTTGGGTCTGTACCCTTTGAGGTCCAGATATACATCTAACAGCTTTGGCACTACAGGAAGTGGAAGCTGCAAGGGCCATAAAATTGTGAAGTTTATCAGTAGCTACAATGAGGCTGACTTTCTATAGACTGGTAGAGCCAGATACTATAAAACAAGAACGTCAAAACACACAAGAGTGGAAGAATGCCAGATCCAAAAAGACCAGTCCAGAAGACATAGAAGTCAGAGCACCAAAACAAAGTTTATTGGGACCCTACATGGTCAGTGTTTCAGCTACAAAGCCTTCATCGGGGTCAATGGCTTGATGTATACAGATTTGGCTTCTTAATCTCTCAAAAATGAGGAACGCATATACATCATGGTGCAGTCCACAGTTCGCAATAGAAAAGTGAACCCGCAAACCAGATACTATCCAAGGCAGCACAGGGAATGACATACTGGAGGTGGGATATAGTAGAGAAGTATCACCTACAGCTGTAGGTCTCTTCTATAAACCTCTCTGTCTGCCTCAGCATCTCCAAGTCTGCCACTCTAGCCTCAAGAGATTGGACCCTTTCTCTGAGAGCTAGGAGTACACATATATAACCCCTCTCACTGCTGGACTTTTGTCTGCATCTTAGCATGCACTGCCTCAATTGCATGCAAATCTAACTCATGAATATTTATTGTGAATATCCTGAAAACCAAATGGGACCAGGTGTGCCCCAAGGACTGGGTTGAGAATGGCTGTACTAGAGACATTATACTAAAAAACTCTAGAAGTTTATATGGTATATTGTGTGATTTATTTAGTGTTCGCTTCTCATCAAGTATACCATTATTAAAGCCAATCACTTGCAGAATAATTCATTCTGTAATATCAAATCCTCCCTTGTTATCATACTTGGAATAATTGACTATAAATTAAAACTATAAATTGGGTATTATGCTAGGGGTGGGTGGAAAAGAAAATTGAACTAGGTCCTGCCGTGCTTCTACGGGTTATCTATTTGTGCCCTAGGCTGTAACTTTTCCCCAAGTTTAACACTATGGGGAAAAGGGTTTTAAAATATTTAAACTAGTTAATAAAAGTTTGCTTTTTGAAAATTCAAACTGTTTATATCAATAAACCAACACTTTCTCTTTAAGTCACCAAAGTACAGAGCAAAATAATGTTCATTTTCCCAGACAGATTCCCTCTTCTCACAAAAATCGCTCAGAAGAAAAAAATGTCCATTGTTTTTATTTCCCACAGAGTCTGCAGTACCATGGCATACTGCTGAGGAGGGCAGCAGGGATGGAGAGGCTGGTTCCACAGAGCAAGGTCCCCCAACTGATAAAATCCCCCCAAAAAAGGCAGGAGGGAGTGACAACGGACTCTGCAGAAAATCCAGCTGGAAAGAAAGGGAAAGACAGAAGAAGTTGGAGTAGGTAGATGACCACAAGGATGCAGAGGATGACCAAGGCAAAGAAGAACATGCCAGGGAGCCAACGGGATT
This sequence comes from Microcaecilia unicolor, assembly GCF_901765095.1. Taxonomy (NCBI): domain Eukaryota; kingdom Metazoa; phylum Chordata; class Amphibia; order Gymnophiona; family Siphonopidae; genus Microcaecilia; species Microcaecilia unicolor. The sequence continues at coordinate 136,798,234 of NC_044034.1, read as the reverse complement.
CAGTGACCATCTCCAGGAGGAAAAGGTAGAAGACACTGACAGAGATGACATTTGCCACCCCTGAGCAGAACTCCTAGTTCAGGGCTGTGGTTTGTGGTCTCTACTAAGATGTATAGGGTCTGAGAACATCTGTGGTGGAGGGTATGAGTGCTATAAATTCCACAACTGCCCTCATCACTACAGAGTACCAGACTCTGAACAGGACTCTAGCATTCAGGAACCCCCAGCGCATGCTGGGACACAATCTAAAGAAATACTGTCAGAAGGGGAGTAAAAGGTATGTGGAAAATATTCACAGTAACATATAACCTGTGCTAGTGTGTTGGGGAATGTTATGATTTCATAAGTATGCTGTATTTGGTGTATTTCAGTTTGCTGATGCACGGGTCTTGGGGTTCTGGAGCTCGAGACTGGGAGTCTGGTAAACATTCTAAACTTGTCGGTTGGCAGTTGGGTGGGCTACTGAAGTGTTTTTCAGATGGTTCAGACGGGTATTGGAGGTTGTCTGAACCAAATGTGATGAAATTGATAATTTCTCTTCCCTATCAGCTGTGGTAAAGTGTGAGAGTGTATTCTGAAAGTGTCTTAGTTAAAATTATGAGCCCGCGGGTATTTTATGGCTCAAAGGTTGTGTGATTGTGATATTTAAGAAATGCTGTGAGGTTTAAAAAATATAATAACAGCATTTAAAGTATTTTGGAAAGGAAATGAATGTGTTCTAATTTTAAATTTTAAAAAAAATCAGTTTTTTTAAAGTGAAAAACTGGTCTGAGTTCAGGCTGTAACAGTGAAAATTAATTATTGCTTTGGGTGGCTTTAAGCCAGTTCTGAAAGGAATATTTAAAGTACCATACTTGGCAAATTCTATACAACTAAGGTCTTAAAAGTACTGAAATGTAAGCTGTTTCTCTAAGGTGTTGGAAACTTGTCTTACTGTTTTTAAGGCTTTTGTGAGCTATTTTTTTTTATATATATTTATTTATATGTTTCAAAAATATACATTCATATAACATAAATGCATTGAAAATTAGATACAATAAGAACAAATTAAATTGACCCTTTTACCAAGGTGAAGAAATTAAACTTCCAACTTAGTCCACATTAAAGAGACAAGATACAAGGAAATTATAGTTAGGAAACTTAAGGTATAATCAATAGAGTTGGGGGAGCTCACAACATCTGCTAATGATTTTCAGCATTGTTAACCTGTCGGAGTATTCAAGGAAGGACTAACACCCCCTTCCTTAGACCTTATAAATTCCTGCATTTTCTTCGGGTCAAAAAAATAATTAATTGAGTTTAAGGATACTAAACATCTGCAAGCAGATTTTAACAGAAAAGTTCCACCTAAGGCAAGAATTTTCTTGGTTTCAATCCCATGAACTCCTTCTTTCTTTTTTGTGTATCCTTATTTAAATCAGGAAATATTTGTATCTTAGCATCCAAAAATTGTGCAGTCATGTGTTTGAAGAACAAACAAAATATATTATTTCTGTCTGTTTCAAATGCAACAGTTACGAGAAGGGTTGTTCTTTCAGTTATTACTTCTAAGGAACTTTCCAGGAATTCGGTTAAATTTAGTTCTGATTGGGATTCCACAGGTAAAACTTTGATTCCTGAAATATATTGAGCTTTTGTAATAGGTGGAAACCCTTCATTAGGAACCCCCAATACTTCAGAGGTGACTTTGGGAAGTTAAGAAATCTCAAATTGTTTCTTCTCATCTGATTATCTAGATATTCAAGTTTCTTTACCAGAACATGTCTCTCTTGAATAATTGTTCCCATAGAACTTTGTAACTTTTTAATTTCTCCCTCCTGTAAATAAGTCTTTTCTTCTTGGGTTTGAACCCTCCCAGACAGAAATGATTGAGATTCTTTTAGTCCAACAATATCCTCTTTAAATGTATTTGTTACCTGAAGAAGTGATGTATTCAAACCTTGAATGGCCTCCCATAAGACTTCTAAAGTTACCACAGCAGGTCTTTGTATCCTTCCATTTCCTTCGGTAGCAGTACCCACAGCAAGGGAAAATGTAGACCTTCCAGTCCTTACACTTTCACTGTTTGTTACTTCCTATGGGGTTGAGGAGCCGGCAGGAACTCCTCTTGCAGCCTGAATGAACAATCCCACTTTGGGGGTATCACTCCGTTGCTCAACTGCCAACTCCATTCTGCTTCCTGGTCGCAGGGGGGCTGTGAGGGTAGGTGGACTAAGCGATACTGCCTCAATGCTGTGATCCTTCTGAAAGGAGGATCCAATCGGAGCAGGTATGTGTGTTCCAGGCGTTTGGACTCTGAAACCCTCAAGCATCGTCTGCTGGAGAGCGGGACTTCCACCGAGGTTAGTGGAGGTTTTTACCCCGGTTTTCCCTTTCCTTTTCTCCATCAAAATGGGAAGAAAAGTACTTCTCAGTGCTATTCAGGCGGGATTAGGAGCTCCAAAACGCGTCTCCTCTCTCAGACGCCATCTTGCCTCTCTTTGTGAGCTATTTTTGGGGGTTTTTTTTGAGAAAAAATAGTTGTGAACGTTATCTCAGGTCTATTCTGTTGTCTGAAGTTTCTGACACTAAATCCTAAGGGATCCTTTTACAAAGGAACACTGAAAAATGGCTTACGGTAGTGTAGGCACAGGTTTTTGGCGCACCAATCCATTTTCCAGCTCGCCTGTAAAAAAGGCCTCTTTTTTTGCCAAAAATGGATGTGCAGAAAAATCAAAATTGCTGCACATCCATTTTCCATCTGAGACCTTACTGCCAGCCATTGACCTAGCGGTAAAGAATCTGAGCGGTAATGATCTACGTGCTCCAAATGCCATTTGGTGTGTGTCCATTACGCAAGAGCCACGAGGTAGTTGGGCGGTGACTCCATTTTGGTGTGCGTTGGGCATACGTAGATGCTTACACGGCTTAGTAAAAGGGGCCCTAAGTTTTGAAACTTGCTGACTCTTATTCATTTGAGTTTTTATAAGTTTCCTGAAAATTTAATAGCTGTTGAGTTAACTTAAGGTTCTTAAATTATAAATTCTTTTTGGGTAGCTAGATAGGATAGTTGTTAGAAAATTATTTTAAATAAATCAATTCTGAATATTTATACACTTAAATCTGATATATTAAATAAGTTAGGGAATAGGTTTTATTCCTTTAAGTGTTTACAGTCAGTGTAGTAGGTATTCTGTTGTTTCTTCCTCTATAATATCACCAAAAGTCGCCCTCTCCTTTCTGAGCACGCTACCAGAACCCTCATCCACGCTCTCATCACCTCTCGCTTGGACTACTGCAACTTGCTTCTCACAGGTCTTCCACTCAGCCATCTCTCTCTCCTCTTCAATCTGTTCAAAATTCTGCTGCACGATTAATATTTGGCCTATGCCCATATCAGCCCTCTTCTGAAGTCACTTCACTGGCTCCCTATCCGTTTCCGTATACAGTTCAAGCTCCTCTTATTAACCTATAAGTACATTCACTCTGCTGCCCCTCACTACCTCTCCACCCTCATCTCTCCCTACACTCCTTCCCAGGAACTCCGTTCACTAGGCAAATCTCTCCTAATTGCACCCTTCTCCTCCATCGCTAACTCCAGACTCCGTTCCTTTTATCTCGCAGCACCTTATGCCTGGAACAGACTTCCTGAGCCATTCCCTGGCCGCCTTCAAATCTGGGCTAAAGGCCTAACTGTTTGATGATGCTTTTAATTCCTAACTTGTCACCTGCTCGTAACCTTTATCTTGTCTTCCTCTCTTCAATAGTCCGTTTTCCCTATGTGTCCTATCTGTCTGTCTTACCCTTGTCCCTTATTTGTCTTGTCTGTCTGTCCTGATTTAGATTGTAAGCTCTTTTGAGCAGGGACTGTCTTTTCTTCATGTTCAATTGTGAAGCACTGCGTATGACTGGTAGCACTATAGAAATGATTTGTAGTAGTAGTAGTAGTATTATTCTTGAACCTGGCTTCTGCATATCATCTATCCGAAAGTAAGGTAAGAAAAGAAAATTTACAAGAAAGCGTGGTCCAGCTAAGTTTTAAATGCTTCATTAAAGGTTTCCTAAAAGACTGTAATAAGGAGGAGATAGGGCACATGTAGATGCTTCTGCGGCTTAGTAAAAGGGCCCCAAAGTTAGGCCAGAAGGTTGTCCTAACTTTATCTGAGCACTTACCTGGTTACCATGCTGAATACTGGCTGGTACCCAGATAAGTCCTAGCAGCCAGAAGCCAGACATATCCTTATATTCGGTGCCAGAATCTGGGTATGGTCTGATGCTAAATGTCTGGGTATAAAAAGCCCATGGTGGCTAGTATTAAAAATAAAAAGAACATTAACCTTCATGGGTAAATATTGACCTGGAAGATGATATTTTCTGTACTATTTTCTTGTTCTTACTGGGGGTAATATTCAGCCTGCAGCTATAAGCAGTTTGTAACTAATCCCTGCTGAACTAACCCTGGTTTTTACACAGGACATAGCACTGAAATCCATAATAAATCCATAATAAATTGGAGAAGGTTTAGATTTAGATCTGTCAGTGGTGTTTTGATCTGGTTAATCACTCATTATTTAACAGATTAGCGTCAGTCGGGATTCCAGTTAAAGTCTTTGATTGGTTTTCTTCTTTTCTTCTAGATTGTTCTTTCTCGGTTTCTAATGCAGGTCAGAAATCTTCCACCTGTTCTCTACACTGTGGATTCCTCAAGGATCTATTCTTCTACCTTCATTGTTTAATATTTTCTTGAGCCTTCTTCTAACTGTGATTCAATCCCATAGTATCTGAAAATATATTTATTCAGTTGATATGTTCCTAGTTTTTCATACTGAAGAAAAAAATATCAACCTTCAACTGCTTGCACATTGCTTGGATTCCATTTTTTCATGGTTGTCAGCTAATCATTTAGTTCTTAACAGTGGCGTACCAAGGGGGGGCAGTCCGCCCCGGGTGCACGCTGCTGGGGGGGTGCCGCGCGTGCTTATCCTTCGTTCGTTCCGTGCTCCCTCTGCCCCGGAACAGGTTACTTCCTGTTCCGGGGCAGAAGGAGCATGGAACTAACGAAGGACAGGCGCGTGCGGCACCCCCCCAGCGGTGTGCACCCGGGGGGGTTCTTTCGCAGGGGGGTGTCCTTTCGCCGGGGGGGGGGGGTCGCACTGCATCCGGGGGGGGGGGGGGCGCTGCACCCGGGGGATGGGGCACATTGGCGATCCGCCCCGGGTGTCCGCCCCCCCTAGGAACGCCACTGGTTCTTAACACTGATAAAACAACTTTCTGTTAGATCACTGATCACACTCCCTCTCCCACTCTGAAATTAACTTCTTAGGTAATCGATTTACAGCAGTTGCTTCATTTCATTATTTGGGGGTCATGTTTGACTCACACCCGATATTTTCTGAATACATTTCAACTGAACTGAAATCCAGCTTTTTAGCTCTTCAACAGCTACGCTTCATTTGGAATTTTTTGAACTTTGAATCCCTGCAGACCCTCTACTATGCTTATATAACTTCACGTTTGGACTATTGAAATAGTATTGATGCTGGTATTTCTTAGATAAGTTTGACATGGTTACTATCGTTACAGAATATGGCTACAAAGTTTCTTTGTAGGGAGAAGCCCAGGGATCACATCACGCCACTATCCTTGAAACTTCATTGACCCCCTGTACAATACAGAATACAATTTAAAAACCGTACTCTCACTTATGAAGCTTTGTGGGAGAGCATTCCAGATTATTTGGCAGTTTTGACAATACCTTACACTCCCCCATGATTATTACGGTCTATTAATGATCACAGATTGGTTCTCCCGGGCCCTGCACTGTCCCAGTGGGAGATAACTAAAAACTCTGCATTTTATTTCTGGCTCCTAAATTATGGAACAATTTGCCACTTGATGTACGTTCTGAATCGCCTTATAAAAAGTTCAGAGCCAATTTAAAGACTCATTTATTTCAAATCGCTTTTGGCTGAATTCTAGCATTGTTGGGAAAGTACTGACACTACCAGGAAACTATTGTCTGAGTGCATGCTTGTTCTTGGTGTGTATATTTCTTTTCTTTTTGAGAATGGAGTTCATTTTTCATTTTCTTTAAATTTTTGCTGTTATTTTTATTATGTAAATTGCTTTGATTTGGCAATGAACAAGATTGGTGAGCAAGCTTTTAAAAAACATAAATATATTCAATATATATCTGGGTATGTGTGCTGACATGGAAGTTAACGTTGCACTGGCCGATATTCAGACAGCGTTTTTGCGGGCCTAATGATGCACTTACTTAGGGGTCCTTTTAATAAGGTGCACTGAAAAATGGCCTGCGCCAGTGTAAGCACGTGTTTTGGATGCAAACAGATCCATTTTTCAGCGCATTTTTGGCCGAAAATGGACATGCGGCAAAATAAAAATTGGTGTGCATCCATTTTGGGTCTGAGACCTTATCACCACCCATTTACTTAGTGGTAAGGTCTCATGCATTAACTTGGCAGTAATTGTCAATGCGCATAAACTGCTAATTTCCGCCCAGTTAGCACCACATGTTTAAAAATAAAAAATATTTTCAGATGCATGTAGTGGACATGCGTAAAAATTGGAATTACTGCCCAGGCCACACGGTAGCCGGTCAGTAGTTCCAAATTGACACATGTTGTGCGCACATAGGCACCTTACGCGGCTTAGTAAAAGGGCCCCTTAGTCTGTTAGTGGACTAAATATTTCTGCTAATGAGATAATTTGTGACTCCGCCCAAATTCCGCCTCAGACATCTCCTAACCTACCTTGATAGAGAATGGCAGGTTAGTGGAGATATTCAGTGATCCTATTTAGTTAGGTGTCACTGAATATTAGTGGCCGGCCAGCAACACGAGGTTTAACCAAGTAGGAACCTCTGCTGCCCAATTAAACTGCTCTGAATATTGGGCCCACTATTTTTGTTTTATTTCAAGTTTGAATATAACTGTCAAGTACTAAAAATGCGATTTAATCAGGCAAGAGAGGCTCCTGCCCAGTTAAGTGGTGCTATCTGCTGATACTTAACCAGATAGTGCCACTGAATATCAGCACTAACTGGCTAAGACGAAACCGACTATTCAGATGGTGGTTTGGGAGAGGTGTATAACTGGTTAACTGCTAATATACAGCATTAACCAATTAAATTTAACCAAATAGGACTGCATAAATAGCAGTCCTCTGCTCTGTTTAACTTAACCGGATAAGGCTGGATAACAGTTAAGTGCCAGCTGTCTGCACATATCCGGGTATTCAATGCCAATGCCTGGACATGACTCAGCATTGACTATCTGGGAATATAAAGCCTCTGACAATTAAAAAATCGCTGTCAGCTGCCAGCTGCCACCTGAATATTTACCTTATACAATTAGGAAAAAATTTAAATAAGAAGCAGAGCTGACATATCTATGTTATAAAGCCGAACATTATCCTTGTTCCCTTCTATGAACAAATAAATGTATGTCTCCTATTTGTCTGATCAAACCCTCCACCCTAATACATTTAATACTCCTAGATTTTTATAAGATAAAAGCTGGAATCCTTGTAGTCTTCTGTAGTGATGGCTATATCTTTGTAGCTTTAATGCTTAGTCATTTTAATTCAGTGTCTGTAAATTATATTGATTTTCTAACTTCATTCCTTTATCCATCTGCATTAGAAGAATAAGTATAGTCATACTCATGGCTCCACCAGGACCCTAATCATGTATAATTTTAGCTTTCCTAAAAGTCAGTTTTGTGCAATAGATCATACCAGTTGTCTTATGACCCTCATATCTGTGACATTCAGCAAAATGTGCCTGGTGTATTAATCATCTTCCCTCGCTAGAGAGTTGAAGTAAATGGAAGGAAAAGCTGAACATCTATGAAAAACTGAGGAAGTTGAAAGATCCATAGTGGGAGGAACATTATGCAAAACTCAGGTTGTTTCCTAGTAATTCAGTTACAACGCTCTGGAATATAAGTGTTGTGTAAATGCTGATGTGAGAAAGCTGATACCAAATTGCTTTGTTAATACTATTCTCCATCCTGCTCATCCTGTTTATATCTTTTTGAATGTGTGGTTTCCAGAATTGTACACAGGACTCTGGTAAGGCCAAATTTAGAGTAGAGAGTTGGACAGGGACAGAAATCTAACCCATCCCCACAGGAATCTAATCTGTACTCACCCATTCTCACCAGAATCTAACCCGTTCCTGCCGAAAGTAATCTACTACATCCCATCCCACCCAGCCTCGCGCCTGCCACAACAAGCCGCTATCACTTTGACCTCCCCCGCCCCAGAGCCAGATTCTATAAGCAGTAAAAATACTGGTAATACCAGTTACAGGTAATACTGGTTACCACAACCAACACTGACATCCCATCCGCAGACAGCCTTGCTAAATATTTCAATGAAAAAAATCACAAACCTACGCAAAACCCTACCTCAGAACAACATGGACACAGAAAACTTCATTAATGGTCTAGACCCAATCCCTGGTGAATACCCTGCTGACTGAATATGGTCCAATTTCACTCTACTCACTGCCGACACAGTTACCCAGGCAATTAAACAATACTCAAACAGCCAATGTCAACTGGACACCTGCCCCAGCTACCTAATATGGTCTGCCCCCCCAACGCTTCATAATAGATCTCACATCCCACTTAAACTTCATGCTACAACAGGGTATATACCCTCAAGAAAAAGGCAACATCCTGCTCACCCCAATACCAAAAGACACCAAGAAAAAAAGAAATGATATTACCAACTACCACCCAGTAGCTTCAATCCCATTAGTAGTCAAACTCATGGAAGGATTGATGACCAAACAACTCAATGACTACATAAACAAATTCACTATACTATATGAGTCACAATCAGGATTTCGAGCCCTACACAGTACCGAAACAGTACTACTCACTCTCCTAACCAAATTCAAGCAGGAAATAGCAATAGGCAAGAGCATTCTCCTCCTCCAATTTGACATGTCAAGTGCATTCGACATGGTTAACCATAACATACTGCTAAGAATCCTAGAATACTTTGGAATCAGTGGTGGCACTCTGAATTGGATTAAGGGCTTTCTAACCACAAGAACATATCAAGTGAAATCAAAAACAAACATATCGTCAACATGGAAACCAGGCTGTGGAGTACCGCAAGGATCACCACTATCACTGATTCTCTTCAGCCTCATGATGACTCCACTAGCCAACACCCTATCCACCCAAGGTCTCAACCCATTTATCTACGCTGATGACGTTACATTATACATCCCATACAAACATGATCTGGCGGAAATCACCAACAAAATCAAACTAAGCTTAAACATCATGAACTCATGGGCAAATGCATTCCAACTCTCATACAGAAAAAAACACACTGTCTCATCATCTCATCCCAATACAATACATACCAATCCACAAACATTAACACCCCAGGATACACCCTCCCTGTATCAGACAGCCTGAAATTTCTCGGTGTAACAATCGACCGTAACCTATCACTAGAGACCCAAGCGAATTCCACCATAAAGAAAATGTTTTTCTCAATGTGGAAACTCAAATGCGTAAAACCATTCTTCCTGAGTGAAATATTTCATAACCTGGTACAGTCCATGGTATTAAGCCACGCAGATTACTGTAATGGAATCTATGCAGGATGCAAGGATCAAATCATAACGAAACTTCAGACCGCCCAAAATACAGCAGCCAGGCTTATATTTGGAAAAACACGTTTTGACAGCGCCAAACCACTCAGAGAAAAATTGCACTGGCTACTAATCAAAGAACACATCACTTTCAAAATCTGCATGACTGTTCACAAAATTATTTACGGCGAGGCACCGGGATACATGACAGACCTCATCGACCTGCCAACACCACAAAATCTGCACGATCATATCTAAACCTCCACTAGCCAAGCAGCAAAGGACTCAAATACAAATCCACCTATGTAACCAGCTTTTCCTACCTAAGCGCACAACTATGGAACGCATTGCCAAAAGCAGTAAAAACTACTCTCGACCACCTACAGTTTCGGAAAGCACTAAAGACAGACCTTTTCAGAAGAGCATACCCCACTGACCCAACATAAAAATACCGGTCACTTGAGACACAACATAACCAAAGACTGCAACGGACATTACCTGACTGTTCTTCCCCCTTTCCCTCTCTAAGTTCCCCCCAACTGTTTCCTACCATACATATACCTCATTATACCACAATATCACTTTGTATTCATTCATACTATGTATTTGTTCAAACCGTAATTGGCTAACACCGTTAACGGTTATATGTAAGCCACATTGAGCCTGCAAAAGATGGGAAAATGTGGGATACAAATGTAACAAATAAAATAATAATAATCCTACAATCTCAGCCCACCCAGCCTCATGCCTGCCACAACAAGCCGCTATCACTTTGACCTCTTCCCCCTAGAGCCAGATTCTATAAACAGTAAAAATACTGGTAAAAGTAACATAAAACATTTTCTTCCATATTTTGCTAAATACAAAATTTAAAAACATACACATTTCCAAAAAAGCAAACACCCATGAGCAACATGTTCCTCTTTCCTTTCCTTTTCCTCCCATCCATGAGCAGCAAGTCCCCCCTCTTCTCCACTCTATCCCCTTCTATGCCATGTGCTCTATTACCCCTTTTTCCTTCCCCCTCTCCATGTACGTCCCCCTAACAACCTTTTTTCCTCCTCCCTCCTCCCTGCACCCACACTCCTTTCACTCTTTTTATAGACCCTCCCACTCATCCATGCACGCACACATGCAGGACTCTATCCATCCACCTGCCTTCCAGCCCTGGGTGCCATTCCCGAACGTATCTCAATGTACATACCATATCTTTCAGATTCTTAGTATCATGAGAGAAATTAGTAGTTATTCATATGTATTCCTCTCTCTACAACTGATCTACAAGGAAATACAAACGTTCTATCATTGTGAGGTGGATTAAGGGATAGTTTGGGAGCTATGAAGAATCAATTGCAGCAGCAAGAGTAATACTCTTGTTAATTAATGTCAGAAGAAGTGGATGAATAGAAGGAATACAAATTCTCACTTGGTTTTCCAACTGGTCATGTCCTTTGAACTGATTATTTTTTAGGTTCCTGAAGATATTTTGCAATACAAATATTCAGAAAGGCAATTATTACTAAACGTAAGCTTCAAAGCAGCACTAATCATTCTTCAAGGTATCATGTGCCCTCCCCAAATGTAACTCAATACACCCTCATGGTCTAGTGGATTCTTTGCCATTGATCCTCTTGCTGCTGCCATTTCTTTAAAATGGCTTCCGAGACTTCAAGAGGTGGCCTCACAAGACTTTCGTGGAAGTCTCATGAGGCCACCGCTTGAAGTCTTAACAGATAATTAAAAGAAGCAGCAGCAGTGAGCAGGAAAGAGTGGGCATCTTTCCTGCCCTGAAGAGGTCACTAGACCACTAGGGTATATTGAGGTACATTCGGGGAGGGCAACCTGAGGCTCAGGGGAGGGAAGGCAAAGGCTTGCCTACACTTCTGTGAGAACCCCACTGAACCTGGGTCCATCCCTACAGGATCTCTGTGGCCCTGGGTCCATCCTTGCGGGATTCCTGCCAACCTGGTAGGGATCACCATGGGATTCCCATTCCTGTGCATTTCTCTAATTTAGAGTATTGTGTGCAAATCTGGAGACTGCATCTTCAAAAAGATATAAACATGATGAAACTGGTCCAGACAGTGGCTACTAAAATGACCACTGGTCTTTGTCAAAAAGCATATGGGGACAGACTTAAAGATCTCAATATGCATACTTTGGAAGAAAGGCTGCAGAGGGAAAATAATGTATGATAGAGACATGTTGTGAGGGAGTGTGTGGTATAGAGGCAGACATCCCTAAGAGCACCTCCTCATTGAGGTTGCAGTTTAGCCACCTTACGGCAGGTTACACTAAACCTGACATGTCAGAGTCTGAGTCATAGGGGTGGGGCTCAGGCAAGGAGGTGGTTAAATTCCCTGAGCCAGAACAGTTCAGGGAGGTCCCAAAGCAAGAGGCTTCCCAGGGTGAGATTCTGAGGCAAGAGGTCTCTGGAAGGGAATGCCCTGAAGCCTCTTCCACTATATCCTGAAAGTGGAGTGGCCTTCTGTGGACGTTGTTGCCCTGAGTTTGTATGAAGAAGAAGTTCCAGTAAGGTAGGATACATTCCTTGGAACCTAAGTTAAGAGACTCCAAAAAATGATTGTTTGTTTAACCTGTAAGAGCTGTGTCTGGGACAAGCTACAGGGGCCCTGATTCTTGAGGGAAAACAGTATATGGTGAAATGTGAAACTCATTGAAGACAGAGTACATGGCTTGCATTTAAGAGACTTTACTGAGAGTGTAGAACCCATGGAGAAATTAGCCTGTTTATTTTTCCCTCTGAACAGAAATAGAGCTTTCTTTTTGACCTTTTTACTACCCACTGTATTTTCTGAGGAGTTCATGCCTTCCAGTTGCTCACATAGCCACACATATAAATAAATACCTCTGTTGAATAAATGCCCAGAAAGTAACTCTTTCAATTGAAAGGAAACTCTGGAGTAAGGGGACATAGGATGAATGTGAAAGAGGATAGACTCAGAAGTAATCTAAGCAGGGCAGTATTACCAGTTGTGGGGCCCTTTGAAGACCAGTTCGTCAATGATCTATAATGTCCCCTTTCTTTAAAACTTGAATTTCTCTGTAGAGGGCTCAGGGCAGTGGCACAAATTCACATAGGCTATCTGCCACTGATTCTGGAGTCTGCTGTCTGCTGCATCCCAACATCATGGAAGCAGGAAGTTACATCAGAAGGGGGAGGGCACAAAGTGGGATGCAGTAGAGAGCAGGCTTTAAGGTCAATGGCAGATCATTCATGCAAATTGCTGTCACTGCCCTGAGCCCTCTAGGGAGAAATGCTGTTGTAAAGTAGGGTAGGGTGGGATTTGGAGATAGGGAGACATGCTGAGGCTTAAGGCTAGCTCTGAATCTAAGGAAATTCTTTTTTACTGAAATGTTGGAGGTGATGGAGATGAAGACTGTATCGAATTCAAGAGAGCAGGAGACAAGCACATAGGACAGGGCTACTCAAATGTTTCACATGGAGGTTCAGAAACATCCACTGTCTGAAACCCAGGGTACGCAAACTACCACGTGCACATCATGTTTCAAGGTTTTTTTTTGTTTAATATACTTAATTATGTAACTTTTAGCATTTAATCATAACACAAATACTTAGGTGCCCTTTTACTAATCTGCATTTAAAAGTGCCCTGTGTTATTGGTAGCGCGGGGATAGGGGATAGGGATAGGAGGCAATATTCTGGTGTGGATTAGGAATTAGTTATTGGACATAAAACAGAAGGTAGATTTAAATGGTCATTTCTCTCAATGGAGGAGGGTGAACAGTGGAGTGCTGCAGGATCAGTACTGGGGCTGTTGCTATTTAACAGATTTATAAATGATATGAAAATTGAAAAGATGAGTGAGGTGATTAAATTTGCAGATGACACAAAACTATTCAAGGTTGTTAAAACACATGCGGACTGTGAAATATTGTAGGAAGATCTTAGGAAGTTGGAAGACTGGGCATCCAAATGGCAGATGAAATTTAATGTGGACAAATGCAAGGTGTTGCACATTGGAAAGAATAATCTGAACCATAGTTACCTGATGCTAGGGTCCACCTTGGGGGTCAGCAACCAAGAAAAAGGTCTAAGTATTGATGTAGATAATAAGCTGAAATCTTCTGTTCAATGTTCGGCAGTGGCCAAAAAGACAAACAGGATGCTAGGAATTATTAGGAAAGGGATGGTGAATAAGACCGAAAATACTATAATCCCACTGTATCGCTCCATGGTGCAACCTCACCTTGAGTGTTGCATTCAGTTCTGGTTGTTTTATCTCAAAAAAAAGATATTGCAGAATTAGAAAAAGTTCAAAGAAGAGCATCCAAACTCGTCTCATATAAGGAAAAGGTAAAGAGGTTAGGGCTCTTCAATTGGAAAAGAGACGGATGAGGGGAGATATGATTGAGGTCTACAAAATCCTGCAAAGAGTAGGGGACACTCAAGGAAATTACATGGAAATACTTTAAAAACAAATAGGAGGAAATATTTTTTCACTCAACAGTTAAGCTCTGAAAGTCTTTGCCTGAGGATGTAGTAACAGCAGTTAGTGTATCTGGGTTTAAAAAAGGTCTGGACACGTTCCTGGAGAAAATGCCCATAGTCTGCTATTGAGACAGACATGGTGAAGCAGCTGCTTGCCCTGGGATTGATAGCATGGAATGTTGCCATGATTTGGGTTTCTGCCAAGTACTTGTGACCTGGCTTGGCCAATGTTACAAAGAGGATACTGGGATAGGTGGGCCATTGATCTGACCCAGTATGGCTACTTTTATGTTCTTATGCTTTTCCTCACACTGAGACCACTTTTAATGCAGCTGTAAAATAGTCACATTTACTATTTCCCCTATTAATGGCCAATTGCTAATTTCCTCATTAATACGTGACCATTAGAACATGAGCACTTACCAACACCTATTTTCTAGGCAGTAAGGGTTCCCGCACTAATACTGCACTAATCAGTTAATGTGTGGCAATGTAGCTGTGCTAAGCAATTAGCATAGAACATGCCTACAGTTTGCCCCCAAACATGCCCCAGCACTAAAAAATATAAAGTATTTTTTAGCGCATGAGACACATGCACTATTCTAAAAACTACTGTGGGACACCTGAGTGCGTCCCGTGGTACTGGATTTTAACCTGTGGTAAGCACGCATTAGTACTTACTGCAGCTTAGTAAAAGGGCAAACAAAAAAACAGCACCACGGGCCTTTAAAAATGGAACACAGTTCTTTAATGAATGAGCCTTGACAAAAAGACTCGACACGGGCTGTGTTTCGGTGACTAGTACTTGCGTCAGAGTGATGACATGGAAAACTTGGGGAATAACTCGAATATATTCCTCTACAATATATTATTCCTTACCCCACGTCTCATATAGTAAAAGCTACAAAGCAACAAGGCTCCATAATCTTTTCTGCAAAGAAGAACATTTTTCACAAAATTCCAAAAGTTAAATATTAGTAAACGAATGTGTAACCTACCTCAGTGAGAGCAATGAAACCTGTTCTTAAGGTTCAAGATGTCTTTATAATTTGGAGAATAAGGAGTCTGTGCAATTCCCAATGCCCAGTTTAAATGCTCATTAATAAGTGAATTTCTGCATTTTGATTTAATAATGTTCATTGTTGAACATGTTGATCCACATTATGTTGAGCCAAACACTGTCAACATAACAATTTTTTTTTTTTGTTACATTTGTACCCTGCACTTTCCCACTCATGGCAGGCTCAATGTGGCTTACATATTGCATACAGGAGGTACTTATTTGTACCTGGGCAATGGAGAGTTAAGTGACTTGCCCAGAGTCACAAGGAGCTGCCTGTGCCTGAAGTGGGAATTGAACTCAGTTCCCCAAGACCAAAGTCCACTACCCTAACCACTAGGCCACTCCTCCACTCCAAGTCCAGCATAACAATTGCAAGTTGCCTGATATTTCGATTTTGAGAATCACTGACAAACTTGTCCTAGAAATCTGTAATGTCCACTTCTTTAAACTTCATGCTCATGGTATCCTCAGCTTGAAGATAAGTAGTCTCTAGTTGGAGAGCTGCCTGTGAAACAGAAAACTTGGCTTCAGCTGTTTCAGTCCAACTGAAAATGGGTTGACAACAAACAGGAATATGGTTTCAAGACCTTTGAAATCCTGGAAGCATTATGCAAATTCTTGCTGGAGTTGCAGCCCAAAAGATCTAGCAGTGCCCAACAGGTGAGATTATGGATTTAATGCTTTTGTTGTTGGGAAGTGCATTAATTGACCAATAGCCAAGTCATTGGCTAAGTCATTTGCAAATAAACCCAATTTAGCTTCAAAATCCATACATATGGACACCAGATTTATAATGGTTCTATCTCTTCCTTGTAAGGATAAATTAAGTTCATTTAAATATCCATTTATATCAATGAGGAAAACAACAGCTTCCATCTGTTCAGGATTATTCAAGAATGAAAGAAATTCAGCTGCTTTTTTAGATGTCAATGTTTGAAGAAAATCATTGATTTCATTACAAAGGCTACAGAATTGAATATTTTTACCTCTACTCAACCAGAATTGCAGAAGAAGATAATTCAAATCATATGAAGCCTCATTAAGGAATCTGAAAAAGGAGATGCTGGAGTGGGGAATTACATTAAATGAAATTAATCGTCTTCACCACCGCATTCATTGCATTTGCAAATTCAGCATTAAACTTAAAAACATAAAAACAGACTGATGAATAATACAGTGATATAACAGTAGTTTTGGTTGAAATTACATCACACGTTTCACCAATCCTCTTTCTTTTCCTGTCAAAAAAAAAAAAGAAAAGAAAAAACATAGAAAGGCGTATATCAAGTCCCATTCCCATATTATTTTAGAAATTTACAGTCCAGTTTGGTCCAAAAATTTTGAAGGCCTTGAAAATTTTTCCTCCTCTTGAATGTTTATGTCAATAGATCTTCAACAAATTCTTTCCCATTTAAAAATCGAATGCAAGCACACAACTGCAAAACATTGGTGCCATTAGTGGACTCATCACACGTCAGTACAAAAAGCTTTGTGATCTTCAGATCACTAAGTAGCTGTTGGAGCATATTTTCTGCAAAGCCTTCAACCCAGAGAAAGTAATTCCCGTGATTGCTTCTATGACTTTGTCATCGAAGAGCACAGTAGCCACTTCTACTATATGCACTCTTTGACAATTTCTACATTGAGGAATGGCCTCTTTTGCCCACCTACATCACACGAAGTAAAGCCTCAGCTGCCTTTGGTTGAACTATTGTGTTGGTTTTTTTTTTTTTTTTTGCTGTTGTTGTAGCCATACTTCGTTTCCCCTAGTTCTTTCCAATGCTCCAGGTTAAATTTATTTTGGAAATAATATGCAATTGCAGAGATGTAGGGGTTGGAGTTTAGACAGACTTTTTTTTTTACAATACTTCTGTATGCTGACATTAAGGCTAATACTGGAACAATGTAATATCTTCAACTAATTCTAGCTTTTCTTACTAGAAGGCTAGCAACTTTCTGGCCAAAATTCATGTAGATTTCTTGGTGATGAGATTTGTAAAGTGGTAAAATGGAATTAATCATGGTGTATGGGTTTTCATGCTAAATCTGCACCACTTATGGAATTTACATAGAAAATAGGAGGAAACAACAGATCGTGAGTGTTATATTATTGTGCAAATAGATATTATCAATCTGGTTCCTCAGTAGTTTTGTTTTTAAGTATAATAAAGCTATTTCAGATTCAACACTGAATCAAGATGTGTTTTGTTTTTTTATTGCACATAGAATTTTAAAAGTAAAAAGTTATTAATATGAATGAAACATTAATAAATATTTATTAAATATGTTAAAATAGAGTTTAAACCACACAGTTGTATTAAAGCTAGGTAAAGTACAATAGATGTTAAAGTGGACAACCAGGTATAATTTGAACAAATTACTTAAGCAAGCTGTAATTTTAACTCAAATAAGTTTTCTATCCAACAGTTTTAAATAATCTCCTTTGAAGTATGTACACCAGAATTACACTAAATGAGGACAAGCTAAACCAAAAACCTTTGTCAGGTAAGTATTTTTTCTTCATAATTAATCCTTCTGTTTTGGTCTTTTATTCCTTTGTTTCTCCCTTTTCCTTTAAAGATCTGATTCTTTGTGGTATTATTTTTCTTTCAGGTAAATGCAGAGCCCCTAAAACATGGGTTCAGTTAATTAGTATCACCCCCTTACAAGTTTCTGATTTGATGTGTAATGGTGGTATGAAGATTAAGGGATGAAGGTGAGCCGGTTGATATTGTGTATCTGGATTTTCAGAAGGCATTTGACAAAGTACCTCATGAAAACCTCCAGAGGAAATTGGAGAATCATGGGATAGGAGGTAGTGTTCTATTGTGGATTAAAAACTGGTTAAAAGATAGAAAACAGAGAGTAGGGTTAAATGGTCAGTATTCTCAATGGATAAGGGTAGTTAGTGGGGTTCCCCAGGGGTCTGTGCTGGGACCACTGCTTTTTAACATATTTATAAATGACCTAGAGATGGGAGTAACTAGTGAGGTAATTAAATTTGCTGACGACACAAAGTTATTCAAAGTCGTTAAATCGCGGGAGGATTATGAAAAATTACAAGAGGACCTTACGAGACTGGGAGACTGGCATCTAAATGGCAGATGACGTTTAATGTGAGCAAGTGCAAAGTGATGCATGTGGGAAAGAGGAACCCAAATTATGGCTACATCATGCAAAGTTCCACGTTAGGAGTTACAGACCATGAAAGGGATCTAGGGGTTGTCGTTGATGATATGTTGAAACCTTCTGCTCTGTGAGCTGCTGCGGCTAAGAAAGCAAATAGAATGTTAGGTATTATTAGGAACGGAATGGAAAACAAAAATGAGGATGCTATAATGCCTTTTTTATTGCACCATGGTGCGACCGCACCTCGAATATTGTGTTCAATTCTGGTTGCCGTATCTTAAAAAAGATATAGTGGAATTAGAAAAGGTGCAGAGAAGGGCGACGAAAATGATAAAGGGGATGGGATGACTTCCCTATGAGGAAAGGCTAAAGCAGCTAGGGCTCTTCAGCTAGGAGAAAAGGCAGCTGAGGGGAGAAATGATAGAGGTCTATAAAATAATGAGTGGAGTGGAATGGGTAGATGTGAAGTGTCTGTTTACGCTTTCCAAAAATACTAGGACAAGGGAGCATGCGATGAAGCTACAATGTAGTAAATTTAAAATGAATCGGAGAAAATTTTTCTTCACTCAACGTGTAATTAAACTCTGGAATCCATTGCCAGAAAATGTGGTAAAGGTGGTTAGCTTAGTGGAGTTTAAAAAAGGTTTGGAGGACTTCTTAAAGAAAAAGTCCATAGACCATTATTAGATGGACTTGGGGAAAATCCACTATTTCTGCGATAAGCAGTATAGAATGTTTTGTATTTTTTTTTTATCTTGCCAGATATTTGTGACCTGGATTGGCCGCTGTTGGAAACAGGATGCTGGGCTTGATGGAACTTTGGTCTTTCCCAGTATGGCAATACTTATGTATGTACTTATGTAACTGTAGACCTTGCTTGAGCCGGGGCTTTGGTCTTTCTTGACAGTGGTGCACTTGCTGCTCCAGCAATGAAAGACTCTTCCCAGTGGCTGAAGTACCTGGGCTTTAACTAAAAATGAAGGAAAAACCCTTCCTCCCACATCTGGAAATATTATTTGTATAATGCCCTCTGCAGCACACTGGTTCTTAAGCCCATGATTTGGGTTACATCTGTTAAACTGGTTGATTCTTTTAAAATACCTTGGAGCTGTCTAACTTTCTTTTTCTCTCCAGATCTCATCTGTAGCTTCTTCTTGTTTTGCTTCATTACGGCCCTTTTCTGGATTTTGATGCCTGTGCTATACTGCTTCATGCTCTAGTAGCTTCTAAACTTGATTTTTGCAATGTTTCTTATGCTGGCTTCTCTGGTGCTCTTCTTAAAATGCTACAATTAGTACAAAATACTGCAATTCATATCATTTCTGGTGCACATAATTTTTATCACATTATGTCATTGCTCAAACAATACCATTGGCTTCCGATTTCATATCATATTCAATATAAAATGTTGGCCTTAACTTATAAAATTATTTCTTATCAAACTCCTTCATATTTGTCAACTTTGATTGTTCCCTATACACCCATACGCACCTTATGTTCATCAGCTGGAAAGCAATTAACTATTCCTGCACTTGCTCATACTAAAAGTCTACCCACCATTCTGCTTATTTGTTCTTAGTCCACTTTTAAGGAATTCTCTACCATTTGCTCTCCATATTTAGCAATCATATCAATGTTTTAAAGTGGCTCTGAAGACCTACTTGTTTAACAAAATTTTTCTGATGGCTTTTAGAGCAGTAGGCTGGTTGGCCAGGCAGTGGCGAGTGGGCTTTGCAACTAACATTAGTCTTACTACTTTTTTCTTTCTCTTTTCTATATTTCTCTTTTTGTTTTGTGAGTTTTAGTTCTTTTCCTTTGCATGCTGTATTATGTGTTTCAATTATTGTGAACCACTTTGAATTTCATAAAAGGCAGTATATTAAGTTTTATTATACTAAACTAAACTACCCAGTTGCAATATAAGTGTGTATTTTATAAAATATATGAGTACATGCTTAAAGTACACATACATATTTGCAACGATTTAAGAGCAGGTATAAATGTGTTTGATTGCTTTTGCATACTACAGGAAACAGTTCTGGGTGCCTGCTTTTCTAAAGGCATACAAGAATCTATCTGGAAGTGGAGTGGAGGAACAGCCTAATGGTTAGTGCAGTGGGCTAATAACTTTGGAAACTGGGTTCAAGTAGTATTCTATAATGGAAATATGGGTGCCTAGATGTGTTATAAAATAGGTTCTTATCATGCAGAATTGGGGCACCTAAAAGGAAGTGCTTACTTATAGAATTGCCCCATTAATGATTCATCATGTCAAATGTATTGCTCTACTGTATATATTGCATTATTAAAATCTTTATTTGTGACCTGCTCTGGGCTTTTTGTGTATAATCAAGATTTAGGAAGTAATTAAATAAATGGTATCATTATATTTATACTGCACTTAAGGAGACCTAGTTTTTTAAGCGAGGTAAGTAATATCTCTAAATTGTTCATATATTCATACCTCACCAACGTCAAATTAATTCAAAAAATACCAAATTTAATAAAGCAGTATTTAAGTCCTTATTCTTTCATGCTGCATTCATTTCTAACCGTCTCGTTCTTTGTGGTGCGACAATGGAATTACTTCTAACCACTTTACACTTATGCAGTAATCAATCAGACAGTCAATCATTAAGTCCTCTGTATGAGCCTTTCGTCATAAAACTGAGTCTCTGATCCTGGTTTGGCTCAAATATGTAACCACATAGTTTTTTATTGGGAAACCTTGATGTTGCTGCTTTCAATCAATTGTAATCCCACCTCATGGGGTATACATACAGTACTCAACGTCCCACGGTGTCTAAATCTTGCATATGTTAATCATCTCTGTCTACCTTAGTATGTTCCATAAAGTGGAGTGGAGGAGTAGCCTAGTGGTTAGGGTGGTGGAGTTTGGTCCTGAGGAACTGAGTTCAATTCTCACTTCAGGCACAGTCAGCTCCTTGTGACTCTGGGCAAGTCACTTAACCCTCCATTGCCCCACGTAAGCCACATTGAGCCTGACATGAGTGGGAAAACACGGGGTACAAATGTAACAAAAAAAAAGCCACTGTTCACACCATTTTATATGACCAGCTAGACTAGAATCTCAGACTCTGCTCCTGTGTGGCAAGCTGGCCAGTTTCAATGTGACAGTGATTCTAGGTTTCCAGTTTGAGGTGCCATACTGAAATGATTAAGATATTTGAGTTCAAAACTGTTTTGAGTTCTTGGTATGTGGTATTTGATATATGCTCTGGAGGAAGTCTTGAGTAAAAAAAAAAAACTATATGGCTTAGCTAGAGTTGATTTGGGGACAGTATGGCAATCTTCAAGGCCTCATGATTGTAAAGTTCAGTGGAACAGATGTTATCTATCTACAAAGTAGTGTATAAAAGAAATAAAGGAAAACTTTAAGGAAGAGAGAATACAAACAACCATAAAAATAGGTTAACAAATAATTATATTTAGTTTTACTACAGGGCTGGTGACAAAGTACTTCCTCCACATGGCACGTTACCTAGAACTTGTAAATTATTTATTTTTGGAACTTTTTTTTTTTTTTTTAGAGAATGTTATTTCTATCAAATTTTATCTAATTGGGATCTCAATATTGTTTATAAACTGAGGATAGTCATTTTCTTTCAGACCTCCCAGAGCTGGATGACTATTATGCTGTCACCCAAAGTTAACGGAGTAAAGGCAGAGGCACAATTACGAATGGTTTATTTTAGATCCAAAGCCTGCATATGTTGCTTATACAGATAAAGGGTACAGAGTGTGCTATAGCAAACTGCAAAGAAAGATACGAGTCTGTTATCAACTGGAATAAACAACTGTCTCACAGGAATTGAAGCTAACACAGTTGTACAAGGCTCAAAGCATAATATCCATTTTCCTCAAAATGATCTAAGGATTCATTCACTTATTTTGAGATCATAGTGAAAGTTAAGGCAAATAGGGGCCCTTTCACTAAAGTGCATTAAGGAGTTAGAGGGCGATTTTGTAAAGGATGCCTAAAGAAAGTGGCATATATGGATCCAATTATATAAAGAAGAGGAAGTCTTACTTTTCTTTATAGAATACTAATATAGCTGGGTATATGGGCACGTATGTGTTTAGGTGGAAGCACTTATGCCAACCATAGAGCTTATGTAAATGCTTGCACCTAGAATGGGCAATGTTACACATGCAAATATGAACCCTGTCCACACTTCATCAGACTCTACTCATGTGAATGCCCAACTGCAAATTTCACCCCATTGAAGACAGGCATGTTTTTTCAAAATAACACATAGCTGGACTGGTGTTATTTACATGCATATGTGTTGAAATATGTGTGTGTAAGTGACTAGAATAGCAGCATTTATGCGTACACATGCCACCAAAATATATCTAGCTCCTTATATAATTATCCCCTTACCACACAAATTAGTGCAAGTTAGCTGTTAGCACACAAATACAGTAACTTTTACTGCACTGGTATGACAGCGTGTGTTAACCCGCGTATTAACTGCATGCAATGTTAGGAGGCAGGACTAGGTAGGTAATGGGCAGAGAATCATCATGGGCCGCACATTGCAGTTGGAGCACAGTACTTACTGCATGCTGTCATTTGTATAAGAGCGTATGCACTTATTACCTTCTTGAATAGCCATAACATGTGGTAAAGAACGTTTCTGTGCAGTAACTGCAGAGGACTTGCTGGGCACATCCTTAGTACAGTGATACCTCAGTTTTCGTCGATAATCTGTCCGAAAACAATCGGCGAAATCCGAAACCGACGAAAAACGAGGCAATTATTTCCATATGAATCAATGTAAATCCAATTAATTCATTCTAGACACTCCAAAATACATACCAAAAACACATTTTATAGAGAATAAATATAGTGTTTAAAACTAAAAACAATAAGAAATTAATATAAAATGAATATAAAAGACTAATGTAATGAATAAATGAACATTTAACATGGCATTTACCTTTCTGAAGACTCTTCTTGGCATATGGAAGATGGCGAGGAGGGGGGAGAGAGGTGCAGATAGATATTATAGTATTAGCACTCACAATCAATAAAAAAAAAAGCACAAAAACACTGGTAAGCAATGGAATTGTTTGGCTAGACACGCGGGGTGATGCTCACACAATGAGAAACAACACCACACTGAGCAGGAGAACGCGTGGGTCGCCCTTTGTTTTCACAAAATTAGCAGCGAGGACATTTGGGCACTCTGACGAAATCCGAGGCAACCGACGAAATCTGAGACAACGAAAACCGAGGTATTACTGTAGTTACTGCACAGCCTTTGCACTTCTGCACATACATTTTTTTGCTGATAAAGTGCAGCATTTGCAAGAACTTACCAGAAGTTAGGGCAAGTCAGTGAGTAGAACTTTTTTTTTAACTTATCTCCTAGAATGGGAAAAAAAGAATGCATTAACTAGGGATGTGCATTCATTAAAGTTACAAGTACATGGTAAATGTCTACAATGTCATTTTTCCCCAGAAACAACAGGGAAAAAAATGAAATGTTGAGGGTTTTTTGCATGTCATTAATAGTGTGCAATCTTCCAAAAGAGTGACACTTTTATGAAACAATGTGCAATATTTGCAGAGGGTGTACTCTGTAATAGTGTATGCATGTGCAAATCATTGTTTATACACAAATAGTGCACACATGCGCACACTATCAGGAGAGTGCAACCTCTTTCTGAAAAGTATGCACTATTTATGAAAGAGCATTTGCTGTCAATGTTATTGCACCTTTAAAAAAAATAAGGGCCCCTTTTACTAAGCAACGTAGGCACATAAGCGTGGCCAACATGCGCCAAATTGGAGTTACCACGTGGCCCTTGTGGTAATTTCAATTTTGGCATGCTTCTGCAACACGTGTCGGAAAAATGTTTTATTTTCTGGTGCGTGTAGTGGACGCGCGCCAAGTGGCATCTAATCCACATAGGTCATTACAGCCCAAATTCTTTACCGCTATGTCTATGGCTGGCGGTAAGGTCTCAGACCCAAAATGGATGTGTGGCAATTTTGATTTTGCCACATGTCCATTTTTTTGGGAAAAAAGCCCTTTTTTACAGGTGCGTTAAAAATGATTCTGAACGCACCCAAAACCCACGCCTACACTACCGCAGGCCATTTTTCAGCGTGCCTTTGTAAAAGGACTCCTAAATTAATAAAAAATGTAAAACAAAAAAAAAACTGTAAACAAAACAAAAATTCCCATAAGCTTCATGGGAAATGACATGAAACAAAAATAAATGCTCTTTTCCCTGTGCATAATTCTCATGATCTCTTTTCCAAAATATAAACCACTCGATATTCAACCTCTGACAGTAAATGGTGTCTGAGCTGCTCATAGCCACATGCTGAATTGACCTCAGATATTAAGGGTCCCTTTTACTAAGCCATGTAGGTGCGTCCTACACATGTCATTTTGGACTTAGCATGTGGCCTGGGTGGTAAATTCATTTTTTTACACGCATCCGCTACGTGCGCTGGAAAATAATTTTTATTCTCCTGTGCACGGCGGAAACCGGGCAGTAATCGTCAATCTATGCACATAGACGATTACCGCATGAGACCTTACTGCTATGTCAGTGGGTGGTGGTAAGGTTTCAGACCCAAAATGGACGCACACCAATTTTAATTTTGTTGCACGTCCATTTTCGGAAAAAATATAAAAAAGACCTTTTTTACAGGTACCATGAAAAATGGATTTGCGTGTGCCCAAAACATGCGCCTACACTAGCTCAGCCCATTTTTCTGCGCACCTTAGTAAAAGAACCCCTAAATGCCGGGGCATGCATGGCTCGCAACATTGAAAATCCGGTTATCAACGGTCACCCAGAAGTTAACTGGGCACCAGCCAATATTCAGACTGGTGCCCAGTTAACAATAATGCATAGAGGGCCTCTTGTACTAAACCACACTAGTGAGTCCTGCGACGCAGCCCATTCAGAATGAATGGACTGAGGTGTATTTGCTGCAATAAGAATCACTAACATGGTTTATTAAAACAGGCCCAAAGTTAGGACAGCCTTTTTGCTGTCCCAACTTTATGCAATTACCTTGTCAGTTAGCAGATGATCCACCCATGCTCTGACCCCGGCCTGTCCATAATCTAACCAGTTAGGAGATGGCCAGTTAATGGTGATATTCAGTGGCACTACCCAGTTAAGTACCACTGAATACTGTGCATTGGGTCACTCAGGGGTCCTTTTACCAAGCTGCGGGAAAAGGGGCCCTGTTCCAGTGGCTGGGTTAAAAATACCGCAGGGGTTTCCTGGCGGTCTGGTTAATGTCAGGGTAGGGCGGGTCCCCTTACCGCCACTAAGTGGATCCTCTTCTACTTCTATCCCTCTGCCTGTCGGCGTACCTCAGGGTTCTGTTCTTGGTCCCCTCCTCTTTTCTATCTACAATTCTTCCCTTGGTTCATTAATCTCATCCCATGGCTTTTCCTACCATCTCTATGCTGATGACCCCCAAATCTACCTTTCTACCCCTGATATCTCACCTTACATCCAAACCAAAGTTTCAGCGTGCTTGTCTGACATTGCTGTCTGGATGTCTCAACGCCACCTGAAATTAAATATGACCAAAACCGAGCTTCTCATTTTCCTCCCCAAACCCACCTCCCCGCTCCCCCTGTTTTCTATTTCTGTTGATGGCTCTCTCATTCTCCCTGTCTCCTCAGCTCGAAACCTTGGGGTCATCTTTGACTCTTCTCTCTCCTTCTCTGCTCATATCCAGCAGATCGCCAAGACCTGTCGTTTCTTTCTTTACAACATCCGTAAAATCCGCCCCTTTCTTTCCGAGCACTCTACCAAAACTCTCATCCACACCCTTGTCACCTCTCATTTAGACTACTGCAATCTGCTTCTTGCTGGCCTCCCACTTAGTCACCTCTCCCTTCTCCAGTCGGTTCAAAACTCTGCTGCCCATCTCGTCTTCTGCCAGGGTCGCTTTACTCATACTACCCCTCTCCTCAAGACCCTTCACTGGCTCCCTATCCGTTTTTGCATCCTGTTCAAACTTCTTCTACTAACCTATAAATGTACTCACTCTGCTGCTCCCCAGTATCTCTCCACACTCGTCCTTCCCTACACCCCTTCCCGTGCACTCCGCTCCATGGATAAATCCTTCTTATCTGTTCCCTTCTCCACTACTGCCAACTCCAGACTTCGCGCCTTCTGTCTCGCTGCACCCTACGCCTGGAATAAACTTCCTGAGCCCCTACGTCTTGCCCCATCTTTGGCCACCTTTAAATCTAGACTGAAAGCCCACCTCTTTAACATTGCTTTTGACTCGTAACCACTTGTAACCACTCGCCTCCATAGTAACATAGTAGATGACGGCAGAAAAAGACCTGCACGGTCCATCCAGTCTGCCCAAGAAGATAAATTCATATGTGCTACTTTTTTTATTTGTACTGTTCTCTTCAGTGCACAGACCGTATAAGTCTGGCCAGCCCTATCCCCACCTCCCAACCACCAACCCCGCCTCCCAACCACCAGCTCTGGCACAGACCGTATAAGTCTGCCCAGCACTATCCCTGCCACCCACCACCAGCTCTGGCACAGACCGTATAAGTCTGTCCAGCACTATCCAAGCCTCCCAACCACCAGCTCTGGCACAGACCGTATAAGTCTGCCCACACTAGCTCCGCCTCCCAACCACCAGCTCTGCCACCCATTCTAGGCTAAGCTCCTGAGGATCCCTTTCTTCTGCACAGGATTCCTTTATGTTTATCCCACGCATGTTTGAATTCCGTTACCGTTTTCATCTCCACCACCTCCCGCGGGAGGGCATTCCAAGCATCCACCACCCTCTCCGTGAAAAAATACTTCCTGACATCTTTCCTGAGTCTGCCCCCCTTCAATCTCATTTCATGTCCTCTCGTTCTACCGCCTTCCCATCTCCGGAAAAGATTCGTTTGCGGATTAATACCTTTCAAATATTTGAACGTCTGTATCATATCACCCCTGTTCCTCCTTTCCTCCAGGGTGTACATGTTCAGGTCAGCAAACCTCTCTTCATACGTCTTGGAACGTAAATCCCATACCATCCTCGTAGCTTTTCTTTGCACCGCTTCCATTTTTTTAACATCCTTCGCAAGATACGGCCTCCAAAACTGAACACAATACTCCAGGTGGGGCCTCACCAACGTCTTATACAGGGGCATTAAAACCTCCTTTCTTCTGCTGGTCACTCCTCTCTCTATACAGCCTAGCAATCTTCTAGCTACTGCCACTGCCTTGTCGCACTGTTTCATCGCCTTCAGGTCCTCAGATACTATTACCCCAAGATCCCTCTCCCTGTCCGTGCCTATCAGACTCTCCCCGCCTAACACATACGTCTCCCTTGGATTTCTACTCCCTAAGTGCATCACTTTGCATTTCTTCACATTGAATTTTAATTGCCAAACGTTAGACCATTCTTCTAGCTTCTTCAGATTTTTTTTCATGTTTTCCACACCCTCCGGGGTGTCCACTCTGTTGGAAATCTTGGTGTCATCCGCAAAAAGGCAAACTTTACCTTGTAACCCTTCGGCAATGTCACTCACAAATATATTGAACAGAATCGGCCCTAGCACCGATCCCTGAGGCACTCCACTACTCACCTTTCCCTCCTCCGAGCGAACTCCATTCACCACCACCCTCTGGCGTCTGTCCGTCAACCAGTTCCTAATCCAGTTCACCACTTCGGGTCCTATCTTCAGGCCGTCTAGTTTATTTAAGAGCCTCCTGTGGGGAACCGTGTCGAAAGCCTTGCTGAAATCTAAGTAGATGACGTCCATAGCACGTCCTTGATTTAATTCTCCTGTCACCCAGTCAAAGAATTCAATGAGATTCGTTTGGCATGATTTCCCTTTGGTGAAACCATGTTGTCTCGGATCTTGCAACTTATTGGCTTCCAGGAAATTCACTATCCTTTCCTTCAGCATGGCGTCCATCACCTACCCTCCTCTCTTCCTTCCCGTTCACATTAATTGATTTGATTTGCTTACTTTATTTATTTTTTGTCTATTAGATTGTAAGCTCTTTGAGCAGGGACTGTCTTTCTTCTATGTTTGTGCAGCGCTGCGTACACCTTGTAGCGCTATAGAAATGCTAAATAGTAGTAGTAGTAGTAGTAGTAGTAAGTGCAAGTTTACTGCATGGCAATGTGTTTTTTGGGGGGGGCTTTTTACCCGCTGCGGTAAAAACGCCCTGGCATGGGAAAAATTGCTGCTGCCAAAACCGCAGGACCCTTTTTACCGCATCTTCATATAAGGACCCCTAAGGTAGGCTAAGCTTTAACTTTTAGGTTTACAAGAAGGCTGTCCTTGGGGTCTGGATGGAGGCAGACCTGTGTTGTGAAACCGTGCAAGTAGTTGTGTGTGTGTACTGTAGACTTAAGGCCTGTCAGCTACAGGCGTATGTGAAGTTTGCCTCTAAACCTAAAGAGATCTTATTTTTTGCTTTACTGTGAGGTAACAGGACTCAGTGTTTGGTTAATTAAGGGGTTTTGTTCATTTCCCCATAGTCTGGCTGTATTTATTGAAGAATCAATCAGAAAAAAGAGGGTAAAAAATACACCAAAAAGACAATGCAGAAAAGCACACGTTGACCTCCAGAAACAGGATAATAAAAAGTTCTTTATTGACAAGTCTTTTCTATACCTTGGCTGGCAGAGGTCCTCAACCCCTGCCACCTGAAGCGCTCTCCAGAGCTGGTCTCCAGCGCTGCCGCATTGCCTGCCCTGCTCTGTCTTCCCCTCACATCCTGCACGTTCATTTTAGTAAAATTGAGCAAGAAGGACAAAAAGGACAAGAGTGCAGTCAATCAAAAATTGGGACAGTCTAGATTTCTTGGGTAGAGGTACAGTGGTTAGGTGCCAAAAGCGACATTGAAGAGGTGGGCTTTGAGTGAGGATTTGAAGATGGATAGGGAGGGGGCTTGGCGTATGGGCTCAGGGAGTTTATTCCAGGCATAGGGTGAGGCGAGGTAGAAAGGACGGAGCCTGGAGTTGGCGGTGGTGGAGAAGGGTACTGAGAGGAGGGATTTGTCCTGTGATCTGAGGTTACGGGTAGGGGCGTAAGGGGAGATGAGGGTAGAGAGGTAGTGAGGGGCTGCAGATTGAGTGCATTTGTAGGTTAGTAGGAGAAGCTTGAATTGTATGCGGTACCTGATCAGAAGCCAGTGAAGTGACTTGAGGAGAGGGGTGATATGATCATATCGGTTTTGGTGGAAGATAAGATGCGCAGCCGAGTTCTGAATGGATTGAAGGGGGGATAGATGGTTAAGTGGGAGGCCAGTGAGGAGTAGGTTGCAGTAGTCAAGGCGAGAGGTAATGAGAGAGTGGATGAGAGTATGGGTGGTGTGCTCAGAGAGGAAAGGGCGAATTTTGCTGATGTTATAGAGAGAGAAGCGACAGGTCTTGGCTGTCTGCTGGATATGGGCAGAGAAGAAGAGGGAGGAGTCGAAGATGACTCCGAGGTTGCGGGCAGATGAGACGGGGAGGACTGAGATAGAGAGTGGAAGGAGAGGAGAAGTGGGTTTGGGTGGAAAGACAATGAGCTCAGTCTTGGCCATGTTCAGTTTCAGGTGGCAGTTGGACATCCAGGCAGCAATGTCGGATAAGCAGGCCGATACTTTGGCCTGGATTTCCGCAGTGATGTTTGGTGTGGAGAGATAAAGCTGGGTGTCATCAGCATAAAGATGATATTGGAAACCATGAGATGAGATCAGCGAGCCCTGGGAAGAGGTGTAGATTGAAAAAAGAAGGGGTCCAAGGACAGATCCCTGAGGAACCCCAACAGAGAGTGGGATGGGGGTGGAGGAAGATCCATGAGAGTGTACTCTGAAGGTACGCTGGGAGAGATAAGAGGAGAACCAGGAGAGGACAGAGCCCTGGAACCCAAATGAGGATAGTGTATCAAGAAGTAAATTATGATTGACAGTGTCAAAAGCGGCGGATAGGTCGAGGAGGATGAGGATGGAGTAGTGACCTTTGGATTTGGCAAGGAACAGGTCATTACAGACTTTAGTGAGTGCTGTTTCTGTTGAGTGTAGAAGGCGAAAACTGGATTGAAGCGGGTCGAGGATGGCATGAGAGGAGAGAAAATCAAGGCAGCGGCTGTAAACGGCGCGTTCAAGTATCTTGGAGAGGAAGGGTAGGAGGGAGACGGGGCGGTAGTTGGAGGGACAGGTAGGGTCTAGTGAAGATTTTTTGAGGAGTGGTGTGACTATGACATCTAACAAGCGGTACCAACACGTGTGCTAGCTGTCATAGCTGGCCACACCCCTTCCTGCTCATGTCACACTCAGATACCACCCATTCCAAAGTTAGAGAGCGAATTCAGGACTATTAATGGAAAGGCTCCCTTTTTAGCATAGTAGACAGCAGCACAGTCCTGTCTATCACACTGAAAAACCCGCATTAGCTGCTTAAAACAGCTTTATAGAAGGGCCCCTAAAAGTTTTAATATTGTTTTCCTAGGGAAAATAAATTGCTCTTTTAATTGTGACATGTTCTCTTCTGATTTGTGTTTATATAACTGGGGTTTTAAAAATGTTTTATGGTTTAATTTAATTATTATTTTTAAATTATATATTACTAGTAAAAAAGGCCCGTTTCTGACACAAATAAAACGGGCGCTAGCAAGGTTTTCCTCGGAGTGTGTATGTTTGGGAGAGTGTATGTGAGAGTGACTGTGTGAGAGACAGAGTGAAAGTGTGAGTGTGTGTGAGAGAGAGAGAGTGAGTCTGGGTGTGAGTGTGTTTGTGAGAGAGTGTGTGTGTGAGAATGAGAGTGTGTGCAAGTGTGTATGTGAGACAGTGTGAGAGAGAGTGTGTGTGTGTGTGCGAGAGAGAGAGTGTGTGTGAGACACAGATTCTCTGTGAGAGTGAGTGTATGAGACCAAGCGAGTGTGTGAGTGACTGTGTGGCACATAGAGAGTGAATGTGATACAGTGTGAGACAGAGAGTGTGAGTCAGAAAGACATTGTATATGAGAGAGAGAGTGTGAGTCCTGCCCTCCCAATCCATGCCCATCTGTCCCCTGCCCCCTCCATTCATCCTTTTCCAGCAATTCCCCTCTCTCCCTGAGCCCAGCCCTCCCAATCCATGGCCATCCATGCTCCTCTGTCACCTGCCCCCTCCATTCATCCCTATCCAGCAATTCCCCTCTCTCCCTGAGCCCTGCCCTGCAATCCATATCCATCCATGCCCATCTGTCCCCTCCATTCATCCCTATCCAGCAATTCCCCTCTCTCCCTGAGCCCTGCCCTCCCAATCCTTGCCCATCCATGCTCCTCTGTCCCCTGCCCCCTCCATTCATCCCTATCCAGCAATTCCCTTCTCTCCCTGAGCCCTGTCCTGCAATCCATATCCATCCATGCCCATCTGTCCCCTCCATTCATCCCTATCCAGCAATTCCCCTCTCTCCCTGAGCCCTGCCCTCCCAATCCATGCCCATCCATGCTCCTCTGTCCCCTGCCCCCTCCATTCATCCCTTTCCAGCAATTCCCCTCTCCCTGAGCCCTGCCCTCCCAATCCATGCCCATCCATGCTCCTCTCTCCCCTGCCCCCTCCATTCATCCCTTTCCAGCAATTCCCCTCTCTCCCTGAGCCCTGCCCCTCCCAATCCATGCCCATCCATGCTCCTCTGTCCCCTGCCCCCTCCATTCATCCCTTTCCAGCAATTCCCCTCTCTCCCTGAGCCTTGCCCTCCCAATCCATGCCCATCCATGTTCTTCTGTCCCCTGCCGCCTCCATTCATCCTTTTCCAGCAAGTCCACTCTCTCCCTTCCATGACCCCCCTCGCATCCATGCTCCTCTCTCTCCCATGTCCCAGCCTGGCCCGCCCTCTTCTCCCCTCCCCCTTTGCATCCATGCCCCCCCTTCGCATCCATGCTGTCGTTTCTCCCCTGCCCTTCCGCTCCCATTGTTCAACTTTACTGCCCACCCTCTTCTCTCCCCCCAACATCCTTTTTTTTTTTTTCTTTTTAAATTTACCTCCGTGGCGGTTCTGGCAGCGCAGCGTCAGGGAAGGAGGCGGCGCTCTCAACGTCTAGCCTTCCCTTCGCTGTGTTTCGCCTTCTTCTGACGTCACGTCAGAAGAAGGCAGAACACAGCGAAGGGAAGGCTAGAGATGTCGGGAGCGCCGCCTCCTTCCCTGACGCTGCGCTGCCGGAACCGCGTGCGTGGGTGCGATCCGTTTTTTTTTGTTTTTTTCCGCCCTCGACGTCATGACGTTTGACGCGAGGGCGGGGCAGAGACGGCTGGCTGGCTTCACACCACGAATCCACGAACCCTACAGCCAGGGAGTGTTTGAGTGGCTTCAGAACGTTGTATTCAGAACGTTCACGGTGTGTTTTATTATATTAGATATTGTACACCATTTTAGCTTTCCAGGAGGGTGGTGTATACATTTTTATTAAAATAAAAAAATAAAGAATCTGATCGGTTTCATCTGACAAACCATGCTGTCTCAGATCCTGCAGTCCTACACTATACTGCAACAGGATGTCCCAGTTGACATCTGGCAGATTGAAGTCGCCTAGCAATTGCATTTTTCCTTTCATAGCAATTCTGTGAATGTCTTTAATTAAATCTGTTTCTTCCTTTCTGTGAGGGAGGTCAGTATATCACATCAATATAAACAGATGTCCCATCTCCTCTTTCCAGATCAACCCACAGTGCTTCCTATTTACCTTGTAAGCCCTGCAATTCTGTTGATTTAAAATTATATTATTATTTTTTTTACATATTTTGCCATTTCTTCTTTCTTCCTATACTGTCCTTCTTGAATAGATTGCATCTTGGCAAACTAATCTTAGGGCCTCTTTTACTAAGCTACGTTAAGCAAGTAAAACGTGGTTTGCTGGTTGGTAGACAGTAGCACAGACCTGCATTATAAATGCAGGCATTGTGGTAAAAATCCTGTGTTAACTGCACAACACAGGAGCGGACAGGATCTGTGCATGAAAAGGGTGGGCGGACGTGTGGCAGACAGCTAGCATTTAGGTCAGTACAGCATGCTAGCTGTCATGACTGGAGGGGTGGCCTAGTGGTTAGGGTGGTGGACTTTGGTCCTGGGGAACTGAGGAACTGAGTTTGATTCCCACTTCAGGCACAGGCAGCTCCTTGACTCTGGACAAGTCACTTAACCCTCCATTGCCCCATGTAAGCCGCATTGAGCCTGCCATGAGTGGGAAAGCGCGGGGTACAAATGTAACAAAAAAAAACAGTGCAGCCAAAGTTACTGTCACCTCAAGAGCAGGCTTAAGATAAGTGCAACTGCACTACCAGCAGTTTGGTAGCACAGTGTGCTGTGAGAGGGGGTACAATGGTGCATCTCCTGATTCCTGTCTTCTCTGATCAGGCACCCACAACCTCCGACAACAGTCTGATCCCATGATCAGGCTTCCAGAACCCCCCAGACACCAATCCAATCCCCCAATTAGGTATGCAGTACCCCCTGATACAACCTGATGCCCTGATCATGTACCTAGAACCCACGCATCGGACACAGTCCCTTACCCCTTCATGACATCCCTCCTCTCTGAGCAAAAACCTTTTCCCTCAGACTAGTCCACCAATGCTGACCTCTGGGTAAGTCCCTGGGGTAGATTGGGGGCTGAGGGAGCATTGGATTCTGGAAGAATGGGCTTATGGTCAGTGGGGTGAGGTTTTAAAAAGGTGTGGTGTCTGTGTCTGGTGAGGGTAGTTTAGTGTTGAGGGGTTGCTGAATACCTGATTGGAGGCGGGTCAGTCAGATTGGTGTCAGGGGCATACTAGATGCCAAACTGAGGTGTCTGGTTGGTATTGGGGGTACTGAATATCTGATTGGAAGGTCTGTGATAGGTTGGAGGTACTGGATGCCCGATAGGGGGGTCAGGTTGGTGTCAGGGTAATAATGGATATTGATTGGGGGAGAGGTCAGTCAGGTTGGTGTCAAGGGGGTAATGGTCATTTGATTGGGAGGTCATGTTGGTGTTGGGGGGTACTGGATGCCTGATTGGGGGTCAATTGGGATGGTGTCAGAAGGTACTGGATGGTGTTGGGTTGGTGTCAGGGGTGCCTGTCAATCAAAGGTACTAGAGGATCGGCCGTCACGGAGTGATATGGTGGATGGCCATTACATAAAGATGTCATCAATAAACCTGCGCCAAAGAAATATTTTCTCTTGAAAAGAGTGATACAATCATGTTGAAAACAGGCTATAAACAAATTAGCAATGGTAGGAGCAAGATTTTAGAAGAGACAGCAGGGGGTCTAGCCAATCGTGCCAACAACCTCCCACCTTTGTCCCCAAATCTATAAAGTTGATACTGATAATAAACTGTTGATTTCTTGGTCCTCTGATGAATCAGTTCATTAAGCACTGCTTGAGTCAATAACAACTGTGTTTGGTGTTCCTGATTGCGAGAATTTCCTGTAAGCCTGCGGAGGTCCACCAACTGTCTCTCCAGCCTAAGAATGGCACTATCCTTGGCCTTCTTCTTGGCCTCACAATATGCTATTATGTCCCACCATAATACAGCCTTAGCCATATCCCAATACAGTACAGCATTTGATTTATGGATATGATTAAAAGTTTTATTCCCCTCATTTTTGCCTGATATAATCCAAAAACTGGAGATCAGTATACAGGTCTAGGGGAAATCTCCATATGGATGGCTGCCTACACTCCTCAAAGGCTCAAAATCAGCCCCACACTGGAGCATGGTCCAAAATTTCTGTTGGTATCAACCTCGAGTATCTCAGAAAAGAAAGGTCTATCTACTAAAATGTAATCAATCCATGAATGAGTCATGTGGGACCTGGAAAGGTGAGTATAATCTTGCATTGTATGGTGGAATGTGCGCCACACATCTACCAAATCCAAAGCCTCACAGAGTAAAGACACTCCCCTAGTCCAGTCATCCTTATGGTTATGAGAGTTATGAGATCTATCCCACTCCAGATCTGCCACATAATTAAAATCTCCCCCTACAATTCTAGGGTGATTCGGAAACTGGTGGATATGAATCATCAGTCTCTGATGGAAAGATTTCCGATACTGTCTAAGGACGTCCCGGCGAAGGGGTGGGGAAACTGCTATTATCGAAATAAGATGGGCGTCCATCTTTCATTTCGATAATACGGTCGGGGACGCCCAAATCTCAACATTTAGGTCGACCTTAGAGATAGTCGACCTAAATGTTGAGATGGTCGACCTTAGAGATGGTCGTCCCCGGTTTTCGGCGATAATGGAAACCGAGGATACCCATCTCAAAAATGACCAAATCAAAGGCATTTGGTCATGGGAGGAGCCAGCATTCGTAGTGCACTGGTCTCCCCTGACATGCCAGGACACCAACTGGGCACCCTAGGGGGCACAGCAGTGGACTTCAGAAATTGCTTCCAGGTGCATAGCTCCCTTACCTTCGGTGCTGAGCCACCCTAACCTCCCCACAAATGTACACCTCTACCATAGCCCTAAGGGGTGAAGGGGGGCACCTGCATGTGGGTACAGTGGGTTTCTGTTGGGTTTTGAAGGGCTCACATTTACCACCACAAGTGTAACAGGTGGGGGGAGGGGGATGGGCCTACGCCCACCTGCCTGAAGTACACTGCACCCACTAAAACTGCTCCAGGGACCTACATACTGCTGTCATGGAGCTTGGTATGGCATTTGAGGCTGGCATAGAGGCTGGCAAAAAGGTTTTTTAAAATTTTTTTTAGGGTGGGAGGGGGTTGGTGTCCACTGAGGGATTAAGGGGAGGTCATCCCCGATTCCCTCTGGTGGTCATCTGGTCAGTTTGGGCACCTTTGTGAGGCTTGGTCGTGAAAAAAATGGACCAAGTAAAGTCGACCAAGTGTTCGTCAGGGTCGCCCTTCTTTTTTTCCATTATCGGCCGAGGACGCCCATCCCTTAAACACACCCCAGTCCCGCCTTCGCTATGCCTCCGACACCCCCCTCCCCCCCCCCGTGAACTTTGGTCATCCACGCAACGGACTGCAGTTGAGGACGCCCAAAGTCGGCTTTTGACTATGCCAATTTGGGCGACCCTGAGAGAAAGACGCTCATCTCCCGATTTGTGTCGGAAGATGGGCGCCCTTCTCTTTCAAAAATGCCACTGACAGTGTAACCTCTGCTTGCGCATGCAAGCGAGGACCCTTAAAGCCCACAGAGTACAGCAAGAAAATCTTTTTGTTTCTGCATCGGCATCTGCATTGAGCATAGCAGGGGCCATTGGCATTGGCATCATCATTGACAATGGGTGCACCGACGGAACATCGAGACGGTCTAACATTAGACTCAGTACTGTGTACGCATAAGGACTTTATGTCCTCATCATTGGTACTGCATGCATTGATGGACCTGCAGTGTAAAAACACCCAAGAAGCATCGTCATCACTTCCCTCCTGGAACTTTACCCATACCTCCCCTGCATCAATGTCCTCAATGCACGGGAATTGTATATACCACAGTGACTGTTCTCCATCTGCACAGGTTATATCTCAGGCTGGCTCCACACTGTTTTCTCAACCAGTACTGACTCCTACTCTTAATGAAGAAATTCAGGCTATACTCAAAGAGGAGCTTTCAGGGCTACTGCATTCACAGTCTATACAGTCTTACTGGTTGCTTGCAACAGCCTCAGCCCCTGTCAATGCCTCAGAGAGATGGTCACCGGACATATCCTGCATGTTGGCTTGGCGTCCAACTTCTGGTGCGGCATGAATTTGACTAATGCTTGTGTCGACATCGCCAGATGAGTTTTCTCTAGCTTTAGAGACTCATTTGCCTTGATACACCTCAATGCAGAGCCAACACTCTAGTCATCATTCTGTTCCTCATACTTCCCATAAACAAGTACTTTGAAGAGATGGACCTCCCAGCTGAGGAGTCCTATGGCATTCCATCTGATCCATCTCCATCACCTTAGATCTCCTACAGAGAAGTTCTAGATTATGATTCTCCTCCTAGAGAAGGGATCACTGTTCCACTGCACACAAAAACTGGGAGGCTGTACTTACAGTCCAGGTAGCCTCAAAGAAAATTGATAAAATGTATAAGATACAGAAATCTGCTGGATTTGAAAAAACACATTTACTAGTTGTGCAATCTGCTTTAAAGGACACTCACAGTGCAAGATCTCATGCTTCTGCTCCTAAAGGAAGAGAAGCTAGAACATTAGACTTCATTGGCAGAAAAAACTTTTCAGGATTCAATGCTAACCAATCATATATTGGATTATCAACTTTATTCCACAATTTATTTAAAATCTCTAATACAGATGGTCTATTTTTCGCAGAATTCCTTCCAGTTGAAAAAGCAGAGGAATTCCATAAGCTTCACAGAAAATTCTAGACTGTAATATCTAGCCAGATAGGCTTTTGATGTCTTTGATGTCTCTTCAAGTATTTCCACATTAGCAGCGGAAATGCTATGTCTTTGCTGGCTTAGGATCTCCAACCTCAAATCTGCTGTCCAGGACCATCAAGCAGATGTCCCTTGTAGTGGAGAAAACGTATTTGGAGACAAAGTCGAGGAAGTGGCTGACCTAATTAAAAAAAAACCATACAGATACTGTTAAGACTCTATCCAGGCTACAAATGTCTGTTACTTTTTATTCTTTCAGAAGATTTGCAGGCGTATAGAAAAAAAGAGAGTAGGGTTAAATGGTCAGTATTCTCAATTGAGAAGGGTTGATGGTGGGGTTCCTCAGGGGTCTGTACTGGGACCATTGCTTTTTAACATACTTATACATGATCTAGATATGGGAATAACTAGTGAATTAATTAAATTTGCTGATGACACAAAGTTATTCAAAATTGTTAAATCACAAGAGGATTGTGAAAAATTGCAAGAGGAACTATGAGACTGGGAATCCAAATAGTAGATGACGTATAATGTGAGCAAGTGCAACGTGATGCATGTAGGAAAGAGGAATCTGAACTATAGCTAATTGATGAAAGGTTCCACATTAGGAGTCACTGACCAGGAAAAGGATCTAGGTTTCATCACTGACGATACATTGAAACCCTCTGTTCGATGTGCGGCTATGAAAGCAAATAGAATGTTAGGTATTATTAGGAAAGGAATGGAAAACAAAATGAGGAAGTTATAATGCCTTTGTATCGCTTCATGGTTTGACCACACCTTGAATATTGTGTGCAATTCTGGTCACCGCATCTCAAAAAAGATATAGTGGAATTAGAAAAGGTGCAAAGAAGGGTGACGAAAATGATAAAGGGGATGGGATGACTTCCCTGTGAGGAAAGGTTAAACTGGCTAGGGCTCTTCAGCTTGGAGAAAAGACGGCTGAGGGGGAGATATGATAGAGGTATATAAAATAATGAGTGCAGTAGAACTGGTAGACATGAATCACTTGTTTACTCTTTCCAAAAGTACTAGGACTAGGGGGCACGCAATGATGCTACAAAGTAGTATATTTAAAACGAATCAGAGAAAATATTGTTTCACTCAACGTGTAATTAAACTCTGAAATTCATTGCCAGAGAATGTGGTAAAAGCAGTTAGCTTAGTGGCGTTTAAAAAAGGTTTGGATATCTTCCTGAAAAGTCCATAAGCCATTATTAAAATGGACTTGGTAAAATCAACTGCTTTTTTTCTATGATAAGCAGAATAAAATGTATTGTACTGTTTTGGGATCTTGCCAAGTACATGTGACCTGGATTGACCACTGTTGAAACAGGATACTGGGCTTGATGGAACTTTGGTCTGTCCCAGTATGGCAATACTTATGTTCTTATGTTCTCAAATTACTACCTGTCTGTGCGTAATTACATTTCTAATCCTCCTCCACCTCAAAGGACTACGCCCCAGCACTCACATTGAAGATAGCAGTTGGGTCAGAAAACCCAGACACCTTCTCAGTCTAAACAACAATCTAATTTTTGACACCTTCCTAGAGAACATTGCCACCATACAGTTATCCGTGCTAAACATCCTACCTGTCGGAGGAAGACTCACTCTCTTCCAAAATAGGTGGCCTCTAATAACCTCCCACTGTTGGGTGCTATACACCATTCAGCTATAGTTCCCTCTTCACTTCTTTGAGTTTAATCCAATAATCTTTTCCATGATCCTCTCATTGCGTTCTTTTGTATTTCTTGAGCAAAGCCTCTTTTGCTCTTAATTTTTCAGCTACTTGTTTGGAGAACGATATAGGCTTCCTGCTTCTCTTGCTTTTGTTTACTTTCCTCGCATAAATATCAGTCATCATAGCAGCCTTCAGCTTTGACCACTGATTTTCCACTTTTTCTATGCCTTCCTACTCCAACAGCTCCTTCTTCAGGTAATCCCCCATTTTATCAAAATCAGTACATCTGAAATCCAGTACTTTGAGTTTTGTGCGTCCACACTCCGCCTCTGCCCTTATATCAAACCATATGGTGTGATGATCACTATTACATAGGTGGGCACCCACCCGGATATTGGAAACACTTCCTCCATTTGTGAGCACTAGATCCAGCATCAACCCTTCCCTCGTGGGTTCCATCACCATTTGTCTGAGCAAGGCACTTTGACAGGCATCCACAATTTCCCTACTTCTTTCCGATTCCGCAGATGGGACGTTCCAATCCACATCTGACAAGTTGAAATCTCCCAACAGTAGTGCCTCCCCTTTCATACCAATCTTTTGAATATCCTCTATCAGATCCCTGTCTAGCTTCTCCGTTTGT
This sequence comes from Microcaecilia unicolor, assembly GCF_901765095.1. Taxonomy (NCBI): domain Eukaryota; kingdom Metazoa; phylum Chordata; class Amphibia; order Gymnophiona; family Siphonopidae; genus Microcaecilia; species Microcaecilia unicolor. Next base: position 136,758,271 of record NC_044034.1, on the reverse strand, counting down.
GCCAGAGGTCTGTAGATAACCCCCGTGTGGATACAGGTTTCATCTTTTCTTTCCAGGTCAATCCATAAAGCTTTTTCCTTTCCCCAGGTACCCCGCATCTCAGCCGCTCTGATATTGTCTCTCACATACAGCACCACTTCTTCACCCCTTCAGCCCTCTCTATCCTTCCTAAAAAGACTATAGCCCGGTATAGTCACATCCCATTCATAGGAATCATTGACCCACATCTTCATAATTGCAACAATATCCAAGTTTTCTTCAAACTTTAGGGCTTGCAAGTCTTGTACCTTTTTACCTAGACTATGAGTATTTGTACTCACTGCTTTCCATCTGTATAGTGAGTTTAGGTGGTTTTCTATATTTAGATGTCCTTTCCCTCTGCCATCAAGTTTATTCTGGGGATGACTTTCCAAATTCCCTTGTTTCCTGTTGTCACTCCCACCTTCTAGTTTGAATGTCTAGAAACATACTGTCTGAATTTCTCCCCTAGGATCCTTTTTTCCCATCACAGAAAGATGTAGCCCATCATTTCAGTACAACCTATTATCTTTCCATGTATTACCCCATGCTCCTATGTAACTAAAACCTTCTTCTTTACACCAAGACTCCAGCCACTTGAATTCCACTGTTTTGTGTAGTTTTTCCTCTCCCTTCCCCCATGTAGGAATTACTTCAGAAAAAGCCACAGTCCTAACCAAAGATTTCAGTCCTTCCCCAAGCTTCTGGACCACTTTCTGTGCTATAAACTTGCTATTGTTTGCCAGGTCGTTTTTCCCCAGGTGAATTACAACATCAGTATTTGAAGCCGTGCTTTTTTCTCGGATCACTTTCAGTATTTGGTTGGTACATCTGGTAGCTGAAGATCCTGGAAGGCATTTCACTAGGTTGGAACCCTTGAACAGGGTTCCTAAGTTAATGCCTCTGATAATGGAGTCTCCGAGCAGTAAGAGTTTTCTGCTTTTCACCAATCTGTCATTGTTTGGGGGATGTTTCTTGGGTTGTGCTACTTTAATAGCCTCTGGTTTCACCACAGTACTTCTTTTTTCAGCATCATAACGATGCAGCACAGCAAAAGAATTTGACAAGGGCAAAGGATGGGAAGGTGAGAGCTTCTGTGTCACAGATCTTAGTCTACCTGAGCCTACTGTGACCCATCTATTCCTATGTTGTTGCATTCTCTGTGGCAGTGGTGGTGGTAAATTGGCATGGAATTGAGTAATCCTGGATGCTTTTTTTTAGTTGTAGCTAATTCTTTCTTGAGTTTGTTGATCTCATCTTTCAAAGCTGATAATTGGAGACAGATGTGACAAGCTCTAGGGCTCCAGATAGTTTGCCTTAGCATTAAAGCAGAACATGTATTGCACTGAATAAAGGACATATTGATGTGATTCACAAGTGTAAAAAAAAGGTTAACTATGATAGGGGATAGCAAGGAATAAGATTGACCAATTATGGTGTAATGAAGATACTTGTCCCTTGATTGCCCTATATAGTACAATCAATGGTGCTGAGCCACTTAGACTATTGTAACGCAATTTACGCAGGTTGTAAAGAACAAATCATTAAGAAGCTGCAAACAGCCCAGAATACAGCAGCTAGACTCATATTCAGGAAAGCAAAATACGAAAGCGCCAAACCCCTAAGAGAAAAACTACACTGGCTCCCTCTAAAAGAACAAATTGCGTTCAAAGTATGTACCATGGTCCATAAAATTATACATGGGGATGCTCCGGCCTATATGACAGACCTTATAGACCTGCCTGCTAGGAACGCAAAAAGATCAGCAAGTATGTTCCTCAACCTCCATTACCCCAAATGCAAAGGATTAAAATACAAGTCCACCTACGCAACCAGCTTCTCCTATATTTGCATGCAGCTATGGAACGCGCTTCCGAAGACCATAAAGATAACGCAAGAGGTAACCATCTTTCGAAAACTACTGAAAACTGACTTATTCAAGAAGGCATACAACAAACAACCGTCCTAATTACCAAACAATAAGAATGAAGATTAAGATTGGTCCGACCCCAATCACGCGACCGAGCAAACTCAATGACCTTAATGAACAAATAATACCACTTCTAATCTAATATTGACTACTAAGCAACCACAAAATGCTGACTAACCTTACCGCCATACACTAATACTCTCACCCTAATGTCCTCACCTTAGCAACTACACAATGCCGACACCTACACAAGATCACAATGTATTCTTCTACCATGTATGTAAACACTTGATTGCAAAACCATGTACTAATATGTACGCAAAATCACAATGTATTCTTTCACCATGTTTGTACGCACGTGATTGTAAAACCATGTGCATATTTGTAGTCCGGAATGCCAATCACCATTACGGCAAATGTAAGCCACATTGAGCCTGCAAATAGGTGGGAAAATGTGGGATACAAATGCTACAAATAAATAAATAAATATAAAGGGAGTTCACCTGTGGGTGGGATTAGGACACAGATAACCTCAATTAACAATCAAACCAATTCTGAACATGCCCAGCGTAGCACGCAGCTCACAAGGTAAACTTAAGTTCTGTTTTTTCTTTTACCACACACAGCTGTATACAAATTGCCCCTCCTCCCAAGGTACGAGTCACTAGATGCTATGTAACCAAATTGATTGAATTAAGTCTCTGGCACTGAAGAGTCAAAACCCAATTATAATAAACACACCTTTAAGACAGACACCAGAACTAGAGTCACCAAATTCTGTGTAACCAAGTTGAATGGATTATGTCACTTGGCACAGGTTCAAAACACAGTTCTAGAGAGCACCTTTAAGACAATTGCAGTATAAAAATATGAAATCACTGGCACAGAAGTTCAACACACAGTTCAATTAAGAAATTACCAGCATAAAATTATGAAATCACAATGCAACAATAATTATAAGTTATAGGCAATAGGATAGGAAGTTTTAGAGGACAGACCCTCTGCAAGTGAAAGGACAGGTTTTTTTTTTAATATGAGATATAATAGAGTCAACAGTTTTATCAGAAAGATTTTAAGACACAGGTAACCTCAGTTAATCAAACCAAGTCTGAAAATGCCCAGCGTAGCTTACGGCTCACAAGGTAAACGTAAGTTTTGTTTTTTCTTTTATCACACAGCTGTATGCAAATTGCCCCTCCTCTGCGTTTCAGTTTTTGTTTCACTAGTATTGCTGTACATTCAGATTCTGACTTCTTGAGGGTTTCAGTTCAGTTTCATTGCATTTATATATATATATATACTTTTTTTTTTTTTTTTTTTACTGATGTGTGTTCCCTTACTTCATATTTGTTAAGAGTCTGTTTGTTTTGCAAGTGTAACAAAGGAGTGGCATTCTGAGTAGAAATCTGTAGCAGCTGTAGCAGTCCTGTTTGTCCTGTTTTCTCATTAGATGGTGTTTGAGTCCTGGGAGTTAATACTGTTGAGGTATGGTAACATTCTGGAGTGCTTTTTTTTTTGCCCATGTTTGTGCACTGTGTTCTGCAATGGAGGAACTGTGTCTCACCCTGACTGAGATTACATACAAATATTAATGTAATTATAGTTTGTTATAATATTAAATAGGGATTTAAAATATTTTATAGGATCTGAGGTGGCTGTCTTTATTGCAGATTTATTTATTTGGATTTTGCTCATACCTTTTTCAGTAGTAGCTCAAGGTGAGTTACATTCAGGTACACTGGATATTTCTGTGTCCCAGGAGGGCTCACAATCTAAGCTTGTACCTGAGATAATGAAGAATTAACTGACTTGCCCAAGATCACAAGAAGCAGCAGTGGGATTTGAACCAGCCACCTCTGGATTGTAATACCAGTGCACTAACCACTAGGCCACTCCTCGTTATGTCTGATTAGGTTTAAATTATGAGTCTTTGCCTCTCAAGGGGTATTTAAATACATTTGAATTGCTTCCTTAGATATGTGTGTATGTGTGGTTTAGTGTTGGTAAGTGCTTGAAATAATTGAGTTTAAAATATGTAACATATCATTATATAGAAATCCATTTTTAGGTTCACGTGAAGATATTACTTTAAAAAAAAGTAGCCAGCAGTCCTGCCTCAGGCCCTTCACCATTGTGCCAAATTAATACCCCAAATGCACCATTAAAAAACTCTCATTAACCTTTAATCTCACTCTTTGAGATGGACCACCATTGGAATCTCTGCACTGGTTCAGCATCTTCCTTCCTTCTTCTTACTTTCCCTAGTCCATAAGCTTCCTTACCCCCTCCACCTGCCAGTCCCGCTGTTTTGCAAAATAATGCTTTATAAAGTATAAAGGTGTAGAGTTTTTGAGGGGCAAAACTGACAAAGCCATCAGACTTCTGTCCTCTGACGATTTATCAGATAAGTAAATTTAGTTTACTTAGATTTCTCTTTAACATTAACTTTTAAAAGAATATGTTTCTTTGAGTAAAAATGTGGTTTCTTGCTTTTGTCTCTGCAGGACCTGAAGAAACAGGAACACCATGGACCCCTACCCTTTTCAGGTAAGTAATATGATAGGGCATTCCTTTAATGTTTAGAGTCCCAAAAGCAACAAAATTGAAAAGTTCATATAGTGCTTTCAAATGTCCCAGTTTTAAAAACTTGTCTTTCTAAAAACAAAAACAATGGAAAACACGTATGCACAAACAAAAAACAAGAAAATTGTAAAATGACTTATCCTCTTCCTTGCACTTTCTTGTATTGGCTAGCCTCCTTACTCCCAGCCAGGAATCATGTGACTGTAGGACAGGAGCCAGGAACCTGCAAGCAGGATCTTCAGTCTTGTGCTTCGATACCTACTAACTTAACTAGCTTTAAACAAATCAATAAGAAAGGCTAACTCCCTTAGTGCTGCGGTCTTTGTGTGACCTCTCTTTAGTAGGAACCTAGGTGAAACTAGCTTGCCATAAAAAAAAACATAAGCCAGAATCCCTCTCTGAAGTAACTCTAGTGTATCTAACCAACCCTGTTCCTCTTCCCAGTAAAGATCCATCTGTCAAAAGCTCTGATATAACTTCACATAGAGGGTGTTTGGACACTCCACAAGCAGCTTCCACCTCCCGGGGTTACTCTGCTTTTGGGTTTACACAACTAAAGAAAATGTAATTCCTATCAGCCAGGGGCGTAGCCAGACCTCGGCGGGAGGTGAGGGGCACATTTTAGTCTGCCCCAGCTGTCGAGCCCCCCCACCGCCGACCCTCCCCGCCACTTTTGACCCCCCTCCCACCGCCGCCACCACCACCAACCCTCTCCCATCGTTGCCGCCGCCAGGTACCTTTGCTGGCAGGAGTCCTCAACCCCCACCAGCCAAAGTCTACTTCAGCGCCGGTGTCTGGCGCGTTCGCCGATCTGTTTCTGTGAGTCCTGACTCTTGACGTCCTGCATGCGCGTCATGCACGTTACATGCACCCAGGACGTCAGGAGTCAGAACTCACAGAAACAGATCAGCAAATGCGCCGGAGACCGGTGCTGAAGAAGACTTCGGCTGGCAGGGGTTGGGGACCCCCACCAGCAGCTGGGTGAGGCAGGCTAAAATGTGCCCCCCTACCTCGGGCTCTGGACCCCCCTCCCACTGAGGTCTGGCTACGCCCCTGGCTGATAGGAATTACATTTCCTTTAGTTGTGTAAACCCAAAAGCAGAGTAACCCCGGGAGGTGGAAGCTATAAATGAATAGTCCTAACCAAGTCAAACAGAAATCACACAGAGTGGTAGCTCAGGGCTGAGCTAGTAGTCCCAGCTAAATGAAAGAGCTGTCCCCTCGTGCCACACAGAGAGGCAGCTCAAGGCTGAGCTAGTACTCACAGCTAACAAAAGAACCACCTACTCAAACACAAACAGAATCAAACAGAGAGAACGCTCAGGGCTGTGCTAGAACCACAGCTATAAATGAATAGCCCTAACCTTGTCAAACAGAAATCACACAGAGAGGTAGTTCAGGGCTAAGCTAGTAGTCCCAGCTAAAAGGAAGAGCTGTCCACTCATGCCACACAGAGAAGCAGCTCAAAGCTGAGCTAGTAGTCACAGCTAACAGAAGAACCACCCACTCAAACAGAGAGGATGCTCAGGGCTATGCTAGTAGACACAGCTAAATGGAAGAACAGCCCACTCGTGCTACACGGAGAGGCCACTCAGGGCAGCACTAGTAGTCATAGTTAAACAGAAGAGCAAACTCAAACTCAAAACAGAAACCTCACAGAGAGGACTCAAACAGAAATCACACAGGGAAAACTCAAGACAAGGCCACACAAAGGAACACTCATGGCTATGCCACATAGCACTCAAGGATAAGGGAAGCCAGTCATGAAGGAACACTCTAAGCTGAACTATACAGCACTCAGGGAAGAGGGAAACCACTCAAAGGAATACTCAAGGGTGTGCCACCAGGCACTCAAGGAAAAAGGGAAGCCACTCATAGAAATACACAAGGCTGTGCCACATGGCACTCAAGGATAAAGGGAATCCACTCATAAGAATACACAAGGCTGTGCTCACAGCACTCAAGGATAAAGGGAAGCCACTTATAGGAATACACAAGGCTGTGCCACAGAGTCAAACAACAGACACTAGAGACAAGGGGAAAAGCAAGCAAACAAGGAAAGCTGCCTTTATATACACAAATCAGATAAGGAGCAATGCTCACAAGAATCAGGAGACAAACACAGGAGACAAAGAGTTAAAGCATGCTAAAGGGAAGGGCTGCTTCAAATACACAAGTCAGAAAGAAGCGGGGCTTACACTGCAGTCAGAGGTTCAAAGCAAACAAAAGGAAAAACAAACAATTTTCTTACCAGAACTCAGCCAGCACACAGCTGGGTAGGTAAAAGAAAGACAAGCAGAGACAGAGCAGACAGAGCACACACAGCTGCACAGAAGCAAAGTAATCAAGGAAAGCAGCTGGGCTGGCAACAACCAGCTCTCTGAACAGTGAAAGGTAACAAGGGAAACCACACAAGGAAACAGAACATGCTTATGCTGGAGAGCCTAGATAACAAGGAAGTAATCCATTCAGGTTCAAACCAAAACCACACACAGAAAAACAGAACAGGGCTTCGCTTGGGAGCAAACCTAACAGGAAAGTAATCCATACAGATTCAAACCAAAACCACACACACACAGGGCTCAGGGCTGTGCCCAGAGGCACAGCTTAATAAGAAGACCAGTTCCCTCAGAATCAAACAACAGTACAACAAGAAAAGGAAAAAATAGACCTGTTGCAAAGGCAACGCTGGAAGCTCCCTGGGTCCTTATAAAGGTGTAGGCTGATGATGTCACAAGTAGGAAATGAAGCAGAAGCAGGGAGACCAAAGCGAGGCTTGGCTTCAGGGACACCAAAACGAAGCTTGGCTAACAGGAAGAACAACAACAACAGGAAAAAAGGTAGACTGGAGAGGTCGCAGAGCTAGATACAGAAAAACAGTAGGTCTGGACATATGGGCATGGCCACAACCGTGACACGCTTGCATTCCAAGAGACCTGTCCTGAATCCGAGCCACAGACTCCTTAGCCTGCACCGTTGAAGCCTTTCAGAGGGCCACATCACACCTAGCCTGCACAGACACATAGCAGTGCTATAAGACCAGCACCACCATCAAGGCCTGCCAATCCAGAAGGCTTCCCAACAACCTCCACACCCTGTGAAGCCATACCTACACAACTCACCATGAGAAGAGCCTCACTGACTCTACTTTATGTATATAAGCTTTAAATGTTTATATGGTTTTAAATTAACACTAAATGGCTTTCTGCCCTTTTTTAAGGCTAGGTCTGTGAATTATCATCCATTGAAGGTTCCTGTTTTAAAGTATATAAATAATTTGTGTACTAACATCTTTCCTACATCCCAACAACTGTATCCTGCCAAATTCCCCAACTCCCTGGTTCTGTGCTCATCCTTTTCCCCCTCCACAATCCTGTTTTTTTTTTAACACCTCTTCTTCTTAGTCCCCTCTTCCCCAGATACAGCACCTTGCAAAGCAGCCTATCAATTTCCCCCTTTCAAATCCCTAACTCTTTAGTGTACAATCTATTTGTAACGCATCCAAGCTAGCCCAATCCCCACACCTTCATGTACCTTTTAATTACCTTATCCATCCCTTCCCCTACTTCTCCCAAATAACCCAAATCAAAAAATTCCACCCCTCCCCTACAACCTGGACGCAACTCAATCCGAGGCTGAGTCCACTGCTAAATTCAGTTGACTCTTCTTAAAAGTCATCTGCTGGTATCATTCCCCCTCATATTCAGCACTATTTAACCAGCCAGGAATGGCTCCTTGTCAGTTAAATAGCGCTTAACTGGCTATCCATGAATATTCAACAGCAGATAGTTGGTTATCTCCCGCTGAATATTCACAGTCGGCACTTCGTGGATAACCAGTTATATCACATGATATAACTGATTATCTGCTAATATTCAGTGCATTGCCAGCTACGCTTGGCAGCCAATCAGACTACTGAAATAGCAGGCCTCTTTGGCTGGTTTAAACTTAACTGGTCTGCACTGAGTATTGGCTTGGCCAGTTATGTTAACTGGCTAAAAATAAACTGATTATTCAATGCCAGTCACTGGAAACAGTCTGACATTGAATATCCGGTCTCACTTCTGACCACAAGAGTTAGCTAGGCTGCCTCCCATGGTCTGAATATCGACCCTCTCAGAGGCTTTCAACAGAGTTCTTGGGGCACACCCAGCCAATCACACTTAAGCTGCATACTTGGCTGACTATGTTAATTGTGTAACCACATATACTGCTCTGAGCAGGGGTGTCAGGTGATATATTTCTACCTATAATCATAACCTCGGTTTTGGAAAGATTTAAATGAAGTCTATTCTCTTCCAGCCAAGATGCAATTCCATATAGCACTTTCTCAAGGGATCTTCATATTTCACAATAGAATCATCAAAAGGGAAAAAGAATTGAACATCGTCAGCATTTTTCTCATTCTCAAAGAATAAGAGAAGAACTATTAGTAAATCACGTCCCCTGTGTCTGTGGGAAAAGATGTTTAGTAGGTCATATGCTTCTTAATCCTTTTGGAAATATCCATTGAGAATAAACATGAGACTTTCTTTTAGAAAAATGACAAACTATTTTCTGATTACCTTTCTACTTGAAACTTTCATGGTACAGATACTGAATAAAGATCACATGTTTCAAATAATGTCATAACTACTTTCACAGGAAACAGCTCTTAGCATCCTCATGTAACTTAGTAAGTCTAAGTGATTTGAAAATATGCCTCTTAACCTCCTAAAAAGATCATTGGAAGTCAGTGAAAGTGAAAAAGAATTAAACTCAATGTGTAGTCCATATGTTTCATCTGGAAAAATAACCACCACCTTCAGGGATGTAGCTTGTCGTTTGTCTCTGAGCCTTCTCATGTCTAAACTCAAAAGGTTTTTTTTTTTAATGAAGGCAGGAATGAATTAATGAAAAAATGTTACACAAGAGAGGAAGCTAATCATTTGCGATTCCAGAAAGGAATGACAAACTGGTTATTTGGTAAAGCACTTAGGGGCCTTTTAGTAAGATGCGCTAAGAAATGGGCTTAGTGCGTTTTAATGCAGGACTTTGACACACGCTAAGCCCGTTTCTAGTATATTCCTAAAACAGAGCTTTTTTTTTCTTTTTTGCAGGTTCTGCACTAATTTTTGCATTAGTGCATGTGACCTGCAAAAATATTAACACCGGAACATTTACTATTTAGGAGGTGCAAAATGCTCATGTGAACGCGCTAGCTAGATAGGACTTCCATGCACCTTTCCCTGCCCATGACATGCCCCCTCCCAAATTGTTTTTTTTTAATATCATGCAATTAGTGTATGTTGCCAGACAAATCACTGCAAAATGCTTTAACATGTTTTGCAGTAAACCTTTTTACCTGCATAAACACACATTTATTTGTTACATTTGTATCCCACATTTTCCCACCTATTTGCAGGCTCAATGTGGCTTACATAGTACCGTAAAGGCGTTCGCCAATTCCGGTATGAACAAATACAGTAATGTTGTGGTAGAATAAGGTTTGTGTATACAGACATATTAGGGAATCGTAGAGAGGAAGAGTTATTATATGTCCATTACAAGCTTCGGTTTCATTGTGTTGCAGGGTACAGGCATTTAAGTTGGGTCTGTAGGGTATGCCTTAGCACAGCACTTAAGATGGTTTTAGTAAAACGGCCCCTTAGTTAACTTGAACAATTGTATTAATATATTATTTTATGCACTGAGGGTGATCTACCAATTCTGTTTCTTTGTGTAATTGTTTGAGAATTGCTTTAGGACCTTTGTGTGATAAGGAGAATATTAAGGGCCCTGTTTACTAAGGTGCGCTAACATTTTTAGCGCATGCTAAACGCTAGTGAAACCTTTATATTCCTATGGGTTTCTCTGTGCACGCTAAAAATGTTAGCATCCCTATAGTGTGGTTTAGTAAACAGGGCCCTAAGTTTTAGCAATAAAATTATATTATTTGGACTGATAGATATGAACTAAATGATTGAAATTGAATTTGAATAGATAGATAGACCAGTGAATATATCTCTTCTTCAGTCAAAATTTATAAAAATATCATCAAAGTACAAGTAGTATCTGGAACTTCTGAAGCCTTATTTTGCATAGAAGCTCAATGTGGGAAATGTGACACCCAGATGAGGACATTCACATTTCCCTTTAGGCTTTGCTGATCATGTGCCATGGTCTCAGGGTCTTAAGAAACTGTCACGGACTCAGGAACAACATGATCTCTTGGGCTGCTGTCGATGAACAGTAGCAGCAGGCAAACCCTCCAACCAGGACTGGACTAAACAAGCAGGACTGGAGCAGACTAGGAGTGCAATAAGCACACAGGCATAAACAGACCAGAAGTGCACAGAGCACACAAGCTGTACCAAGACACAAACCAGGACTGGATTAGGCAGGGAACACAGGGAAAGAACCAAGTAAAGACAGAAGAGAAAACACTCAATTGGGCCGCAAGGCCAAACAGGAACCCATGCACACAGAGCCCTCTCATGCGGGCCACAAGGTCAAACTGGAACCCAAACACAATGGCAGAAGGCAGAAGAGACTAGGCAGAGCTCTAGGCAAGGCAGACTAAGCAGAGCTCTAGGCAAGGCAGACTAGACAGAGCTCTAGGCTGAGCCCCATGGCCACACAAACAAACAACAGAACAAACGGGCAATAATCAAAACAGAAGTACTAACACTAGCACACAGACAAACAGATGAATTAGAGCAGAAGTGCCACACAGACACACTATCTAGGAAACAAGACAGAAGTGATACATAAGCATGCTGACTAGGGCACATAGCAGAAGTGCTACATAAGCACACTGACAAATCTGGAGGCCTTTGGCTTTGCAAAGGCCCTGAATGAATGTCCTCACCTTCCTTATGAGGGCCTTCACTGATGATGTCACAACTACAGGAAAGAGACTTGAAACACACTGAACACCAGAGTGAGGCTTAGAACACACAGGAAGTGGAAGCACTACAGGAAAGAGGCTTGAAACTGTCATGTCTGTGGTCATGACCCCTCTCAGACTCACCTTATTTCCGGCGGTCAGCTTCTGAGCTGGCTTCTGTCTGTTCTTCCTGAGTTAGTTCTGTCTCTGTCTCTGTGTGCTGGCTGCTTCCAGCATGGCTCTGATTACTCCACTATACTGCACCTGTGTGTGCTAAGCCTCTCTGTGCTTCAGTATGCTTTCTGCCTGTGTTTTGGTTTGTATTCCTCTTGCCCTATGGCGGCCAGCCCTGGTGGCTGCATTGGATTGTCTGTGTGCTGTTTCCCGTTCCAGACTTCAGCCCAGTCCAGTCCGGACCTTCCGGCCTGCCAGGCTTGCTTGTATTGTTTGAGCCTGCACAGCACCTGTAGCTGCCTGGTGATTGCTGCAGTGAATCTCAGCTGCTGCTGGGCTTATTAGCCATTTGGAAACTCTCTGCTTTGCCTTTGCATCGTCTAAGGTCCCTGGTATGTTGGGGTGCGCTGTGCACTTCTGCCTAGTCCAGTTCTAGTCTGAGTTTCTAGCTTAATTCTAGTTAGCTTGTGTGTAGCTTCATTCTAGTTAGTCTGTGTGTAGCTTTATTCTAGTTAGTCTGTGTGTAGCTAGTTTGGTTCTCTTGCTTATTTCCTAGTCTTGCCTCTGGTCTGTATTCCTGGCTTGGGTTTCTTTCTTAGTGGCTGCTTGGCAGCTTTCAGTATTGCTCTGCTCTCTGTCTGTATTTCTCAGCTACTGGAGCTCCAGCCATAGCCCTGCTCCCTGCCTGTATTTCTAGCTGCTGGAGCTTCAGCCATAGTCCTGTCCTCTGCCTGTATTTCTCAGCTACTGGAGCTCCAGCCATAGCCCTGCACCCCTGTCTTGATTCCAACCCTGTCTGCGTCTACCTAGTGTGGTATTTGTTTGAGGGTCTTAGTCTAGTATTCTGCCTAGCCTCCCTTGGGTATTCTAGATCCCTTGGGTTCCCTGTTGGTATCCAGTTCCTGCCCTGTCCTGAAAGTACTGCTGGCCGCCAGCACCTGGGGGCTCAATTCCTGGGGAACGGCGGTCAAGCGCAGGTGAAGTCTAACTGTTTCTGCTCTGCCTGTTCTTGCTTGTTTGCCTCTGCTGCAACTCCAGTCCGGGGTTTCAGTCCTGTTTTGCCTTGTCGCTGGTTTGGAGGTTATTTTGCCTGCCACTGCCGCTCCACGGCAGTGGTCCAAGGGCTCACAACCCAGTTCTCCTGGGAGAAGCCTGACAGAAACATACTGAACACCAGAATGAGGCTTGGAACACACAGGAAGTAGCAGCAGAGGCAACAATGCAAAGAAAAGAACAGACTGAAGCCACCTCTGAAGCGGACAACTGGAAGACAAGTTGTGACTGAAAAGTGGAGTCACGACCACAGTCGTGACACCATGGAGTCTTTTGTAAAATGCTTATAAAGACACTGACAAATATACGTGTATTTGTGTGCAAATACAGTGGACCTAGAAATTTTTTAAAAATACACCTGGAAAAAAAGAGAATCGTCATATGTCAGCTTCCACATATTAGTTCTGGTGAATAACCTGTAGAAGCGGAGATTTTGTAACTTCCATATATAAATGCTGGCACTCATATGTATAGTAGTCTGGTAAAATTTACCACCATCAACACACCAAAGCTGAATTACCAATTTCGGACACCCTAAAAATTCTTGGAGTTACCATTGATCGACACCTAACTTTAGAAAGTCACGCGAAAAACACAACCAAAAAGATGTTCCACTCAATGTGGAAATTAAAAAGAGTAAGACCATTCTTCCCAAGGAACGTGTTGCGTAGCTTGGTTCAATCATTGGTACTCAGTCATCTAGACTATTGTAATGCACTTTACGCTGGCTGCAAAGAGCAAATACTCAAAAAACTCCAGACATCCCAGAACACTGCAGCCAGACTCATATTCGGAAAATCAAAATATGAAAGCGCTAAACCCCTACAATAGAAGCTACACTGGCTCCCACTGAAAGAACGTATCGTGTTCAATGTATGCACCCTAGTTCACAAAATCATCCATGGTGATGCCCCAGCCTACATGTCAGACCTGATAGACCTACCACCCAGGAATGCCAAAAAATCATCCCGCATATTCCTTAATCTTCACTTCCCTAACTGTAAAGGTCTAAAATATAAACTAATGCACACATCAACCTTTTCCTATATGAGCACACAATTCTGGAACTCGTTACCGCGCAACCTAAAAAACGATTACTGAACTAGCCAGCTTCCACAAACTACTGAAGACCTATCTTTTCGACAAGACATATCACAAAGAACAAAACATGTGAAACCCCACATGTATCCAGAACTGTCTTATAATGCTTTCTTGCTATTTCACTACTATGCTTTATCATTATCATGTAACCCAAAATCCTTCTGTAATACCAATTGTTCATTCTCTTCTCATTTCCACTATCCACGATGTATTGTAAGCCACATTGAGCCTGCAAAGAGGTGGGAAATTGTGGGATACAAATGCAACAAATAAAATAAATAAATAAATAAAAACAAAGAAACTACTTTTATATATAAGTGGTGTCAATTAATTTACTAAGCTGCAACTCTATAAATTTAATAAAAGTAAATTGAGCCAGGGCTTTGAACTGGGATTTTGCCTTCAAAGAATTTTTTTTTTTTTTACTTTGAAGGCAATACAATCCCAATTTAAAGCCCTGGCTCAATTTACTTTTATAAAATTTAGAGTTGCTCAGAGGGGATTCAAAAACTAGCAGGAAAATAATGTTGCATATACATATATTCTCATTGTAAAATGGGAAATAGACAAATACTTTGTTTTCTTAGACTTCTGCAGCTGTGATTTTTGGAACCATCTGAACATCTGAACCATATACAAGAAACCCACCCATACCAAACATTATCTACACGTGGAGTCCCAAAAAGAGGTGTCCTATATACATGCCTCTTATCCGCCCATGACCCTCCAATGGCCATGCTCACTTTTTTGATTTTACGCATGTAGATTTTAATTAATGCCAATTAGCACCAATAATTGATAGGGCCCAATTATTGGCACTAATTGGCTTGTTATATCATATGCAGGCATTCCTGTACCAAACCAATGACAATTACCATCTACTGTCCATGTGTACTCTTCATGCCAGCAGTCTTTGTCTGCCCAGCTCATCCAATCCAAACTGTTCCACACATAATATGATGTGCACTATATCAGTGGCGTATCAAGGACGGGGTGGTGGGGGCAGTCTGCCCTGGGTGCACACTGCAAGGGGGTGCAGGGAGCAGCCGCGTGGCTGTCAGCTCCACCGGTGCCCTGCTCCGGGGCAGGAAACCAGCAGAGCTGACATCTGCACGACTGCTTCCTGCACCCCTAGGAGATGATACATCAGAGGGGTGAAGGTGATGTACGGGGGGGGGGGGGCGGTGATGTACTGGGGAGATGTGCAGCGGCGATCTCAGTGGCGATCTGCCCAGGTGGAAGCCAACCTAGGAACGCCACTGCACTATATGAGAGACACTGACTGAGAGACAGAAAAAACTCTTTCTGATGTCTGTTACTTTGTCATCCAAGATGTAGTTCCTCTGAGTATCACTTAGAGGATAATGCCCTCAGTACTTCTTAAAGGAACTGAACTATGGCTATGTACCGTGCTGAGTGAGAACTAGTACTGGACAGCTTCAACTAAGATAGTTCCAGAGAAGAGCAATGTGCATTCCAGCTTTACTGCTGATAGCTTCTCACAACAAATACAGACTGACAGTGGAGCATAATGCCTAGGGGGCCCATTTACTAAGCTGCGGTAAGCACTAACACATGTATACTGCAGAAGTAGTCTATCTACAATGCCTTGCCCAGGAGCCAGCTGTGAAACTTCAGCATGGAGTCTGAGAGGAAAAGGAGAAACCTGCCACACACAGGGAGCCAAAGGACTTTTCCAGGCAGCCTACAGGGTGAGGTCAGTTTTATCCTTCCTATGGTCCAGGGAGCAAGACAGAAAACAGCACTAAGTTTCAAGTGAGTCGGGACCTTTTGGCATGAGATAAGAAATCATTTTGGTTGTATGTTGAAGTAGTGAAGCTATTTAGAAACTGGGATCAGAACACTATGGTATTCACCTTGCCTCTCGTAGTATACAATATTGGTCTGTTAGATTTTTTAATCTTTGTATCTGTTTCCCTCCAATTAATGGTGAAAATTAATTTATTGTGATCTGACCATGGGATATTTATCCCTGTGCAGTTATTAATGTAGTATATATCTGGATTAGTACATCTGAAAGCAAATAGAACTAGCAGATGACCTTTACTATGAGAAGATAAGGCAGTTGGCCAAGAACATAGGAAGCTAGGGGCCCTTTTACTAAGCTGCGTAAGCGTCTATGCACACCCAACGTGTGCCAAAATGGAGTTACCACCTGACTAATGCATGGCTCTTGCGGTAATTTCATTTTTGGTGCGCGTTCAATACGCATGTCTGAAAAATCATTTTTATTTTCTGACACGCGTATTGGCCGCGCACCAAGTGGCATTTGACACCTGTAGGTCATTGCTGCCCATTTACCGCATAACAGTTTACCGCTAGGTCAATGGCTGGCGTTAAGATCTCAGACCCAAAATGGACGCACGGCAATTTTTGGAAAAAAAGTTTAAGGCACTTTTTACAGGTGTGCTGAAAAATGATTCTGCGCGTGCCCAAAACATGCATCTACACTACCCCAGGTCATTTTTCAGCATGCCCTTATAAAAGGGCCCCTTAGTGAGCTCTTTTGTATTTGGGTTGTTTGAATTATCCAAATGTAGATTTATATCACCAATTAAGATTATAAGTACATAAGCATCGCCATGCTGGGACAGACCAAGGGTCCATCGAGCCCAACACCCTGTCACCAACAGCGGCCAAAAGAATAAGCAATTTGTCCCGCCCATCCTAGCAATACTGTATTCCCTTGTCCATTCAATAACATTCTATGGCTTTTTCCTCCAGGAAGCCATCCAACCCTTTTTAGAAGTCCAATAAGTTAACTGCCTTAACCACCTTTTCCGGCAGCGAATTCCAGAGTTTAAATACGCATTGAGTGAAGAAACATTTCATCCAATTCATTTTATAATTTACCACACTGCAGTTTCATTGCATGCCCCCTTGTCCCAGTATTTTTGGAAAGCGTAAACAGACGCTCCACTTCAACCCGTTCATTATCTTATAGACCTCAATCATATCTCCCCTCAGCCGCCTTTTCTATTTGAAACATTTGTGCAAATATTGGATATAAAAACTATAAAGACTTCCTAGGTAATGAGACAGCTGCCTGGGGGACTATAGAATGATACAATGCATATTTGATTGGAAAGGGCTTCATCATCAACTTTACTGGCAAGAATTTTGAGGGAGGGTGATGAATGCTCTGTTAATAGATTTATTTTAAGAAATATTTATACAGGACAGCGATTCTACCTCCTTTTTTCTTAATTCTGGGGAGGTGCAGGATTAAATGTACTAGAAGACAGAGGTCATTTAACACTGGGTCGTCTTTGGATTGTAACCAGGTCTCTGTGATGAGAACTAGGCCCAGGTGATCCTCAGTAATCCAGTCTGTAATAGTATCAGTTTTATTTACCATAGAGTGGGCATTAATATAATCTAATGAGATAGGCATAAATAAATAAATAGGTTTTTTTTTACATATCCACTTCTTTAGTCTTTCATTGAATTAGCTATGAAATGTAAAATCACAGAGGATAACTTCTTTAGGAAAAGCATTATGCTAACAGACAAATTCAATCTCAGTTAAAACAATGCTTTCTCATGTGCAAAAACTTTCATTACAGCCAAGCTAGGAGAACAATTTATTTTCTCACATGTGGACTTGCTTTATTATATGGACTCACCTTTTCGAATGCCTGTTTTAACCACTGTTCTATCAGCAACAATTTCCAGAATCTCAGTGTACAGTTTCATAACATATGCATTAAAATATCTATATCTATATATCTATATCTAGCTATCTAGATATACATATGTATATTGATAGATATAGATATGCTGTAAAACAAACTTATATGCAAATAATGCATATACACAATAATGGGAAAGCACACTGGTTGCCATGGAAACATCACATTGACATGCATTAGCAGCAGAATAATATTTTGTACAGATATTGTTAGTATCATCATCACCTGGAAGAGATGCATTTTGGATGTATATGTTTAGAATGTCAAATATATTCTGCAGATAACGATTATTGGCATGGTATCATCTAAATTTCAATAATTCAGAACATTGTTTCTTATTTCACAACCACAGCACCTTCCTTTTAACCTCACATTTGGTAGCATGGAGGGGCATAATTGAAAGGGGCGCCCAAGTTTCCTGAGGACGTCCTCGCAGGACATCCCGGCGAAGGGGCGGGGAAACCCGTATTATCGAAACAAGATGGGCATTCATCTTTCATTTTGATAATACGGTCGGGGACACCCAAATCGAGAAATTTAGGTCGACCCTAGGGATGGTAGTCCCCGGTTTTCAGCGATAATGGAAACCGAGGATGTCCATCTCAGAAACGAGCAAATCAAAGCCCTTTGGTCGAGGGAGGAGCCAGCATTCCTAGTGCACTGGTCCCCTGACATGCCAAGACACCAACCGGGCACCCTAGGGGGCAATGCAGTGGACTTCACAAATTGATCCCAGGTGCATAGCTCCCTTACCTTGGGTGCTGAGCCCCCCCAACCCCCCCAACCCCCCAAAACCCACTACCCACAATTGTACAACACTACCATAGCCCTAAGGGGTGGGTGAAGAGGGGCACCTACATGTGGGTACAGTGGGTTCCTGGTGGGTTTTGAAGGACTCACATCTACCACCACAAGTGTAACAGGTAGCGGGGGATGGGCCTGGGTCCGCCTGCCTGAAATGCACTGCACCCACTAAAACTGCTCCAGGGACCTGCATACTGCTGTCATGGACCTGAGTATGACATCTGAGGCTGACATAGAGGCTGGCAAAAAATATTTTTAAATTCTTTTTTATGGTGGGAGGGGGTTGGTGACCACTGGGGGAGTAAGGGGCGGTCATCCCTGATTCCCTCCGGTGGTCATCTGGTCAGTTCGGGCACCTTTTTTAGGCTTGGTCGCAAGAAAAAATGGACCAAGTAAAGTCGCCCAAGTGCTCGTCAGGGACGCCCTTCTTTTTTCCATTATCGGTCAAGGACGCCTATGTGTTAGGCATGCCCCAGTCCCGCCTTCGCTACGCTTCTGACACGCCCCCGTGAACTTTGGTCGTCCCCGCGATGAGGATGCCCAAAATCGGCTTTCGATTATGCCGATTTGGGCGACCCTGGGAGAAGGATGCCCATCTCCCAATTTGTGTCGGAAGATGGGCGCCCTTCTCTTTCGAAAATAAGCCTGATAATGACTTCATCCCCCCTGTCTTTTTTCAAACCCTTCTATCCCCTTGAGCAAAACTAGGAAAATTTGCAGGTACTTCATGCTTGCATAGAAAAAGAAACTTCACTCACCAATGCTATTCACAGAAAAGAAAGCTAACCTTTTACTCTAGCTCAGACTATGTGCTTTACCTACAGTGTTAGAAACCTAGGGGCCCTTTTATTAAGACGTGCTGAAAAGTGGCCTGCATTATTTTTAGTCTGTGGTTTCCTGTACTCTAAGGCCACTTTTAACGTGGCAGTAAAATGGCTACAATTTCAATTTTCCCTATAATGGCCACATGCTAATTTCCCAATTAGTGCACGGCCATTAGCGCGTGAGCCCTTACCACTACCAATTTACTAGGCAGTAGGGGTTCCCATGCTAAACCTTTGCTAATTGGTAGCATGTGGTGATTTACCAGTTATCTCAGGGCACACCTACTCTCCACCCCCAAATATACCCCATGCTAAAAAATATGTTATATTTTTAGCATTCCAATCCCAGAACTACGACAGGATGCTTGAGCGCATTCCACAGTAGTGCCTTATAGCATGCAGTATGCATGTGTTAGTGCTTACTGCAGTTTAGTAAATGGGCCCCCTAGGCATTATGCCTTCAGACAGTACACACTTCTTTGCATCTAGGTTTAATACCTAACACCTTCATTACCACTGGATTTTATTGATTACTTTGTTTATGTCTGTGCAATCCATTGCACATAGTTTTCTGTTGCAAATAATTCCCTTATTACATTAGTTTCTCAGGGACTTATAAAATTATCCCCTTATTATCAGGGGCGTAGCCAGACCTCGCCGGGAGGGGGGGGGGCAGAGCCCGAGGTGGGGAGGCACTGTTTAGCCGCCGCCCCCCCCAGAGCCGCTGCCGCCACATTGGACCCCCCTGCTGGCCTGCAGACGACCCCCTTGAAGCCCCCTCCCACCACCAACCCTCCCCCGCCGTCGCCGCCCACCCCGCCGCCACATCAGATACCTTGTTTGCTGGCGGCTACATGCACGGTGCAGGACGTAAGGTATTGAAACAGCTGATCGCACCAGGAACTTCATTGAACGAAGTGCTACTCTGGTGCTGAAGAAGACTCTCTTCGGCTGGCGGGGTTCGGGGACCCCCGCCAGCAAACAAGGTATCTGATGGGGCAGCGGGGCGGGCGGCGGCAGCGGGGGAGGGTTGGTGGCGGGAGGGGGGTTCAAGGGGATCGTCGGCAGGGGGGCCAGGGCCAAATCTATGGGGACCCAGGCCCCCTCAGGCCCCACGTATTTACGCCACTGCTGCTTATACAATTCAGCCACTGCACTCAAGGTATTATTTTTTCTTGCAGGAATAGGGCAAATTTTACTGCTCAGTGTGTTTAGGGGGAGCCTATTGTGGGTGCTGGGTAACTTATGAATATCTATTACACTCCAGCTACAGTTGTGTTCATTGGTGAAATAATCTTGAAATACTTAACAATTATGGACAATACTGTTGTTTCTGTTCCATGTCTCTGATGTGGCTCCAAAGAAGCACCAAAGGGGCAAAGTGTGCCCCTTTTGCACACTCTTACTGCAACATGCCTGTGGCTGCACATCGCACTGTATTTCACTTTTGAAGTTCCCATCAGGTGCTTGTAATGTCAGACATTTACACCTGTTTGAAACAGTGGCGTAGCCAGAAAGCAATTTTTGGGTGGGCCAACAGGTCAGATGGGTGGGCACCAGGGTTGCCAACATTTTTGAAATTGAAAAACTTGCCACCTGATACCCCACCCCATGCTCCAGCTCTACCCCACTCCCAATAACTTCAATAAGGGTAGCAGTGCAGGCTTCATGGGGAAGTACAAGAGATTGCACTCTTCCGCCTCCATTGAGCCTTGAGTCCCTAACACACATACTTAGCCTGTATAGCAAGAACAAACACTTTTCAACATTTCTTTCCAGTTACACACTATAGAAATGATCCCAGAAAGTATAGTCTAGTATTAAAGGCAAATAAATTCTGCATCCACAGAACCCCCTGTCCCTCCCCCAATGGGTACACAGCAGAGTTAGGACATTTCCCCATAAAACTCACCGTAATCTCAACAGCCGCCACATAGTAAATAAAACAATCTTTGAAACAAAATGTCACTAGTGCAAATCTACAATGCCAGCATTAACTTCCAAAAGAATGATCCTACCTATGAAAAAGGCATTGCCCTACATATTACAGTGGGGCCGTAAAATATCAATACATCTATTGGGAAAACTAAACAAACCAAACTTACTACAGAAGGCTACAGAGAAAATTCATGCTAACAGAATACCTCAATCACACACATGGAATAAAAATGCCAAATATAGAATAATTGACTAAAAAGTATAAACATAAATATAACCAAAACTCCAAAAAGCCAGACCTTGCATATAATACAATGCCAGAGATGCAGAAAGAAATCCATTTCCTCCTGTGCAAAATATAAACATGGTATGTGTCAGGGATGGTGTTGGAGTGCAACTAGAGCAATTGCTCTTGGTCCCCTGGCGGCCTGGCCAGAGAGAGCCACGAGCATCATGGAAGCTGAAGGCAGTGCAGTCTGGTGATGGGCTTTGGGGTTCCCTCCCAAATTTATGGCCTGGGCTCCAGCCTGGGGCATAGCCAGACAACAGATTTTGGGTGGGCCTAGGCAAGAAGTGGGTGGGCACCAAGTGTTCCCCCCCCCCCCATCACCACCACCACCACAAAAATATCTTTCCACCTTGGCTTACCATGAGGGGGAAGTCTTCAGCAG
This sequence comes from Microcaecilia unicolor, assembly GCF_901765095.1. NCBI lineage: Eukaryota > Metazoa > Chordata > Amphibia > Gymnophiona > Siphonopidae > Microcaecilia > Microcaecilia unicolor. The sequence goes on along the minus strand of NC_044034.1, from coordinate 136,736,594 downwards.
ATAAGCTTGGGATCTCCACCAGCTACCACTAAATGTGTGCTACTGTTGGGTGGGCCTGAACCCTAAGTGGGTGGGCCCTGGCCCACCCAGGCCCACCTGTGGCTACGCCACTGGTTTGAAATGATGTCAGCAATTCCAGTTACAAAAAGGACTCCCATAAATGGAAGGCAACATTGCAATGTGACTCACCTTTGACACTCCTACCAGCGCTTCTCCAATCATGAACAGGACTCCCATGGAAACAAGGTAACATAGTCATGTGTTTGTCAGCTAAACTTTGAAGGAATGATTTAAGGAGAGAAGCAGCTTTTGAGGATGCAAATAAATTCACATAATGGCTGAGTTTAAGCTGGTTCTCTGTGCACACTGTGAAGTTCCTGTGATCAGATAGGAACCAGGCTTTGTTTTTGTTTGTTGGAAAACTACTGAGGCCCCAGTGCTCAAACCTCTGGTGTTGTTCCAAATAGAGCCATAAAAATACTGCTGGAACAGCGCAGAACAACACCCTAATGCTCAACGCTAATGAGATGCAAATATAGGCAGGCTTATAGCGTTCAGCATTAAGGAGTTCAACGGGAGGAGTGTGCTTGATGCGTGTGCAGAACAGTTCCATGGTAAGCTCAGCTCCTTTGCATATACACCTGGCAAAATCTGATCATGAAGCACACATTGGCATTTGTTTTCTGCGGCCTAAATATAAGTGTTTACATTTTTTTTTGGCTCGGATGCAGGAAACAGACACCAATATGTGTTTTCACTTTGGGTATTTAACATTTTTTTTAGCATGCACACTTTAAATTTAGACATAGAAAACAGACACTATTGTGTGCTTTCGCTCGGGACTACTATTTCTCATAACCAGTGCTCATGGGCTTCCTTCTGCTTCCAAATGCAATCAAAACAGGCAGATTTTGCAGAAAGATTCACGAGAGAAGCATGAGAATCATGAAAAATCCTCTAACAGTCTAATGCCTGCTCCAACCTGGTGTTATTTTTTGCAGCGGTAAGGCAGTTTTGTTTCTGTCGTTCCTCTTTGAGCATTGGGGAGGAATTCAAAATGACCTTATTATCATAAGCTTGACTACTTATGAGGAGAGAGATGGAGACACTGGATGGAAGGATAGGAAGAGAGGGTAGATGTTGGATAGAAGGATGGGGAGAGAGAGAGAGAGAGAGAGGGGGGGGGAGAGAGAGAAGTCACTGGATGGAAGGGTAAGGAGTGAGAGGGAAGACTGGATTGAAGGGTACTGAAAAAGAGGAGACACTGGATGGGAGGATGCAGAGAGAAAGAGGGGAGACACTGGAAGGATGGGGAGAAAGAGAGAAGACACTGGATGGAAGAGTAGGGAAGGAAAGATGGGAAATGAATGGAAAAGGGGAGAGGATAGAGTTAGTGAAAGACTGGAGAATAAGAGGAAGAGGCACAGGGGAGAACAAGGGTGAGGGAAAGATGAAAAGCCATAGGTAGATGAAGAAGTGAAAAAAATGGAAATTAAAGACTGGATAGTAAGAATGAATTAAATATGGACAGATAGAGACAGAGGAATAAATTGAAAAAAATCTGAAAGAAAAAGGAAAGAAAAATGAGAAATGAATAGGAAACCCTAGCAAGAGAATTAAGAGCAGACAAAGAGAAACAAGAGACAGGGACCAACATAATTAAGAAAAAATAAATGGCCAGACAACAAATGTAATTTAGGATAATGTAATATGGTAGCTATGTTAATAAAGGTTAATAAATACAAATAAAACACAAAATAGAAAATAAGGTGACACCTTTATATTGAACTAATTTTAATAGATTTTTGACTAGCCTTCAGAAACCAACACTTCCTTCCTCAGATCAGGAACATTTCCTTCCTCAGATCAGGAGATGATACCATAACAGCAGTATACTGTCCTCACCTGACATGAGACAGCAGGTTTTGGCCTCTGAAAGCTAATTGAAAAATGTATTAGGCAGTGCAATAAAAAGGTATCATCTTATTTTCTATTTTCTAGTGCCTGAACTGAGCATATGCAGGAGGGCTGGCATCAGTTATACCCTTGGGGGGAATAGATGCTAGACAGGACTTTAATAAATTGAACTGAAACATTCCCTGTTACCCATTCCTGCTGCCACTCGTGTAAATAAAATATTTACTGGAATGGCTGTGATATTGAGGTGTACTAGGAGGTGGAGCCATGAGGTAGAGTAGGAGGGACCAAGACAGAGAGGGGCGAGGCTGGAAGCAGGTACTAAAATTTCCCTCTCAAAAATCAGGACCCCATGGCAGCTCTGATCATACCTGATAAAAAGGTTGCATTAAAAGGCAAAGATAGCTCAGGTTCCTTTAGTTAAATGAGCAGAGAGAGCTGAATCATTCCAAATAATTGTTATCAGCTATATATGGAGTGGAGGAGTAACCTAGTGGTTAGTGCAGCAGCCTAAAAACCAGAAGAACTGGGCCTAATTCCCACTAAAGCTTCTTGTGACTCTGGGTAAGTCACTTAACTATCCATTTGCCCGAGGTACAAAATAAGTACCTGCATATAATACATAAATCACATGATTTTAACCTCAGAAAGGCAGTATATCAAATTCTTCCCCCCCCCCCCCCCCCCCCATACAAGCAAAAATTAGATTGGGAAATGTCTGTATGCAAATTCTGGAAGTCTAAAGAATTGTATCAGAGATTTAGACAGTATAGCATTGATTAAAGTATTAAGCATAATTGCTATATCTTGTGGAAAGTGGCTAACCAATGGAACATTCTGATTCCATGGTACAGGTTATATTGTAGTGATACAGTAGATTAAATTGGTGGAGGGTTTATGCTATTTGGCATTGAGTCAAACAGGATAACAATTCCACAAGAAACAAAATGCACTATAAAATCTTCATGATGAGAAATTGGTGGAGGACCTTATGTGACTGGGATATTGAGCATCCAGAAAGCAGCTAAAATTTTATACTGGAAAGTACAAAGTGATGCACAATGAGCAGAACAGACTAGATGTTTACCCTAGTGGTTAGAGCAGCAGGCTAACAACTATGGATATTCTGGCTCAAATCCAATTGACATGTTTGTGACACAAATCACTTAACTCCACTGGCTCATGTGCAGACTTAGATTGTACGAAACAGCACCAGTCTATCCCGAACTTACTTAAATTTGCATTATCCAGACTGCAATGGACTTAGATACAAATCAATTTATGCATCCAGCTTTTCTTACATAAGTACAGAACTGTGGAACGCTTTGCCCCAAACCATAAAATCTATCCACAACCATCTTAACTTCAGGAAGTCAGTGAAAACCAACTTGTTTAAAAAGGCCTACCCCCTGACCCAAATTAACTTTCTACTTTTTGCGACACAGCAAAACTATGGACCATATTGAACTTTTATCACTACCCCCTCTTTATTTCTTTGTTGCTTTTATTTATGTTTCTTATATGCCTACTACTATACTGTGTATTTGTATTTTACCGAACCGGAGCCTGCCTCTATGGTATTGTGTAAGCCACATTGAGCCTGCAACTAAGTGGGAAAATGTAGGGTATAAATGTGTTAAATAAAAAAAAAAAGTCCTCTGGAGAAAGGGGAAAACTAGCATACCTGAATGTAAGGAGGCAGAGCAGCTTATACACTAGAACCTGGGGAAAGTCAGCCTCTATGCATGGTTCAGAGTAAGGAATCTTTGAAAAATACTCTGTTTCTATGAATCACAAATTCTTCAGAATGCAATTACTGCAAAAAAAAAAAAAAAAAAAAAGGAATGCTTGACTTTAAATAATGATGATGCATGCTGTTAAACTGCAACAACATGTTGCAGTCTGTTGTGGTCTAAAAATTGTGATGCAGTAGAAAACTCATCATTTTAAAAAGAAATCAAAATTTCTAAAAGCACAATCTGAGAAGACAAGTGATTAACTTGTGTAGATGTTTCCATCCAAATTACAAATGCATCATCTATGAAGTGCCACCAGCAGCAAACATATTGAAAAAGAAAAGGTTGACATATAAATCCATTCTCCTCAAATGCAGGCAGAAACTTTTCTATGGTGGATTTCATTGCTGTCCTCATAGAGACTCCTAAACTCTGTTGATAAAACTCCTAGTCAAAAAGAAATTAATTATTGTGGCCATTTTATAAGTGCTATTCGCGCTTTAAACATCCCAATCTTGGCATATTATAAGTATTAGCAGTCAAAATAGATAAGCAGGTATTTTACAAATGGGCGGCACAAACCATTTAAGTCACTAAAATGTATGTGACTGGTGAAGGCATGTCAGTGGTGGTACAGAGAATGTCAAGAGTAGTGCTGTGTCAGTCCTGTGCTAGCCTTCGCGCCGTTGCTTCTTCAATGATCTTCGGTTCAAGTTCCTCTGCGTGCGTCTGATGTCAGATGCACGCAGAGCAACTTGGACACAAAATCATTGACGAAGCAACACCTTGAAGGCCAGCACAGGACTTCTGATGACGGGGGTTGGGGTCCCTCATCAGCACAGGTACTGGACGGCGGCGGGGGACAGTTTTCACCGAGAAGGGGGGGCCGACTGGGTCACAGAAAGGGGGGGGGGTGAAAATGGAGGGACGGCAGAGTCTGGAACAGCGAGGGAGGGAGGGTGGGGGATGGCCTTGCTAGCGCCCGTTTCCTTCCCTTTTGAAACGGGCATTTTTTACTAGATTTTTATGATTTTTAACCGGAAAATGATCGCTCACCACTTGCCCCACTGACAGGAATTGTCAGCAATATTCTTAGAAACAAATTGCTATACATTGCAAAATAAGATAGCAGATGTAAATTCTCAAAGTGGACATATTCCAAACACTAAAATGAAAATAAAATGATTTTTCTCTACCTTTGTTGTCTGGTGACTTTCTTTTTCTGATCATTGATAAGTCTCTGACTCTAAAGTTTAGCAATTTCATTAAAGCAAAATATATTTTCACATATCACAGACTCTTCCTATCCAAGGATAATCTTTTATATAAAAACAAACACCAAAAAAAAAACAATCAGATTTTCACTTACCAGCTCTTCTACACTACACGTCAGCTAAAATTTTCCTCTGAAACTACTGTTGGAACCATCAGCCAATGAAATGGCTTTTAGCTGTAGATATCCGGTTACCTATAATTATGCAAACATCATTGCAGTCATGCCCTCCTCTGGTGTACAAGCTCAGAGAAAAAAAACCAAAAACTTTGAACCACTTACAGATTTTAACAATTACACTATTTAGTTTTTATTTCTCCCCAGTCTCACTTGCACACCTCCCTCCAAACCTGGCTGTTCTCTTTAATTTGAATGTTGTTCAAGCTCACCCTGAATGAGGAGTTCGTCCCACACCAAAGACATGAATAGCACTGGTTGTATTCTTTCAAACAACTTCAGCAGAGTCTGCCTGCCTCAGTGAGCACTGTGGTCGAAGAGGGGAGGGCAGGGGAGAGAGGAGAATCACAGCTTCAGGTAAAACATTTTGCAAGTGAGCTGACCTCAGGAAATGGTAGGTGCCCTCCAGAGGTCTGCGCCCCCCTGCGTTGCTTACCCCGCTTACTGTGTTGGCACAGCCCTGGCAGATGGGATCTATCCCAGGATATTGAGGGAGCTTAGAGAGGTTCTGGCAGGTCCTCAACATTTTGTTTAATAAATCCTTGGAGACAGGAGAGATTTCATGGGATTGGAGAAGAGCAGATTTGACGACTCCAGCTGTGAAGAACTCAGTGCTGGGCAAGCTTGTACAATCTGGGTCCCATTTATGGCAATCTGGTATAGGATGGGCTGGGAAGGGCTTCAACAGAAATTCCGGTAATTTTGAACATGATGACAGTACCAGGTGGACTTTTTCAGTCTGTGTCCCGCAAATGACAAGCAGATTTGGATAGGCTTGAGTGGGCTTCAATGGCAACTTTGGTAGTTAGAACCTAAAGACAGGGTGGGGGCAGACTTTTACAATCTATGTCTTCAATCCAGAAGCAATTCAGAAATGCTAAAGACATACAATGATCAAATATTTTATATTACATTCATTGTTGGTTTATTCATGACTTGATAATGAGTGTGACTGTTTGGCAGCCTGGATGAACTGTTCAGGTCTTTATGTGCTGTCATTGACTATGTTACTATGGGGCTCATTTTCAAAGCTCTTAGACTTTGTAAGTCCAAGTGCTTTGAAAATAAGCCTTCTTTTAACCAGTAACTGATATATTACCAGCCTGGAACGGGAGACTGTTAGGAGGCTTATGTGTAATTTTTCACTGAGTTTTTTTCTCCAACTTTTAAAAAATTTTGTATTATTGTTTGAGATAAGGTGGAACTCTTTGACATACATTATTAAGCTGATTTCAATTACCCCAATATTGACTGAATAAATGTCACATGAGGACATTCTAGAGAGGTAAAGTTCCAAGATGAAACAAATGACTAAGGAGCAGCTGGTTCAAGAACTGACAAGAGGGGGTTATTTTAGATCTAATCCTTAGCAGAATGTAGGCTTATAACAATGTCAGGGCCACTTTGCCTCTCACATCGGTAGTAATCATATGATCAAATTTGACATAATAACTAAGAAAATTGACTACATTAGCATTTAACTTTCAAAAAGGCAACTATGATAAAATGATGAAATGTTAAAAATACTAAAAGGAGCAGCTGAAAAGGTTGAAAGTTCAAATTAGGCATGCTGTTGTTTAACAATACCATCTTGAAAGCTCAGACCAGACGGAAGGAAAAATGACAGAATTGTTAAAAGGTTATTAAAAGAAAGTGAAATAGGTTATTAGAGCCATAAGAACATTTTTCCAACCATGGAAAAAGTATCCAAATGAAGAAAATAGGAAGCATAAACGCTGGCAAGTTAGAAACAAAACACTGACAATAAAGACATAAAGAGAATGTGAAAAGAGGCAAAAACTCAAAATATTTTTCAGATACTTTAGCAGCAGGAAGCTCATTAGAGAATCAGTTGGAGCATTAGCTCATCACAAAGAAAAAGGGGCACTCAGGGAAAACAAGGCCATAGTAGAGAGACTAAGGGAGGAAGTTATCAAGCTGTGTTAGGGCTTTAAGTTGTGTTATTTGCTCCTTAATGTGACTTAAATGGCCCTAACACAGATTGACTGTTTCTACCATGATATTTAGGTCACCATGGGTTGTATAGTAATACAATGAAAATCATGCAAATGCATACAAGGCAGCTCATTACTATGCAAAAACTATAACATGGCTTGCAGAGTGCATCAGGTGCACACTGCAGGTTGTGTAATGGCTCCAAAATCACAGTAAAATAACCTTACCCAAAAGCTAGGGTTATTTTACCATGCTGTTAGCATTAGGCCTCAAAGTTGATGTCTGCTGCTCTCAGGCTTGACCTTAAAGGGGATATGGGACTGCTGTCAATCCACTTGCATGCACCCTCAATCCAATCCCCCCTCAAACCCCCCAATCCAAGCCCACCTAGAGCGCTCCCAGTCTAAGCTCCCCTCTTCATCAAGGGCCTTAAGGCTCTTACTTGGTGGCCCAGTGGGTGATGGCAGGAGGAATCACGTTTGCTTCTGCCTGGCTGGTGCCATATCCAAAATGGTTTCCCCAGCAGTAGTCTTGTGCATAACTGCCAGTTCTTCTCCAGTGCCACTCCTTGTACCACCCCTGACATGCCCACTTTCAACATATGTGGTCTTAGGTGATGTTCAGTGAAACTGCCCAGTTTAGTGTAGCTGAATATTGGCAGTTGGTGGCTCAAAGTGATTTAAGTGGGTCGGAGCCTTTCCTGCCTGCTTAAATCACTCTGAATATTGGCCAGAAAATTACTGAACATATAGCTATGGCTTTATGGGACAGAGACAATATAGATTTAGACAAGAAAAATCTTGCCTCATCAATCTGCTACATTATTTTAAAGGCATGAATAAACATGTGGGTTAAGGTGAGGCAGTTGATATATTTACATTTTCAAAAAGCTTTTGACAAAGTTCTCCATGAGAGATTCCTGAAAAAAACTGAAAAGTCATAGGATAGGTAAGATACAATGAGGGGCATTTTTGATATGACGTCTAAGTCCAACTTTGGACATTTTGCTAAAAATATCCAAAATTCAAGTTAGGAATATATCCATTTTCAAAACAGAAAAACAGATTTTTTTTTGAAAATGGCTATTTGCTAGATGTTTTTGTGCTCTGTACATTTATCTTTTTCGTGTACTTTAAAAAATAAAAATGGTCCAAGTGAAAAATGCACAAAATCAAGCCATTGGGATGTAGGAGGAGCCAGCATTTTTAGTAGACTGGCCACACAGACATCCCAGCAGAGCAGTGGGGCACCCTAGGAGGCTCTGCAGTGGACTTCACATAATAGCTTCCAGGTATATATCTCACTGTTGCTGCCTTAACTTGTCTATTAAGCCTCCAAAACCCACTATCCCCAAATGTACACCACTATAATAGCCCATATGGGTGAAAGGGGCCCCGATATGTGGGTACAGTGAGTTTCTGGTGAGTTTTTGGAGGGTTCACAGTTTCCACCACAACAGGTAGTGGGAGGTATGGGCTTGGGTCTACCTGTCTGCAGTGCACTGCACCCATCACTAGACTACTCCAGGGACCTGCATACTGCTCAAATGAACCTGAGTCTGACATCTGAGGCTGGCATAGAGGCTGGTAAATAAAGATTTAATCATATTTTTGGGAATGGGTTAGTGACCACTGTGGGGAGTAAGAGGAGGTCATGCCTGATTCCCTTCAGTGGTCATATGCCATTTAGGGCACTTTTTGTGGCTAATTTGTTAATAAAACAGGTCTAGATCAAAATGTCCAATTTAAAGGCCTGGATATTTTTGTTTTATTCCATTATGGCAGAAAAACATGCAAGTGTTAGGAACACCCAGATTCCACTCTTAACATGCCCCCTTGTGATTTGTATGCACTTCTAATGGTCTTTCTTAGAAAAACATCTACAAATTGGTTTCAAAAATACCAATTTGGACATTTTTGAGAGAAAAAGTCCAAATGCAGATTTATGCCACTTTTCTGATGTTTCTCTTTTGAAAATGAGCACCAATGTCATGGTATAGATCAACATTTTTCAAATTTGTTAAATTGCACGTGTTGAGATACTAGAATACTAGGCATCCAAGGGGCAGATTAAAGTTTAATGTGGACAAGTGTAAAGTGAGTCACATAGAGAAGAATAGCCCAAGGTATAGCTATACGATATTAGATTCCATTTTAGGAATCGCCACCCAGAAAGTGGAGGAGTGGCCTAGTGGTTAGGGTGGTGGACTTTGATCCTGGGGAACTGAGGAACTGAGTTCGATTCCCACTTCAGGCACAGGCAGCTCCTTGTGACTCTGGGCAAGTCACTTAACCCCATATAAGCCGCATTGAGCCTGCCATGAGTGGGAAAGCGCAGGGTACAAATGTAACAAAAAAACAAACAAACAAAAAAAAAGATCTTGGTGTCATCTTAAGCAACGCATTAAAATCTTGAGTCCAGTGTGCAGTGGCAGCCAAAAAAGTAAACAGAATGTTAGAAATTATTACGAAAAGAATAAAACAAAAAATATTGTAATATCTCGTTATCACTCCATGGTGCAATCATATCTTGAATACTATCATGTACTTCTGGTTGCCACAACTCCAAAAATATGTAGTGGCATTAGAAAAGGTACAGGGAAAGATAGTCAAAATAATTTAGATGATGGAACAACTCTTACATGAAGAAAGTTTAGGGAGGTTGGAGCTGTTCAGTCTAAATAAGAAATGGCTGATGGGAGATATGATAGAGATCTATAAACTCCTGAGTGGAATAGAATGTGTAAATGTAAATTGATTGATAATTACTTCAAAAAGTATTAAAGACCAGTGGACATTGCACAAAGTTATTAAGTAGCACGTTTACAACAAATTGGAGAACACATTTTTTTTATTCAATACATACTTAAACTCTGTAAAGTTTTACCAGATGATGTGGTAAAATCAGTTAAGCACAGCTAATAGGTGGTATATCAAATGGATTTGGAACTTGAACTTGTTTGGACAAATTCTTGGAAAAAGCATACCTGCAGAAAGTCACTGATTATCCTTGGGAGTTAGTAGCATGTAATCTGGTTATGTTTTGGGATTCCTGCCAGGTACTTGTGATCTGGATTGGCCACTGTTAAAAACTGGATGCAGGGCTAAATGGACCTTTGGTCTGACCCAGTATGACAATTCTCATTTTCTTACATTAACTCACCTCAAGCTACTATTGAAGAGGTATGATGAACTAGATAATTTACTTCTAAAAAAACCCATATATGTTTGTACATGAAGCAATGATGGGTTTATATATGTGCCCAAGATTATAAGGATTATCAGTGGTATTTGAACTCTTGATCACTGGTTCTTATCCTCTTGCTATATGCAAAGTGCTACTGTTCTGTTGCCAACAATGGCCAATCCAGGTCACAAGTAATTGGCTAGGTGAGGCCCCCAAAATTACATAGAGTTCATGCTGCTTACTCTCAGGTATAAGCTGTAGATTTTCCCAAGCTTATTTTGGAGCCTTTTTACTAAGTTGCATTATCATCTAGGTCAAAAACCCACATCAGATGAAGCAGCCAAAGAAATGCAGAGACAAAGCATGAAGCTCCTCAAATGCAGTAGCTTCTCACACACTCTAACACTACCTCACTTAGGTCCACTTTTCACACATGTAGCTTTACAACCTATACTACATTGATTGTGTGAGGGTGTGTAAACCTACATCTCTCTATTTCTCTCTCTCTCGCTCTGACTCTCTCTTTTTCTGTCTGTCTCTCTTTCTCTTATGGGTTTCTCCCAATTGTTCCCTTTACGTCATCATGCACAATCTTAAATCTCTAAACACCACAATTTCACCATCATAGGGAGAAGCAGTGTGGAATCATGTCCATATTGTCTGACTGCACAAAATATACTGTTATTGCTGCTATTCAAGTTATTTCCCTATTTCACGGAGGCTTAGGATCTATGGTGTACAAACAACCCTACCATGTCCATTAGTTTATCCTGATGGGAAGCTAAGGAGGATCTGTCATGCCACATTCACAGTACATATGGGGAGGCAGAGTAGACGGAAAGGGGGTTCTGAACTTAGCCTTTCAAATTTTCCTGCACCTTTTCCTCTACTCCCTAATTTATATGTCTGCTTTGAGATGGATTACATATTGTCAGGCTCATGGAAGATGTGTTCCTATCCAAAGCAGTACAATGAAAATATCATAGCTCCATTCAGCATTGGTGCTCTGCTTAGATTTTTGCCCATGTTCCCAACACCCATCATATGTTGGTATGCATGCACACATGGAAGACCCCACACATAGCCTAAGGGAAACCATAGCAACACCAGATATACCACATTATTAGCTCACCAGACAATTAAAAATTGCTGTGTCAACAAGTCGTCTCATTTATATCTTGTGAGGTCTAGCAAGTGTTGTATGTCTTGCCTATCAGGCCTTACATCAGCCAGTACAAAATGACAACAGGGTAAGGGTGCAGATCCATTCAGCACAGCAGGGTAAGGGTGCAGATCCATTCAGCAGAGGATTGTGGCCTACCCATGCCCCCCCCCCCCCCTTTGCACTTTGGACATTAGGTCTGATGCTGGTTACTGTAAATTCTGACACCTATTTTCTGTACACCAAGGAACATGGAATTACCAATGTATTATGTCTGCTTTGTGGGAATCCACCAGTGTTCTCATTGGTCAGCATTCTTTCCTACATATCTTCAGGAGTGGGGCTGCATGACACATGTACTAAGCATGACGTCATTTCTTCTTTCTGTACCTCTTTTCTTGGGACACAAATACAATACCTTCAGCTGGAAACCTCTCTCAGATTAGGAGCATATATTTGCATGTTGTGCCTTGATTGTCGCCTCACTTCTCTGTGGTTACCAATGCTTCAAAACAGGGAGTAGGAGCATAAACTGACATCAGTGTGGCTAACATGTTGGTTGCAACATACACACCCCAATCTGTACCTGCATATGTGAGTGGGGTTTACAGTGGGATGATGTCATTTTTGCTTGAGCACCAGAAACGTGTAAAGCTATTTCTGTACAAGTATGGCGCTGAGGAGCAGAAAGCCACGGTTCTCCAAGGAGGACCTCCATCTGCTGGTTACCCTCACCTGCCGCCATCAGGCCATCCTGTTCCCAGGTGTTCCAGCAGAGATGGAGCAACATCCTTCAGGAATATAATGATAGGGCCCAATATAGGCATAAGGTAAGTGGAGCTTGCCAGCTGTAGTTGTGGATTTATACTGTTCATGCTTCAAGTAATAGAGTGCTGCTGTGTGTGTTGCCCAGGGAAACCTCATGCTTATATGTCTGATAATAACATCGTTCAGGCCAGGTGTGAAAATCAGAGTGGGGGAGAGGGCAAACAGTTTATATATCTTCTACAAGTAGCTGCAGAAGGATGGACTAATATTTCACTACAACACATAAAAACCATCCTCTGAGCCCAAATATTATTTCATCTGATTTGTCTCAGGCTCACATACAAGATCATCATACCAAGCTCATGTCATCAACATTCATTCAATTATGACCACCATATGGCACACCAGTAGACAGATGACACATTGTGTTTGTCCTATGGGCAAGTTTCCTAAGGTGTGTCAGAAGGTTTCTGGGGTTCTGATAAGTATGTGGGTTGTACGGGGGCTCCTGTCATTGTGTATCACAGTGCAGAAATGGCCATATAGTGCTTGTGTCTCTGGCTATGTTGTGACAGTGCTCTTGCAGGTTTGGCTCCAGCTCTCTTGCAGGTTTGGCTCCAGCTCTCTCTGAAGGTGCCACACATAGCAGCTGGACTGGATTGGCACAGATACCAATTTACCCAGTTGCAGCCAGGCGATCTGTCCAACACTCTTGCTTCTAAATGTACAGTCCAAAGCTGTATGCCCTTTACAGGGTTTGATCTCACCGATTGTATTCAGTGCGGGTAGTCCAATTGTCCCAGAATGTCCCTCAACATCAAACTAAGAAAAGGGTACATCAGCCTCTGTAGGTCCCCAGATAAACACTGTTTGGGAATGTTTTTTTGCTTATGCTGTGTGTACAGATGCATACATAGAGATGGGGTCGTAGCAAGCTTTGCAGGGATGTTAACAACATGTGGATACTTGAAATGGCAGTTTGTGATGTATGGACTGTTTTATACTGTGGATAGTTTATCTGGTGAGCAAACCTTGGTGTCAGTGGCCATCCCTATCAGCCAAGAGGAATAGGTTACCCACACAGTATGGCAGCACTCATCTTTAGGTATGTAGGCTAGAATACATAGCTAGCCTGGAGACAGTTTATGTGATGTGCTGTGTGTGAACTTGCTAATTCAAGCTACCTATCTGCAAAGGATATGATCATTTGAAGCTTCCAAAAAGGTAGCCAACTTTGGTGGGACAAGTGACACACTTCCACACCACTTGCTGTCATGTTGTAGCGCCCAACTCTGGTGAAACTCCCCCCCCCCCCCCCTTAATCCATGAGAAAGGAGAGATGAGTCCTTCACAGTACTTGCTGTCTCGGCCTACTATCTGGGACATTCAAATGATAGCTGGCAGGAAGAGCACATCATTCTGTATAGTCTGTCAGCATTATCACTGTATATCCACTGAGTGTATCTCATAGATACCAAGGGGCCAGATTATGTACCTCAGAATTTACTTGGGTTAACATCAACCATCTGCTTACAGGTTCTAACCATGTAAATGGACACAACAAATGATTCTCTCAACTATCCAGTGAGTGGCATTGAGTGATAATGAGCACTATGGATACTCTGGAGCCATTGTCTATCACTGGAAGGGAGGATAGGACAGAAGAGATCATACAGCACATACTTCAGGATACTGTCTTTCCTCTGCTCCTTATTATCACATTTTTACCTACTGTACTTAATATCCTCCTCTAACTCATCTCCTTGACAACCCCATGACCTCTTCCACATAGCTACCCCATTCCCAGTTTCTCTCCTCCCTCACCCTCCCTCCATTCACCTTTGTAGACCAGCATCTCTTTACTCTCACCCCCTTGTAGTCTGATATCTGCCTTCTTCTCTCCACATCCCAGCATCTTCCTGTATCATCTCTCTCTCTCTCTTTTCCCTGCCTCCCTGCCCCTGTGATCCAACATATCTTCCTCCCTCTCCTTCACACTGGGTCCATAATTTCTCTCTTTCTTCCCTCCCTCTCTCCCTGCTTTCCTTTTCATTCCCCCCACCCTTGTGATCCAACATTTCTTCCTCCCTCCCTTCTACCCTCAGGTCCACCATTTCTCTCTCTTTCTTCCCTCCTTCCCCTCTATCCCCCAGGTCCATAATTTCTTCCCTTCCTCCTCCCTGCCCCCTGGGTTTCATCACTTCTCTTTCTTTTTTCCCTTACCTCTCCTCCATTCCTCTCAGGTTCATCATTTCTCTCTTTCTTCCCTCCTCCCTTTCCCCAGATCCATCATTTTTTCTCTTTCTTCCCTCCCCCAGGTCCATCATTTCTTCTTTTTTTTCCCTCCACCTCTCCTCAGGCCCATCATTTTTCTCTTTCTTCCTCCCCTTCCTGGTCCATCATTTCTCTCTTTCTTCCCTCTCTTTCTCAGCTCATCATTCCACCCTTCCCTCTCTCTTTACCTCCCAGGTCTATCATTTCTTTCTTTTCTCTTCCTTTACTCCCCCTTTATCCCAAGTCCATCATTTCTCTCCCCCCTCTTTTTCTCTTTATTCCCTTCATCTTTAGGTCCAACATCTCTCCCTCCACTTTATCCTTCTGCACCCCCAGTCTATTTTAAAATGTGTCTCCTAGGAGGTGCCCGGTAGTGACAGTAATTGACAGACATGGCTGTGTCCTACTCAAAGCCTCTCTTCTGCCACATTCAACCCCTCTGCCATAGCTCTTTGTTTGCACAGGTCAGGTCATGGCAGAAAAGAGGCTTCAAGGAGGCCACAGGCAGCGTCTGTCAATTACTACTGCTTGCTGGGGACCTTCTAGGAGACATGGTTTCAGGTACACTATGGAGGGAGGAGAGTGGAGAGTGGAAGAGACAGTGAGAAATGCTGGATCACATGGGGGGAGGCAATGGGCCTCCTGCTGCCATGGGCCCTCAGGCACTGCCCAGTTGCCCAAATGGTCAGTCCACCCTGGTCTTATCATTGGCCAGTTATCTATGCAGGTACCAACAGTGAATACTGGCCATCACCTACATAACTTCCACACATTTGAATATTCAGTGCTGGTGCCTGGATTTATCCTGCATTGAATATCTGGGTTTGATTCAGCCTGTTGTAGTTAGTGGCCTTAAAACCAGGGGGAATATTTTCTTAAGTATGCCCATATACAGACTCTAATAGTAAACCACAAATATTATTTAAACCCAGTTCTTTGAGGGTCTATACTGTATATATAGACTTTAGTATTTAAATATATGAAAGGATTTGGAAGCATAAAAAACATGAATAAACCCTAATGTTACTGGTGTTCTGAGCTGAAACATTCACTTGAGAGCTAAAAAATGCTAGTTGGAAGGAAGACAGGAGAATATCAACACTCTGCATTCATAAGGAATATTGATGTTCTGATGTAATGGTCTGGTAATGAATTAATGTGACTGTCTTAATATCCTTTCTACAAAGAATTCTCTGAGCTTTTGAAGTGGGCAGCTGTGGAGATCGTATCAACATAGCCTAGGATATAAACTGTCCATTCAGGAGTAAAACACATTTGATTCTGTAAACATTTAAAACAAAATGGGAAAAACCCTTCAATAGACCTGACCCTAAATCCCATAAATCAGTTGCTTAAACTGATGTGTTTAACAAACATGTTTAACATATAGCCTCCTCAGTACCTCTTTAATGTATCTGAGCATTTCAATATTTTGCTAAATTTATATCATGAGATAAAGAAAGAGGAAATTAATCTCTTGTCTATAGATAGCATATTCCACTTCTATAAATAATATGAAGGAGCTATAAACATAATACTTGCATCTCAAATAAGTATCAGGCAATTTAGAAATAAATGTGCAATGGAAATGATTTCACTGGAACTGAGAACATCTCCGTAAACACAAAGGGCTTCTTTTATCAAACCACGCTAGCAGTTCTGCTTGCAGCGATGCTGACAGAGCCCATTCAAAGTGAATGGGCTTTGTCGGCATTACTGCATTGGGAGCCGCTAGCGCTACCTGACAAAAGAGGTGCAAAGTGAGGATTACATTTATAGCATGCCTAATACTTTTGAATATCATATCAACTAAGAGTCTCAGATTACTCTGGTCAACTCCAAGGTTAGACTCTGATGTATAATAGTATAAAATGGATTGAGGAAAGCTGATGCTTCAAAATTGTCAAAACATTTTTATTAAATGATAGAATAAAATTCAAAATAGTTAAATCAAAAAAGAAGAAAACAGACATAATAACATTTTCACCTGGAAGATTATATATTTTTGGCAGGTTTAAAATAAAAAAATAGAAATTTAAGCTAAAAGTATAGAGGTCCATAGTTAAGTTTGCCTGGAAGAATTTAAGCTTACTTTCTATTATACTGCCAGACATATCACATGAAGACTTTAGACCCCTACTTTGAAAGGAAGATTGGAATACAGCCTAAAATATTCATTTGTGGTGTTCTCCTGTCAAAAGAGCTACTATTGACCAGTCACAAATACAGCTTCTGGGACAACAGTATTTTATTTAAATCATTTTTATTGAGTTCTTACCATACAAGACACAACATACCACAAAGTGCAAATAGCAAACTGCATGAGAAACACTGCAACATATGTGAAATCAATTAATAAAGACACAATAGCATGAAAATCCTAATGTACCAGAAGAGGGGTACAGTAGTATTAAAAATTGTTCTATCTGCATCTTTGTATGTATTAGAAGCAGGTTGTCTAAAGCTGTATACCACTACTCAACTTGGCAGTATTTAACTTAAAAAAAGCCAGTCTGTTGAACAAATATGAGCATACTACATTCTTACAGTAAATCCAAAATTGTTTGCAGTATCTGCAGGATTTTATAAAGTGCACCAAGCATTCCATGCTGAAATCCAAGCATATTCCATAATAATGCGTACAACTTAGGTGGGAAAATGTGGGATATAAATGTAACAAATAAAAATAAATAAATAAATAAAATATTTGTAGGCTCAATGTAGCTTACATAATACTGGAGAGGCGTTACAGACTCCGGTGTAAACAAATACAAAGTGATGTTGTGGTAAATTGGCTTAACAAGCTAATCAGTATTGATAACAGCACCTAAGAAGCAATAATGAGCACTGATTGTAAATAAATAGAATTTACACGCAGAACTCGCTAAGCATATTCTGTAATGAACTGTGCCTAAATTCTATTGTGCACAGTTTAAAAGGGGTGTGGTTATAGGCGGGGAAATGAACATCTCATGGGCATTCCAAAATTTATTTGTGTAGTTATAGTATATGGCCCAGGGTGTGTAAATCTACATGCAGGGTTTTACGCTACATTTTTGTCGGTATCAATGGAGGCGTGAAGTTTTAGGTGCTGGAATATCAACTAGGCATATTCTATATACCACGCCTAAATCTAGGTGCTGCTTATAGAATACGCTTAGGCGGAAATGTTTTCTGCTCGGATTTTTCTGGTCCTATATGTGTGCCCCGTGCTGTACCTAGTATGGATGATCTCACTGTGATACAGCACAGTCACTCACCTCAACACACCCACACCACATTCTAGAATTTAGTAGTGAAGTGACTCACTCCCATAAGCAGAATCAGTGTATGTGTGCCCCATGCTCCACCTTGACAATATAGTATAGTCACTCACTTCTGTGCATCTACACAATATACCAAATTTACTAGCAAAGTCACTCACACCAAGAAAGAAAATATGTGTGTGCCCTTTTCCTTGTCTTCCCTGTGCCCCTTGCATGATTGGCGAAGAAGTCTAATAGAACAGTGGGCTGAGAACTAGGAAAGTCAAGGTTCAAATCCCAATGGCATTCCTTTGTAATCTTGTCTGTTAGGGCACACTAAGGCCACTTTTTACTGCAGCTTAGTAAAAGAACCCCCCAGTGATATAAATTGAATTCTTTATAAATTCCTCCTACTATCAGATTGGCTGAGAATAAGATCTTACCTATTGAAATGGATTCTCGGGCATTGGGAGTGATTCTGGATTCCTCATTGTCTTATGGCTCTTGAGTAAATCATATATGGAAGAAAACATTTCTTAAGCTGAGTCAATTGAGGCTGATATGAGGTTTTTTTTTTTTTTTTTTACTAGGGAGGCATTTGTTCTTTGGTTCAGATGATGATATTGCCCCATCTTGATTATTGTAATGTGCTGTATTTGGGGCTCGGTTCCAAATATCTAAAGAAGCTTCAAATTATACAAAACCTACTGTAAGATTAATTTTTAAAGTGAGTAGATTTAAAAGTGTTTCAAGTTATATGAAGATGTTACATTGCCTTCCTGTAGCTGAATGTGTTTTATTTAAAGCATTCTGTTTATTATATCAGATTATTTATAGTTCCACTTCGCATTTATTGATTAGCTCAATTTCAAAATCCCTTTTTGGTCACTTTCCTAGGCTGCTTAAATAGTTTATTTTATGTCCTTTGTCTTATGGTAAAAAGTGGTTTTCGTAGGATATTTAGGGCCCTGTTTATTAAGCCACACTGTAGGCATGCTAGCTTTTTTAGCATAAGCTAAAAATTAGCACGCGCTAATGCTAGAGACACACATAGCTATCTATCTAGAGACACACTAAAAACGTACATAAGTATTGCCATACTGGGAAAGACCAAAGGTACATGAAGCCCAGCATCCTGTTTCCAACACTGGCCAATCCAGATCACAATTACTACTACTACTACTACTATTTATCATTTCTATAGCGCTACAAGGCATATGCAGCGCTGTACACCAAACACAAAAAGACAGTCCAATTACCTGGGAAGATCCCAAAAAAGTACAAAACATTTTATACTGCTTATCCCAGAAATAGTGGATTTTCCCCAAGTCCATTTAATAATGGTCTATGGACTTTTTTTTTTAGGAAGCCTTCCAAACCTTTTTTAAAACCCGCTAAGCTAACCGATTTTACCACATTCTCTGGCAACGAATTCCAGAGTTTAATTACACGTTGAGTGAAGAAACATTTTCTCCGATTCGTTTTAAATTTACTACATTGTAGCTTCATCACATGCCCCCTAGTCCTAGTATTTTTGGAAAGCGTGAACAGACGCTTCACATCTACCCGTTCAACTCCACTCATTATTTTATAAACCTCTATCATATCTCCCCTCAGCCGCCTTTTCTCCAAGCTGAAGAGCCATAGCCACTTTAGCCTTTCCTCATAGAGAAGTCGTCCCATCCCCTTTATCATTTTTGTTGCCCTTCTCTGCATCTTTTCTAATTCCACTATATCTTTTTTGAGATACGGCGAGCAGAATTGAACACAATACTCGAGGTGCGGTTGCACCATAGAGCGATACAAAGGCATTCTAACATCCTCATTTTTGTTTTCCATTCCTTTCCTAATAATACCTAACATTCTATTTGTTTTCTTAGCCGCAGCAGCACACTGAGCAGAAGGTTTCAACGTATCATCAACGACGACACCTAGATCCCTTTCTGACGTAGCTATAATTTGGGTTCCTCTTTCCCACATGCATCACTTTGCACTTGCTCACATTAAACGTCATCAGCCATTTAGACGCCCAGTCTCGTAAGGTCCTCTTGTAATTTTTCACTATCCTCCCGCGATTTAACGACTTTCATGAGGTGGCAAGACAACTCATATTGGTTAAAGCTTATCATATATTTTTTTGAAGCAATCTGAATATTCCTTTGAACTATGTTCTAGATTGGAGATCTCATGCAAGGCATAAACCCCCAAAGTCTCAACAAATGTTATCTAATATTCTACAGAAGTGGGCATGCGTTGACACTGTAACTTATAATATCTGTGTGAACTGTATTATACTTTCTATTCTCTGCCATATTATACTCATGTGCACCTGGACTATTTATTTTTTTCTAACTCCCCTTTTTACAAAGCCATGCTAGTGGCTGCTGATGCAGCAATGCCGACACAGCCCATTCAAAGTGAATGGGCTGTGTTAGCATTAACACGCGGCAGCCGCTAGCGTGGCTTTGTAAAAAGGAGGGGGGGTAAATCTTTAGTCAGTACTCTGTTAGTGACAACCATTGAACCCAGTCATCTGTTTGACCACTCTTGAATTACTTTAAAATTGGCACTTGACTTTCCAGAGAAGGTACATAAAATGTGGAGATTCATTGCAGCTCTTAGAAGATCCAAATTTCACCCAAAATGTTGAACAGTGGACCCTACATTATTTCCTAAATAATATGACAGAATCAATACTTTTCATACCATATGGGATGCTTATAAGGCCTAGTTAGGAGATGAAATAATTAAATATAGTGCATATAAACATAAGTGTGATAAGCAAATTCTAGCAGCATCGGAGCAGGATATTAAGCATCTTGAACACTTTCATCTCTCCTGCACTAATAACAACTTGCTTTTACAGCTACAAAAGTTAAAATCTGGATATAATTCTCTATTGTTGGAGAAAGCTGGCATAGTTTTAGACATAGAACAAGGGGTTTATTATGAGGGTTGCAATAAATCTGGCAGGGTCTTGCCAACTCATCTTGCCTAATTTTGCTAAAGACACTGCTGCCAAGAAAAAACAATTCCTTGTACTGAGACTAGAAATGAAACGTCTTGGATCCCAATATGGACTTCTCTGCTGTGCTTATCTTAAGGTGACATTCAACAACAGATCCTACAAATTTAAGGATCCATATAAAGTGACAGATTTCCTTAGGGACTATGGTATTGTAGACACTTGAATTTGTGCACTAATTTGAATGCTGATTTAAGTTGAAAGCTTATGTAAGTTAGGAGAAGGTTGTATTGACATTTGTTTTTGTATTCACAGGTTCGGGGAATGAGATGCTAGTGTACCCACTAGCTGAACTCAGTGGCGTACCTAGGGTAGTTGACACCCGGGGCCGGTCATTTTTTAACACCCCCCTCCAAAATCCAGTACTAGGCATACCGAGAATACAAAACACTCAGGACGAGCACTTCTACCATACCATAAGCAGTCATTTCTACGAGTCACACAAGGAAAAAGAAATCATCTTAAACACTACACTGAGCACTAGAACATCAATTCACCTATTGTAAAACGAAACCAGACAGATAGTACAGATCGTCAATCCTGCACAGTCAATGCCAACTGAAAGTCACGTCTTTTTCACAAACACAGATACACCCTAATCCACTATAGAACAAGTAATCATAAACTTTCTATTTAGACAAAAATTAAACTGAACCCCCAAGATGCCAGACTCTGCATACAATGCAACACCACAGAAACAGAAAATGTCCTCTAGTACTATGCAAAATATAAAGACAGCAGATGTAAATTTGAAAAAAACTAACAAATACCAATCACCACTTTACAACTTAACAAATAGAAATAAAACAAATATAGAAAATAAAATACCATTTTATTGGACTAATACATTTAGCTGTCAGAGGCCAAAACCTTCTTCCTCAGGTCAATACAGTATAGTGTCCTAACCTGACCTGAGGAGGGGGGTTTTGTTCTCCGAAAGTTAGTCAAATGTATTAAAATTAGTCCAATAAAAAGATTACCTTATTTACGTGTTCTATTATAAACATTTATTAACACAGCTACAATACTACTTTATCCTAAAGCAAAAAATATATATATATATATATTTTATTTACAGTTTGTTGTCTCTGGTTTCTGCTTTCCTCATCTTCTTTTCACTGTCTTCCTTCCATCCAGCATCTGTCTTTGTTCTTTCTCTGCCATCCAGTGTCTGCCCTCTCTGCTGTCCCCTCCATCCAATGTCTGCCCTCTCTCCCTGCCCTTTCTATTCACTGTCTGCCCTCCCTCTACCCCCCATCCATCCAAGGTCTGCCCTCCCTACACCCCCCATCCATTAAGGGTCTGCCCTCCCCCTCTCCCCCCCATCCATCCAGGGTCTGCCCTCCCTCTCCCCCATCCATCCATCCATCATCTGTCCCCTCTCTCTGCCCCTTTTTTCAGCCCCCAGTTCCAGCCCTCTTATCCCACCTGCCCCTAGTTCTAGCCCCAGCCCACATCTCCCACTTGCTCCCCCTTTTCAGCCCCACTTTCCCACAGTCTGCAGTTTCAGCCCCAGCCCTGAGCTTCAGCCCCAGCCACTTCTCCCTGTCCCCTTTTCAGCCCCCAGTCCCCCCAGCTTCAGCCCCTGCCCCTTTTCAGCCCCCAGTTCCAGTACTAGCCCCCTTATCCCACCTACCCTCCTTTTCAGTCCCCAGTCTCGCCGATGTCACAACGTCGCGTCGGGTCTTCCCTCACTGGGTCCCGCCCTCCGCGACCCAGTGAGGGAAGACCCGACGTCGTGACGTCGACGAGGTTTGCCGACGCTTTCTTTTACAAGCAGGCAGGGCAGACGCGAAGCGCTGCCTGCCATGCCACTTTTCAGATTTTTTTTAAAGGCACAGGATGGAGAGGAGATGAGGGCTGACTGCAGTCTGAAACGGAGCACCCCCCACGCACTGACACACGGGGCGGACCACCCCCACCACCCCCCCCCTTGGTATGCCACTGGCTGAACTTAAACTGTCTGTTGAGACATACTTGTAAGGATTGTACAGGTGGGGATAGGGCTGGAGGGGGAAGGTGGGATGAATGACATCAGGATGGGATGTATGAGTGTGAGAAGGGTGCTGGGCAGGGTCATATGTGTGTGGCTGGGAGAGGAAGAGATAAGTGTCAAGATAATATTTCAGTGGTTAAATGATGCAGGGAGTTAAATTTTATTAACTAAATATAAATGGTCTTAACCACCTGGTAAACAAAGAAAAATATTGAGTTATTTGAAAAAGACACAAGTGGATATTATATTTTCACAAGAGACACACACACCTAAATGTGTCAGATGTTGGTAAACTCCAGGGGGATTGAGTGAGGGAAGCTTATTCTTCTACAGCTCAGAAGAAGAAAGGGGGAGTGAGTACACTAATCACTCAAAATTCTAGATGGATTGGGCCATTGGATTAAACTGGAGATAGAACTTTGTGGTAAACCTATATCCCCTTTGAACATTTATGTACTATCTTTAGGGGAGGATGCTTTCTTTCAAAAGCTACTCTAATCCATTATTCCAATATTCATTGTGGAAATCTTAAAAACCCAACTGTGGCCACGAGGACTTTGTTTGCTCACCCCTGCTCTAAAACAAACATTTTGCAGTCAGAGATGGTTTCTCCTTCAAACCCAAGTCCAAATGATAGTTTTAGAGAGCTAAGCAAGAATTGAAGCTGATTTAAATGCTGATAGAAACACATTCAATGTAATACATATAATGCAGTTTTAAAATATGGAACATGCATATACTTTTTGTGCCATCACATGCACATATAAATAGCACTAAAGCTGCTCCTTGTTCTTACATGACAATTTACGTGTATAAATATGCTTTTTAAATTTACAAACAGTACAAAACTCTTCTAAAATGGCTTCTTTTACTGTATTAGCTTATTAAATCTTTGCTGTTTTTCACAGACTTCCTCCTCATCTGGCTATGAAGGAAGTCTACTGCCACTCCTCTATTTTCTCATTACATATATAACCCTGGTCTCATCACAAGTTCTAGGGACCAGTTATCTCTTTGAGTCAGGTACCCAAAACCAGGGCCACAAACATTAGTTCTGTTTTAACTGAGCTAGGCGCAGGCCGAGGTTGGGCTTTATCCCCGTAGGCCATAAGGTTTTAAGCCACACTCTTTATTATTTCTTTACCAGTCTGTGAGGAAATCAACTTCACTCACACTCCAATGAAAGTTTACACTCCAGGCAGATATCCAAACTTCTTACTATTTCTTGTAACAAACAGATCACATCAATGAAAGAGGTTTTTATGCCAATTTAAGACTTTTGGTGAAAAGTTCCAACTATTGAATTAATAGTCTCTTGAAAATCCTAGCATTTTACAGTACCAACCAGTCTGCTAATACCTATCCTTTCTGGTAGAACAATCCAAGGCTGTAGCTTCCCACTCCTTCTGTGGCAAGTTGTGCCACTAGACGTTTACCGAGCCACTAGACCCACTAAGGTTCAGAAATCCCTGTCCACCTTACTCCTCTAGAGGTGCACTTCTTTAAGCTGCTACCTTTGGCACAGAATAGGCTCTTTCTGCTCTGCTCCTAGGGGTGGAGGGGTTAACCTGGAGCTCTCCTCACAGTTACTGCTTTTATTTACAACTAACCTTAGGTTATTGGGCCAGATCAGGATACCCCCTCTCCTCATGGGTCCTGGTGAGGATGAAGGCAGTTAAAGACTATGTGCTCTCTAATCCCATAATATTTATAACATTCAAACTGTACCCCAACTATGACATCCCTTGTCACTTATTCTCTCATTATCTCCCTCTGGGCTGGACATTTCACCATCCCATTCATGCTGTCCCCCCCTTCCCCCCACCCCATTGAATCTGGAAAGTTCAACCAACCAGTTCTAGTAATCCCCTGGGGAAATCCACACACCCAGTATACCAGGGGAGTGCACATACATGAAATGATCATTGACTACCCCTGTATTTAGAGTAAGGCCAAGGATTGTGCCTGATCTCCTTGAATAAACTGATGTAGGAGTATATGCAACAAAACTTAATGTATACCATCATCCATTTTTTCAAGGTATGGAAAAGATTCATTGAGGGCATATATGACTGTCCAGTTACTTCTGTGCTTCTACAAGGTGGGTGTAATTTCCATCAGGTAGGGGAAGTCTTGCTCCACACCCTCTCTGGAGCATACACCTAAGCTCCAACTACCATTCCAGCCTTTGCTCCCAATGATATCAATCATTATAGGAGTACTTTGCATCCCTCAGGCAGACCATCACACACAACTATTTAAGGTAGTCATACTTGATAATATAGAGGTTTGTATTCAAAATGTAATATTTTCCTTCCCAGCCAGCCTTGTCTAATAGCAACTAATAATATGTAACATATGGTTTATAGAAGTGTCTGTAGTGATTCAAATCTGACTAATTTTGCTGGATGGATTTTTCAACAAGATTTGAAATAGCATGTTTTGATTAGTTTCAGGTGTATTCTATGCCACAGATTTGAGTGCAGCTTACATTATTGGACCTGCTTTTGATTATATTCGTTGAACTTATTCAGATCTTCTTTTCATGTTTGACTTGAGTCAGTGATCCAGAATCAGAGACGCTCATAAGAATGATCTTTCCTATTGCTTGGTAATTGCTGGAAACATATATTAAATGTCACAAATGAAAGAAAGCATTCAGGAAATCTATATAAATAGTTGTCAGAAGAATAAAGAAAAAAAGCAAACGGGTAGAAAGAGAGAACGAATGAGCATGTTTTAAGAAGCTTTAACTTTTCATGCACACTTTTCTTTTTATCTCATTATCAAATCCAAGGTTTTGGCCCCAGAAAAGGCCCCAGAAATGACTAAAAAAAATAAAAGAGACAAAACTATATGGTCCATAATTGGAGTTGAAAGGAAGGAAACCCTCAATTAAAAAAAAATTATTTATACCCTCCGTATTGCTAGACAACCTAGAACATATCAGTTCAGTCAAATACACCTTTGGAAGCCATCACATGTGTACCCTGCTATATGAGTGGGTTGCATTTTCCAGCAACACTTATTGGGCCAGATTCAGTAAATGATACCCAAATTTAGGCACTGGGAAAAATTTGTGCTAAGCACTGTTCTATAAAGGGTACTCGGCTGGCTTTTATAGAATAGCACTTAGAGCGAATTCCTGCACCCAACTTTGGGTGCAAGGACTTACAACAGATGAAACCTGGTGTAAATCCTGATATGCAAGATGAGCACATAACTCCATTATTCTTCAACACATGCCCCTTTTTGGGTTGTGTACAAGACACTTTGGGTGCCCAGCATTATAGTAAAACATATAGGGCTCGGTTTATAGGAAAGACAGAAGCGTCTAGGGCTCTTCAGCTTGGAGAAAAGATGGCTGAGGGGAGATATGATAGAGGTCTATAAAATAATGAGTGGACTGGAACTGGTAGACGTGAATCATTTATTTATTCTTTCCAAAAATACTAGGACTAGGGGGCATGCGATGGAGCTACAAAGTAGTAAATTTAATACAAATCGGAGAAAATCTTTCTTCACTCAATGTGTAATTAAACTCTGGAATTCGTTGCCAGAGAATGTGGTAAAGGCGGTTAACTTAGCAAGGTTCAAAAAAGGTCTGGAAGGCTTCCTAAAGGAAAAGTCCATAGACCATTATTAAATTGACTTTGGGAAAATCAACTGCTTATTTTGGGATAAAGAGCATAACATGTATTGAACTTTTTTTGGGATCTTGCCAGGTATTTGTGACCTGGATTGGCCACTGTGGGAAACAGGATGCTGGGCTTGATGGACCTTTGGTCTGTCCAAGTGTGGCAATACTTATGTATTTATGTACTAAGCTGCGCTGTAGGTGCGTTAGTGTTTTTAGCATGCACTAATGTTAGAGAATATATGTGTCTCTCTAGTGTTTAGTGCACGCTAAAAATGCTAGTGCACCTTAGTAAACAGGGCCCATAGGCAGATGCACACATAAATCCAAATTGGTGCCAATTAATTCTATTTAATCTCAACAATTAGTTGTTAGCACCAAATTGACTAATTAGTCTATGGCACATCTGGGCTCCAGATCCAGATTTGGGTGCCCAACTTTGGGTGACTTATATAGAATACGGGGGATTGTGTATACTTATGGAAATTCAAAAGTATAAATATAAGTGTAATTTCAACCATAATCATGCCTCGAGAAATGACTCTTTCATATACAGGGAAAATGTTTGCAATATTTGTATATATTTCTGCTGCAGTGTCCGGTTGATTGCTTGTTGATATTGGTTAGTATCAGGCAATTAAGTCTCTGTATTTTCCCTGATTTGACATTCTAATTTAATGGGACTGTGATATGGTGCCCTGAGCATTTAAAAACACAGCCAGACAACAATTTAAAGACAGCAAAACTCTTTGGGCCCTGTTTACTAAGGTGTGCTAGCATTTTTAGCGCATGCTAAACACTGGTGCGTGCTAACCTCAGTAGACACCCATAGGAATATTATGGGCATCTAAACGGTTAGTACGAGCTAATGCTTAGCGCACACTAAAAATGCTAACGCGCCTCTAGTGTGGCTTAGTAAACAGGGCTCTTTATTTTGTGTAGTTGAGGTTTAAATCACATAAGAACGTAAGTACCATATTGGGACAGACTAAAGGTCCATCAAGCTCAGTATCCTGTTTCCAACAGTGGCCAATCCAGGTCACAAGTACCTAGCAAGATCCCAAAACAGTAAAACAGATTTTATGCTGCTTATCCTAGAAATAATACACAACCACCTAGTGGTAGAACTAATAGTACTGTGTGCTTGTAATTGCTAATTAATGTTGGGGAAGTCTCATACGGTCACTCAAGCAACTTTTATATCACCAAAAGGTGAGCCGGTGCTTCATGACTATTATAATCATCGACTACCCCCAGCCTTCCACAGTGCAATTTTAAAGTGCAAAAGTGCTCTATATTTAATCGGTATTTGCTTTATATCTTTCTTTGTTATTCACTTTTCTTTTTTATTCTTTTTTGTTTATTTTTGTGTGCACTCGAGGCTCAATCGCTCGTCATTGCTACAGCACTAGTACTTTCATTTGTCTCAAATGCAGGAAGCGTTTCAGTGTCTTCCACCTGTATATCGCCACAGTCTTCACAATGTCAGGCACATCTCACTCAGTATTGTGCGTTAACCAACTGACTGTGGTCGTATATTCATTAAACAGTATTGACAATAAATCTGTGTCACTTATCTGCGCTCAGTCTCAGGTATATTCATGGTCCTGACAGGAGCCTGTTTCGCGTTGACAGCTTTGTCAAAGGAATATTCTTCATATACGGTCACACTCCATAGACATCAAACACAGACTGGGTCATTAAGACAGGATAAGCAGCTCTGATCCTTGAGTGCCACAGACAGGTCAGATTTTCAAGATATCCACAATGAATATGCATGAGATAGTTTGAACTCAGTTGGAGATGCCCTTTAGGATAACTGGTTGTTCTATTCTCTCCTCTATTGCTCCTGTTCTCTGTTTGTTAATTCAGAATTGGATAGGGCATCCCCACTATTATCTAAATTACATTGGCTACCAATCAAAGCCAGAATCATCTTTAAAACATGTACATTCATCTACAAAATTATTTATGGCATGAGCCCAGATTACATGATGAAGCTGATAGATTTAGCTACCTTCAATATCCTGCTTATAATTGAACGAGAAAAACGCCCAAGTTCCGACCTAAATCGGGAGATAGACGTTTATCTCACAAAAACGAATAACGCGGTATAATCGAAAGCTGAACTTGGACGTTTTCAACTGCGCTCCATCGTGGAAGTGTACAAAGTTGACGGGGGTGTGTCGGAGGCATGGTGAAGGTGGGACTGGGGCATGGTTATCACCCGAACAGAGATGGCGCCTTTTGCCGATAATGGAAAAAAAAGTATGCGTTTGTAGCTAGAATTTAGGGCACTTTTCCTGGACCCTGTTTTTTCACAAATAGGGCCCCCCAAAATGCCCTAAATGACCAGATTACCACCAGAGGGAATCAGGGATGACCTCTCCTGACTCCCCCAGTGGTCACTAACCCCCTCCCACCACAAAAAATGATGTTTCACAACTTTTTATTTTCACCCTCAAATGTCATACCCATCTCCCTGGCAGCAGTATGCAGGTCTCTGGAGCAGTTGTTAGGGGGTGCAGTGGACTTCAGGCAGGTGGACCCAGGCCCATCCCCCTCCTACCTGTTACAATTGTGCTGCTTAATGCTTAGTCGTCCAACCCCCCCAAACCCACTGTACCCACATGTAGGTTCCCCCTTCACCCCTTAGGGCTATAGTAATGGTGTAGACTTGTGGGCAGTGGGTTTTGAGGGGGATTTGGGGGGCTCAACACACAAGGGAAGGGTGCTATGCACCTGGGAGCTCTTTTACCTTTTTTTTGTTTTTGTAAAAGTGCCCCCTAGGGTGCCCGGTTGGTGTCCTGGCATGTGAGGGGGACCAGTGCACTACGAATCCTTGGATTTATTCGTTTTTGAGCTGGGCGCTTTCATTTTCCATTATCGCTGAAAAACAAAAACGCCCAGCTCACAAATTGTCGAATAAAACATGGACGTCTATTTTTTTCGAAAATACGGTTCGGTCCGCCCCTTCACGGACCCGTTCTCGGAGATAGACGTTTTCGTTCAATTATGCCCCTCTATGTCTACTAGATCAAGAAACTATCTCATACTACATTTTTCTAGCTATTAAAAACATCAGACATAAATCCATATTGAACAGAGATTTCTCACATACAGGTTCAAAATGGTGGAACACCATTCCTAGTGCGATACAAAGAATTACCAACTATCGAATATTTTGCAGGCATTCCTTTTAAACACATTTTTGTCTAACAATGAAATAAACAGCAAATGTTATGATATCTTTGCTTTTTTTCAAAATCTCACTTTGTTTTTTTCATACTTGTAAAAATATATTGTATGCATTTCTAGTCAAAGTTTCGGCCTGCCTTTCAGACATCGCTGCCTGGATGTCCAACCGGCATCTGAAACTGAACATGGCAAAGACTGAGCTCCTTGTCTTTCCACCCAAACCCTCTTCTCCTCTTCCCCTACTTTCTGTCTCTGTTGACAACACCCTCATCCTCCCCGTCTCTTCAGCCCGCAATCTCGGAGTCATTTTTGACTCCTCCCTCTCCTTCTCTGCCCATATCTAGCAGACAGCTAAGACCTGTCGCTTCTTCCTCTATAATATTAGCAAAATTCGCCCATTCCTCTCTGAACAGACCACCCAAACCCTCGTCCACTCGCTCGTTACCTCTCGTCTTGACTACTGCAACCTTCTCCTCACTGGCCTCCCGCTTAGCCACCTATCCCCCCCTTCAATCTGTCCAAAATTCCGCCGCACGTCTTATCTACCGCGCGAACCGATACTCTCATATCACCCCTCTCCTCAAGTCGCTTCACTGGCTCCCGATCCGCTACCGTATACAGTTCAAGCTTCTCCTATTGACCTTCAAGTGCACTCAATCTGCAGCCCCCCATTACCTCTCTACCCTCCTCTCCCCATATGTTCCCACCCGTAACCTCCGCTCCCAGGACAAATCACTCCTTTCTGTACCCTTCTCCACCACCGCTAACTCCAGACTCCGCCCCTTCTGCCTAGCATCACCTTATGCCTGGAACAGACTTCCTGAACCCATACGCCATGCGCCCTCCCTGCCCATTTTCAAGTCCTTACTCAAGGCCCATCTCTTCTCCCTTGCTTTTGGTGCCTAACCACCTTCCCATTCCTGATACCTACACTGACTACATAGTTTTTACCTTTAGATTGTAAGCTCTCTTGAGCAGGGACTGTCCTTCCCCATGTTTAAACTTGTACAGCGCTGCGTAACCCTGGCAGCGCTATAGAAATGCTAAGTAGTAGTAGTAGTAGTAGTAATTATTGTAAGCCACATAGAACTGAATAATTAACATTTGGATTATGTGGTTTATAAGCACCAATAAATAATCTGGCCACTATAGTGGAGTCTTTTCATTATTTGGGACTTGTATTTGACATCTTTCTATCCTTTCACAAACAAATTTAAAAAGTTCTATAACCTGGATTCTTAGCTCTTTGCAGACCTTGTTCCAGTAATATAGCCAGACCTATTTTTTTTTCTGGGAGGTGCAGAGTTAGGCATATAGGTGTGAATAGGGCTTGATATACTCCTAAAAAAAATGCCTTAGAGTGCACTTGATGGATTTCTAAGGAAACAGCCTGCCCAACAGCTGTCCTGCATCAACATAAACCACATACACACTTAAGAAAACTTGGAAACACTGACATTTTTAAATATAAATGCATTATCCCATATTTTAAACTTTTCCATTATAGTAGATTTGTGTCCGTTCAACATACATCACAAAACTCTGCAAAATAATTACAATGGCACATATCATTCAACTGTGCATTATAAGAAACATACATGCCTTATATATATCTGTATTAATAAGACAGGTAGCATATGTGGGAACAAGAAGCTGAAGGAGACAGAAAGGCTTCTGGGGCAGGCCTAAAGCAGCGTGCTTACTGCTTTCTCACAGAGGCTGCCGGCAGCTCGGGGCATTGGAGGACTCGGGGGGGGGGGGGGGGGAGCAATACCAGGTGTCGCGCAGCTAGAAGAAGAGAAAGAGAGATGCTGCTGCAGCTGCACCACTCAGTCAGGGGAATGCCAGGCAGAAAAAATGGGGGGCAATCTGGAGGCTTTCCACTCAGGTGGCAGCTCATTTGGGGAGAGGGTAATGCCCCCCTCGCCACCCCAAACTACACCCATGGATATACCTTTGATAACAAGGATCAATTTAATATTGTTTAAAAAATCGTACTATATCACTGCTGCTGTTCTCTGTAGATTCCATTATTACATTGTTGTGGGCTTTTCAGTTTAAAACTAAAGATCACACAGACCTTATACTCTTCCACATTCCTTCTGGCACATGCCTGGGCTATAGTATCCTGTTCATGTGTGTTTCTGGCTAAATTTGTCTATAAAGAATATGATTGGATAAATGAGGAGAGCCCCCCTCCTCTGTGATACCCCCTTACCTCTATCAACACCACACATATTTTAGGTTCGAAAGAGAAGGGCGCCCATCTTTTGACACAAATTGGGAGATGGGCGTCCTTCTCCCAGGGTCACCCAAATCAGCATAATCGAAAGCCGATTTTGGGCACCCTCAACTGCTTTCCGTCTCGGGAATGACCAAAGTTCACGGGGGTGTGTTGGAAGCATAGCGAAGGCGGGACTGGGGTGTGTTTAACACATGGGCATCCTCAGCCGATAATGGAAAAAAGAAGGGCGTCCCTGACGAACACTTGGCCGACTTTACTTGGTCCTTTTTTTCTTACGACCAAGCCACAAAAATGTGCCCTAAATGACCAGATGACAACCGGAAGGATATGGGGGATGACTTCCCCCTACTCCCCCAGTGGTCACTAACCCCCTCTCACTTAAAAAAACATTAAATATTTTTTGCAGCCTCTATGCCAGCCTCAAATATCATACCCAGCTCCATGACAGCTGTATGCAGGTCCCTGGAGCAGTTTTAGTGGGTACTGCAGTGCACTTCAGGCAGGCGGACCCAGGCCCATCCCCGCCTACCTGTTACACTTGTAGTGGTAAATGGGAGCCCTCCAAAACCCACCACAAACCCACTGTACCCACATCTAGGTGTCCCCCTTCATCCCTAAGGGTTATGGTAGTGGTGTACAGTTGTGGGGAGTGGGTT
Organism: Microcaecilia unicolor; assembly: GCF_901765095.1. Classification (NCBI taxonomy): domain Eukaryota; kingdom Metazoa; phylum Chordata; class Amphibia; order Gymnophiona; family Siphonopidae; genus Microcaecilia; species Microcaecilia unicolor. The sequence continues at coordinate 136,704,143 of NC_044034.1, read as the reverse complement.
TGGGGGGGGGGGCTCAGCACACAAGATAAGGGAGCTATGCACCTGGGAGCAATTTCTGAAGTTCACTGCAGTGCCCCCTAGGGTGCCTGGTTGGTGTCCTGGCATGTCAGGGGGACCAGTGCACTACGAATGCTGGCTCCTCCCACGACCAAAGGGCTTGGATTTGGTCGTTTCTGAGATGGGCGTCCTTGGTTTCCATTATCGCCGAAAATCAGGGATGACCATCTCTAAGGTCGACCTAAATATGGAGATTTGGGAGTCCCCAACCGTATTATCAAAACGAAAGATGGCTGCCCATCTTGTTTCGATAATACGGGTTTCCCCGCCCCTTCGCGGGGACGTCTGCGAGGACGCCCTCAGGAAAACTTGGGCACCCCATTTGATTATGCCCCTCCACCTGAAAGATCAATTGTGACCAGATGTTCTGAAATGTAGGAAAAAAGCCAGGGCCCTAAACCGGTTTTACTCAGTTTCATAAGAACACACATGATGCTTCATTAGTTTATGACTTTTTAATTATTATGATATATGAAATTGCTGAGCTGTTGCTAATGATCTGTAACCTATCATTAAAATGATCTGTAGTACCTGCAGATTGGATGGTGGCCAATGTAAAAAGGGTTTGGACGGTTTCCTAAAGGACAAGTCCATAGACCGCTACTAAATTGACTTGGAAAAATCCACAATTTCGTGAATAACATGTATAGAATGTTTGTACGTTTGGGAAGCTGCCAGGTGCCCTTGACCTGGATTGGCCGCTATCGGGGACAGGATGCTGGGCTTGATGGGTCTTTGGTCTTTTCCCAGTATGGCATTACTTATGTACTTATGCACTTATGTAACTGATTTTTTAAAAAGGGTTCCATAGATGATCTGGGAAATTGCAGATTGGTAAGCCTCACTTCAGTGCTGGGGAAAATAGTATTTATTTATTTATTTATTTATTTACTGCCTTTTTTGAAAGAATTCACTCAAGGTGGTATACAAAAAGTATAAATCAAACATGAGCAATAGACAATTACAGCAGTAAAAACATTCAAATAACAATACAAAGTATGGCATAGTATACTACTTACAATACCAATACAATATGTTAATAGAACATTTTAATTGACAGTGTAGGGTATAAGCAAATATGTAATATATAGATAGGTAAGAGAGTAAGAGGAGTCAGAAAATAAGGTGACATTGAAAGAAAAGTGCACATGAGGTCAAAGAGATGTTAAATATTACCTCAGCTAGGGCAGGAGTGGATAAACATGTCCTACTGCAGTATGTGTAGTCCATGTCACTCCTTGTGTGTGAGTCAGACTAACAAGTTAGTTACTTCGTCCTTTAAAGGCCTGGCTGAAGAGCCAAGCGGGCTGCTTGCGGGTATCACATTGTGTAATGTCTTTTGGAGAAGGTGTGGTTAGGGATACTCCTTGGGACTCCTTGGAGGTGTGTAGAGAATCATCCTATTGTTCAGGTACTCGGGGACATTTCCTTTAAGGGCCTTGAAGATCAGACACAGAGTTTAGCTCTGTATTGTACTGGTAGCCAGTAAAGGTTTTGCAAAAATGGTGTGATGTGGTCAAATCGCTTGCAACATTCTACTAGTCTTGTTGCAGAATTCTGAATCAGTTGGAGCTGGTGCAGGCCCTTTGTAGTCAGACTGCTGAACAGTGCATTACAGTAATCCAGTCTTGATGTTATCATGGCATACACAAGTGGGATAAGATTTACATGAGAGGCAGCATAGCTGTCGCAAATAGTAGCAGCATCTCTTGAAGGCTGCTTGGATTTGGGGACTCAGAGTATGTGTTGAATCTGTGTTCCAAAGTTCCTGACTTGTGATTTGAGGGAGGAGTTCATACTTCCGAAAAGAGATTTTGATGTTAGGTATGTATCCACTTGTGTTATGGACCCAGAATAACTCAGCTTTACTTGAGTTCAAGCAAAGTTTGTTGTACTTAGCCCATTCTCGAATTGATGTTAGACAGATAATCAGTTTATTCAAGGCTGTAGGTAAGGCAGGTTCAATGGGTATGAGTAGCTGCACATCATCCTCACAGATGTAGAACTGAGTGTCTATTGACTGAATCAGCTCAGCTAGCAGCTTGGGGTAGACATTGAATGGAATAGGTGACAGTATCAATCCTTGTGGTACCCTGCAGGTCAGTGCCAATGGTGGCAATAAGTTTCTGCCAAACATTATGGACTGTTATCTGATAGCTAGGATCTGAACCAAGCAAGTACTGTTGCATTGATACCTGTTTCTGTCAGTCATGTTAGCATGATATCATGATCCACAGTGTCAAAAGCTGCTGAGAAATCTAGCAGTACTAACACCAAGGCAAATCCCCTGTCTCGGTTTCTGTGAAGATCAGCTAGTAGGAATACGAGGATTGTTTCTGTTCCATTACCAGGTCTGAATCCAGAATGACATGGATCTAGCCAGTTTCTCTCTTCTAGCCAATCACTGAGTTGAACACAGACTGTTTGCTCTATAAGTTTTCCTAGAAATGGGATGTTGGATACTGGCCAGTAACTTTCAAGTTTGTCCTGGTCAAGGATTATTTATTTATTATTTAGATTTTGCTCACACCTGTAACTCTAGGTGAGTTACATTCAGGTACTCTGGACATTTCTCTGTCCCAGGAGGGCTCACAATCTAGGTTTGTACCTGAGGCAATCAGAGGGTTAAATGACTTGCCCAAGATCACAAGGAGTGGCAGTGGGATTTGAACCGGCCACCTCTGGATTTCAATTTCAAGACCAGTGCTTTAGGCCAGTCCTCCTGTTTTTCTTATGCAAAGGTTAAACCACTGTCCTTTTTAATGCTGTTGGTAGTTGCCCACTAGAAAGAGAGGAGTTCACAATTTTTTGGTGCCTTCTATAAGGTCCATAAAAACTATTATAAAGAATAAAATAGACAAACATGGTTTAATGAGAAAGAGTCAGCATTAGCCAAGGGAATTCTGGCCTCACCAATTTACTTCATTTCTTTGAAGGCGTAAATAGACATGTGGATAAAGGTAAGTCAGTTGATGTAGGGCATCTGGATTTTCAGAAAGCTCCTGAGAAAATTAAGAAGTCATTGGATAGAAGGCAATGTCCTTCTGTGGATTAGGAATTGGTTATTGGACAGAAAACAGAGGGTAGGGTTAAATGGCCATTTTTCTCAATGGAGGAGGGTGAATAATGGAGTGCCATAGGGATATGTTCTGGGACCGGTGCTACTTAACATATTTATGAATGATCTGGAAATGGAACAAGAAGTGAGGTGATTAAATTTGCAGATGACACAAAACTATTCAACGTTGTCAAAACACATGCTGATTGAGAAAAATTGCAGGAATACCTTAGGAAGCTGGAAGACTGGGCATCCAAATGGCAGATGAGATTTAATATGGACAAATGCAAAATGATGTACATTAGGAAGAATAATCTGAATCATAGTTACCTGGGTCCACCTTAGGAGTCAGCTCTCAAGAAAAAGATCTAGCTGTCATTGTAGACAATACACTAAAGTCTTCTGCCCAGTGTTCAGCGGCAACCAAAAAGGCAAATAGGATGCTTGGAATTATTAGGAAAGGGATGCAAAATAAGACCAAGGATATTGCAATTCCTCTATGTTGCTCCACAGTGTGATCTCACCGTGAGTATTGCATTCAATTCTGATCACCATATCTTAAAAAAATATAGTGGAATTAGAAAAGGTTCAAAGAAGAGCAACCAAAATGATAAAGGGGTCTGAACTCTGTATGAGGGAAGGCTAAAGATATTAGAGCTCTTCAGCTTGCAAAGAGACTGCTGATGGGGGGGGGGGGGGGGGGGGGGGGGTTATGACTGAAGTCTATAAAATCCTGAATGGTGTAGAATGGGTAGAAGTGAATCGATTTTTCACTCTTTCATAAAGTACAAAGACCAGGGGACACTCAATAAAATTACATGGAAATACTTTCAAAACAAATAGGAGGAAATATTTTTTCACTGAAAGAACAGTTAAGCTCTGGAACTTGTTGCCAGAGGATGTGGTAACAGCAGTTAGCGTATCTGGGTTTTAAAAAAAGTTTGGACAGGTTCCTGAAGGAAAAGTCCGTAGTCTGTTCTTGAGATGGACATGGAGGAAGCAACTGCTTGCCCCAAAATTTATGGCATGAAATATTGCTGTTAATTGGGTTTCTACCAAGTACTTGTGACCTGGATTGGCCACTGTTGGAAGCAGGATACTGCGCTAGATGGATCTGGATCATTGGTTTAATCTTGTATGGCTATTCTTATGTTTTTATGTACTGTCTTTTCATAAATTTAATTCAACGACTGTAGCTTACACTAGCCGTGGTCTACTATCTCTGTTTAACATGTTTCAAATTCTGAATTCCAAACATTGAGATGTACAGCAGAGATTTTTGTAAAAGGAAACAAGTTTTCTTTGAAATATAATACAATGTATCTAATTGCCTTCTTTATCACTCTCCCTGTGGAACACCTTTAGTGGAGATATAAAATGTATAGTGCATGGAAAACATTTAGCAGTAGCCTGAGAACCAGGGGAACTGGGTTTGATTCCCACTGTAGCTCCTTGTGACTCTTGGCAAATCACTTAACCCTCCATTGTCCCAGGTATAAAATAATTACCTGTGTATAACATGTAAGCCTCTTTGACAGTGGCGTAGGAAGGGGGGGGGGGTTGGGGCGGTCCGCCCCAGATGCACACGCTAGGGGAGGTGTCAGCTCGCTGGTTCCCTGCTCTTTCTGCCCCGGAACAGATTACTTCCTGTTCCAGGGCAGAGAAAGCAGGGAAGCAGCAGAGCCGACGCAGCTCCCAGTGACATGCACTGGGGGCGGATCGGCCCTCCCGCCTGCCCCCCGCTGAAAGGTAGGGTGCATTTCGGGGGGGGGGGGGTGCGCTGTGGAGGGGGGGGTGCGCTGTGGAGGGGGGGGTGCGCTGTGGAGGGGGGGGGGCGCTGTGCCCTGCACCCAGGGGGTGCGCAGCGTTGACCCTCCCCGGGTGTCAGGCACCCTCGCTACGGCACTGCTCTTTGATAGTAACTACAGAATGGTGGTATATCAAATCCCATCCCCTAAATAATATACCTTTATACATTTCTACATCATCATTGGTATCTCCAGTAGTGTCTTTGCTCATCCCAGCCATCTTGTACATGACAGACTCTGTCAAACCCATGGCATTATCAATCATTTTTATGTTCTCGGGTGTGGGCTGCACATACTGCAGCGGGACATGTTTATCTACCCCTACCCTAGCTGAGAGAATATTTAACCATCTCTCTGACCTCACGTGCAACTTTCTTCAAATCAATCACCTTACTAATTCTTCCTACTTTCTTACTCATCCATATGTTACAACTTTGCCTTACCCCTCACTACCAATTATAATGTTCTAGTACATATTGTGTTGTCATTGCAAGTAGTATACCGTGCCATACTTTGTATTGTTGTTCGAATATTTTTACTGCTCTAATTGCCTACTGCTCATGTTTGATCTATTCTTACTGTACACCGCCTTGAGTGAATTCCTTCAAAAAGGAGGTAAATAAATCCTAATAAATAAATAAATACATAAATAAATAAATAAATGTTCTGAGCCCGTCTGGGCCTTCTGTTAGAGAAATGTTAACTTTTTGGGAGTCAAACAGCTTTTACCCACATGGCAGTTCATCCAGCAAGCACTCGATCATTTCCTGGGGCAGCAACAGGTTTCAAGCATATTCCAGTAGCTAACAATGTTTTGTGATTCTGTCAGATCATTAGCCCTCAGCCTCTGAATTCAGACCTTTGAGAAAAAGACTGAGCTGTCATCCTCTCTTTAGCAACAAGGGCTGTTTATCTCTTCTGGCCCTCTGTATGTTAGAGGTTTCAAAGAAATCCATGTTTAGCTGATACATCTTTCTGGCTCCCTGATAGATGGAAAGTAGCCAGGTTGTTTGTTTAGAGTTCAGGCAACAAGTTGCATCTGTTTGTCACGTGTTATCACATGTTGTCCTTTGCAGGAGGGAGGTGATCAGCTGGCAGGCTTATCTAGACATGTCTGGAATAAGAGCTCACACATTTCAAATTACTCTAAGCAGTCACACAAGGAACTCTTGTGTGCACGCTTGGCGCCTGTAGTGTTCTCTGTTTCTGTCGGCCTTCTGCGTCTTCATTAAAGTGTAAAATGTATTTCTGTTTTCCTTGCAGTGTGAAGCAATGTGCTTCTGTGCAGAGGCTACAAACAGGATTTCTTCTGATTGCATAACCTTTTCTCATGCTCTTCATAAAAAGATTTTCTTATTTTTTTAATAAACTTGTCTGGTTTGCATGAGGGAGTTCTAGGATTTTTGTCATAGCCGTTGATGGGGTCAGTTTACAAATTGGGAGAAATGGAGGTGGGATGGAAAAACAAATGAAAAGCAGGTTATGCACACACTGCTGTGTGAGGGGATGCTGCCTGGAGTTCTGAACTAAGGCCTTTGCCCCTGAAGGTGTTTTAGCATGCTGTTAATACCATTTAAACCAGTCACACAAGACATACAGACTTTGCAAAACCTCTGTTTGCCTATACAAGTTGTAAGAAACAGAGGGCTGAATAAGATGGAAGGGATTGAGGTGGGGGACTACAGGTATGAACACTGTTCATCTCTAAAACCAGCATTTTTCCCTTTAGACCACAGAAAGGTGGATAGGGAAGGGGCTACATGTCTGCCTGTTTGACCTCACACAGACAAATAGGGAGTGAACAGACTGGTACAGTTAAAAAAAACAGCATGATTTGAAAGGTGGGAGAAGTAAGGAAATCAGCGAAGTCAGGCAAACCAGACTCATCCTGGGCTCTGTGAAAATGATCTTAACCAGCTTTTTGTCTATGTGCAAAGAGAGAGAGAGAAAAAACTAATCATTTTGCTTTTTTTCTTTTCTGGGCTCAGAGTGCACAAATGGGATTGGGGTACGAAGGATTAAACAAAAAGTCAGCGAAGAGCTGAAAATGTCTGTTGTAAATTGGTTTCTGTAAACACTGAGAACAGTACAGCATCAATGACAAAATTTTTTTTATAAAAAGTTTAAGGATAGGGAAAAATAAACTGTGCAAGCTCCTCCATGGCTATAAGAGACCAGTGGCAAAGCTACAGGGAGTCATGAGGGCCTGGAACCCCCAAATTGGCTCTGAGGCCCCTGGTTTGGCTGGCAGGGGTTGAGGACCCCGCCAGCTGAAGCATTTGTCCAGTATTGGTCTCCGCCACATTGCCTGCCCTGCTCTTCCCCTCATGTCATGTGATTGCTCAGTTTCCTCAACAACCGGACAAGCAGATATTAAATGTTCATCTGCTCTTAATCAATGGTTCCCCTTCTTATCATTGGTCTTAGAAAATCTTTATTTTTATCTTTTTAAATTTTCAATCAAACGGCATATTAATTCTCAAACTTTCAAAAATACTGACAGGCATTACATAAATCCATTTAGACAGCAGATCAAAATAACCCTTATCTTGATGGAAATCCTGATGTTCAGGCTTCATCAGGGGCTGGGTCTTTAATATAGCAGCAATAACATCAAGCATTCAATGTGATGCATAGTATTTATAAACTGCAGTGCCATTATGAGTTGTGTCTTCATTTCAGGAGGTTGATGTTAGGCTGGTAAGACTTCACATCAGGGCAGGTGTTGGGTGACTTCTTGATGTTTACATAAGTACCTGAGTATTGCCATATTAGAACAGACCAAAGGTCCATCAAGTCCAGCATTTCCAACAATAACATCCTCATTTTTGTTTTCCATTACTTTCCTAATAATACCTAACATTCTATTTGCTTTCTTAGCCACAGCTGCACACTGAGCAGAAGGGTTTCATTGTATCATCAACAACGACACCTAGATCCAGTGGTGTGCTGGAGCCGGCTCACACCGGCTCGCAAGAGCCGCTTGTTAAATTTTGTACCGACTTGCGAGCCGGTTGTTCCCTAGTGAGAGCCGGCTCTCTTCCCTCCCGCCCGCCCGATCGCCCGATCCAGTCCCTCACGTCACCGACCTGACTCTTCTAATTCTTTGGGGCAGGCAGTCTTGCCTGCCCGCTACCAGGGCTGACTCTCCCCTGCTGGTTCGCGCTTTAAAAATGGCCGCTGAGACTTCCAGAGGCAGCCTCGTGAGACTTCTACTGAAGTCTCGGTGGCCATTTTGAAGCACGAACCGGCCGGGGAGAGTCAGCGCTGGTAGCGGGCAGGCAAGACTGCCTGCCCTGAAGAATTCGAAGGACAGGTCGGTGAGGGAGGGATCTGGAGGGAGGGAGGAGAAGTCGCTGGTGAACAACTCAGGAGGGGTGGCAGGGGAGAGAAGGGAGTCGCTGGGCATGGGTGGATGGAGGGGAGAGAGGGGTCGCTGGGTATGGGTGCATGCAGGGCAGGGGAGAGGAGGGTCACTGCTGGACATGGGTGGATGGAGGGCAGGGGAGAGGAGGGTCACTGCTGGACATGGGTGGATGGAGGGCAGGGGAAAGGAGGGTCACTGGGTATGGGTGCATGCAGGGCAGGGGAGAGGAGGGTCACTGCTGGACATGGGTGGATGGAGGGCAGGGGAAAGGAGGGTCACTGGGTATGGGTGCATGCAGGGCAGGGGAGAGGAGGGTCACTGCTGAATATGGGTGCATGCAGGGCAGGGGAGAGAAGGGTCGCTGGACATGGGTGGATGGAGGGAAGGGGAGAGGAGGGGAGAGAGAAGAAATGCTGGACATGGATGGAGGGGAGGGAAGAGTGAGCAAGGAGATGAGATGAGGGAAAAGGAAGAGAGGAGAAAAACTGCACATGGATGAAGAAAATAGGCAGAAGCTGAGGACCAGAAATGAAGAAGAAAGGAGGAAAGGAAAGAAATAAATGGAAAGGAAGCCCTGGAAACGGAGTTAAGAGGACAGATAGCAGCAGAATCAGATACTGGGCAAGCATGATCAGAAAAACAGTCACCAGACAACAATGGTAGAAAAAAATCATTTTATTTTCATTATAGTGTTTGGAATATGTTCACTTTGAGAATCAGGTGCTCAACATTAAAAGTTTATATTTATTTACTTATTTATGGCATTTTTATCGCACATTAAACATGAATTAGATTGGAACCTGGGATCATTTAATTTTTTTTTCTGGAGTAATGCATTGCCACCCCCCCCAGGCTCTCTCCCCGGCTATAGCCAGCTCTGCAATTTGGGGGGGGGGGGCACAGAGGGGGACCGGGGAGAGAGCCTGTTGTTAAACATTTACCAGCACACCACTGCCTAGATCCCTTTCTTGGTCTGTGATGTAGCTATAATTCAGGTTCCTCTTTCCCACATGCATCACTTTGCACTTGCTCACATTAAACTTCATCTGCCATTTAGACGCCCAGTCCCCAAGTCTCATAAGATCCTCTTGTAATTTTTCACAATCCTCCCGCGATTTAACGACTTTGAGTAACTTTGTGTCGTCAGCAAATTTAATTATCTCACTAGTTACTCCCATCTCGAGGTCATTTATAAATATGTTAAAAAGCAGTGGTCCCAGCACAAACCCCTGGGGAACCACACTAACTACCCTTCTCCATTGAGAATATTGGCCATTTAGACAGCAGATCAGGGGCAGACATTGGAGCCGACTCTGTGGGTGCTGTGGGTGCTTGAGCACCCCCAATATTGAGAAAATTCCTTGTATGTGTTGTATATTAGTACTACAGCTATGAGCCTTGATTTAAGGCCTGACTTTGGTTCAGGATCCAAAATGAGAGAAAAACCTTATAGGCCTATGACTCTAACCTGAACTCCAGTGTGACTGCAGAACTCATGATCTGTTTTGACACTCTCGTGCAGCAGAATGAGGAAAGGGCATAAGTGGGAAAGAACAGAGTAGCATCGTTTAGCAACAGTGTGGTCACAAATGTTCTTGAAAAACAGAACAAAGATGGTTTCTCAGGAAAATTACTTAGATTCCCAGTAAGAGCTGGTCTATTGTTAGCTTTTCCAGTAAAATACTAACCAACTCATTACCATAGCCAATCAGTGTTAACCATTATATTAGCATAGATCCAATAAGATGTGATTACTGTCATATTACCTGTATCCTGAATGGGCATATAAAAATGAGTGTACTTCCTACTTCAAGCCAGAGAGACAGCTACAGAGCTGCTCTCCCATGAGAAACCAATCTATTGCATCTGAACTGGCAAGTAATCCAATTGCTTTCTCATGAGTAACTTTGAGTCCACTAATTGGCTTTGAGTGGTAAAATATAACATTAAAGACTCAGACCCAGAAAATACCTATGTGTAGCTGGGGTACTATATTCCAATAACCAATTGATTGTATATGTCTCTTGTACATTCTTTGGAGTCTCAGATATAGAGGTAATTTTATATAACAATATTCTGTACTCCTAGTGAGATATCATTGATCAGTTAATAAAGAGCAAACTGATGCAGCCTTGGTGGTTTATTTCTTCCTAAGTATTAGTGGGTGGTCCACTATATTGGGAGGGGTAAAAACACCTAAATAAAAACAGTGTCCAGGGAGGGGTAATTTCCATTGGGCTTAGCACCCCTAATAATTTTGAAAAGTTGGCTCCTATGGGGGCAAATTAGGGTAGGTAGATGGGTAAAAACATGTTGTTGGAGGTGTGGGCATCAGCCTTTGCACATGACTCCTCAAGTTGACATATGTGCTTCAGGACAAGTATAAGATTCAGCTTCCTAAATTTTTGCTCAACATGTTTATTCCACTTATAAAATGGGACCCCAAATCATGCCATCTTGAAACTAGAAATATTGTATATCCTCACATATAAATAGTGGCTTTCTGAAATCACTGTTTTGTTGATCTACACTTGCAAAATCCTCTACATATTATGATGTTTTTCAAATAATGGCCACAGGCACTTATCTGTGTTTATTAATTACAAGAGGCAACACAGCAGAAATCATTTTTAGATTAATTCTGCAGAGATTTATAAGAGCAGGTGTATACAGTGGGGGAAATAAGTATTTGATCCCTTGCTGATTTTGTAAGTTTGCCCACTGACAAAGACATGAGCAGCCCATAATTGAAGGGTAGGTTATTGGTAACAGTGAGAGATAGCACATCACAAATTAAATCCGGAAAATCACATTGTGGAAAGTATATGAATTTATTTGCATTCTGCAGAGGGAAATAAGTATTTGATCCCCCACCAACCAGTAAGAGATCTGGCCCCTACAGACCAGGTAGATGCTCCAAATCAACTCGTTACCTGCATGACAGACAGCTGTCGGCAATGGTCACCTGTATGAAAGACACCTGTCCACAGACTCAGTGAATCAGTCAGACTCTAACCTCTACAAAATGGCCAAGAGCAAGGAGCTGTCTAAGGATGTCAGGGACAAGATCATACACCTGCACAAGGCTGGAATGGGCTACAAAACCATCAGTAAGACGCTGGGCGAGAAGGAGACAACTGTTGGTGCCATAGTAAGAAAATGGAAGAAGTACAAAATGACTGTCAATCGACAAAGATCTGGGGCTCCACGCAAAATCTCACCTCGTGGGGTATCCTTGATCATGAGGAAGGTTAGAAATCAGCCTACAACTACAAGGGGGGAACTTGTCAATGATCTCAAGGCAGCTGGGACCACTGTCACCACGAAAACCATTGGTAACACATTACGACATAACGGATTGCAATCCTGCAGTGCCCGCAAGGTCCCCCTGCTCCGGAAGGCACATGTGACGGCCCGTCTGAAGTTTGCCAGTGAACACCTGGATGATGCCGAGAGTGATTGGGAGAAGGTGCTGTGGTCAGATGAGACAAAAATTGAGCTCTTTGGCATGAACTCAACTCGCCGTGTTTGGAGGAAGAGAAATGCTGCCTATGACCCAAAGAACACCGTCCCCACTGTCAAGCATGGAGGTGGAAATGTTATGTTTTGGGGGTGTTTCTCTGCTAAGGGCACAGGACTACTTCACCGCATCAATGGGAGAATGGATGGGGCCATGTACCGTACAATTCTGAGTGACAACCTCCTTCCCTCCGCCAGGGCCTTAAAAATGGGTCGTGGCTGGGTCTTCCAGCACGACAATGACCCAAAACATACAGCCAAGGCAACAAAGGAGTGGCTCAGGAAGAAGCACATTAGGGTCATGGAGTGGCCTAGCCAGTCACCAGACCTTAATCCCATTGAAAACTTATGGAGGGAGCTGAAGCTGCGAGTTGCCAAGCGACAGCCCAGAACTCTTAATGATTTAGAGATGATCTGCAAAGAGGAGTGGACCAAAATTCCTCCTGACATGTGTGCAAACCTCATCATCAACTACAGAAGACGTCTGACCGCTGTGCTTGCCAACAAGGGTTTTGCCACCAAGTATTAGGTCTTGTTTGCCAGAGGGATTAAATACTTATTTCCCTCTGCAGAATGCAAATAAATTCATATACTTTCCACAATGTGATTTTCCGGATTTAATTTGTGATGTGCTATCTCTCACTGTTACCAATAACCTACCCTTCAATTATGGGCTGCTCATGTCTTTGTCAGTGGGCAAACTTACAAAATCAGCAAGGGATCAAATACTTATTTCCCCCACTGTATGTTCATGCATGCATGTGTATTTTATAAGCTATGTAAGTAAATTGCTAATAGATCTGTGCTCCATCCAAATTATGCTCCTGAGCACACCTGTACATGGGTCACACAAAAGTGCTTGCCTTCTTATTACTGTAATAGTTTTACGTGCCAGAGCATTGGGGTAATTTTATAAAAAGCCTTTTATGTATGTAAACAGGCCTTTATATGTGAAAAATCAAATGGTTCAAAACACCACTGCTAGGCTGATATATACAGTGCACTCCATTTAAGTGCACGTTGGATAAGCACATGCTCTGTTTAACTGCATGCCGTACTTCGGTCCCGTTTTTGGTGCCATCAATTTCTATGGGGGCAAACTTCGGTTTAGTGCACCACTGATAAGTGCAAGATTCGCTTATATGCATGGTTTAAGACTGCTCCTTTGCAGGAAAGACTCTGCATAAGCGCACACACGGAATATGGAAGCCGATTGGCACGTGACAAAGGGGCAGTAAATTTGAAATCTTGTTGGTTAACTGCCACAGGGCAGAATAAGCGAAAGAATGTTGTTAGAGTGTACACTGGAGTCGTCTTCGTCGCGCAACTGTAAGACTTTAACACTGGCTGAACGAATAGAAGTTCTTACAAAAATTAGAAAACAAACAAAGTCACACATTTATTGCTAAAGAATATTGTGTCAATCCCAGTCAAATTTCACATATTTTGAAGCAGAAAGATCAGCTTCTGGAAGACTGGCAAAACAATACAAATCCATACAGGAAATGAAAATGGGCGGGAAAAGCTGAGAAGGTAGAAGATGCTCTTCGGTGGTTTTCTCAAGTTAGGAGCAGACAGTTTCCTGTCAGCAGTCCACTGCTTATGGAGAAAGCTAATCAGCTAGCTGAAAGTCTTGGACTAACTGAATTGAAAGCCACTGTTGGATGGTTGGAAAGATGGAAGGAGAACAACAACAACATAAAATTCAAGAAACAGCATGGTGAAAAACAAGATGCTGATGACTTTCGTGCTGAAAATTGGGTTGCTTCAGTTCTTCCTACCATCTTGAATGGGTTTGCACCTCGTGACATTTTCAATGCTGATGAAAACGGTCTTTACTGGTGAGTGATTCCTGATGGAACACTTGCATTCAAACAAGCCAAAACTACAGGAAGTAAAATGTTGAAGGACCAACTGACGATCCTTTGCTGCAATATGGATGGGCTCTTGTGCTACGCCATCTGATGAGCGCTATGGATGACCAGACTGGCAAGGATAAACGTGCTGTTGAACTGGCTCGTAATCTATCACTGTTGGATTCCCTGGAATCATGTTGGAAGCTTGAAATCATGTTACACAGGTAACCATTGTGAACTGCTACAAGCGGGCAAGCTTTGTTAAGGATGTGGAGAGGGTTGAAACAGATGCAGCTGTTGCAAACGTGTCAGATGAACAGGCTATTGACATCCCAGCTGGTGTTACTGAAGAGGAGTTTCATCACTACGTAGCTGTTGATTATGATCTATAAACAGCTGACGACAGCACTGATGTTGAGATATGCGCCTACACGCAGGCAACAGCTGATGATGAAACAGATAATGAAATAAGCAGCGAGGCACATGCTGACAAAATTCAACAACCTCCTGTCACTGTGCGGGCCTATCTGGTGGCCACTGGATGTCAGTGTTAGGACAGTTTTTACCGTCTGGCAGACGTAGTTTATGGAACTCATAGACCCAAGAGTGTACAAAGCCTAACATCAGTTAATGGAGACTGTATACTGTACGTATAATAAACAGTACTGTACATATGTTTATTAGATGTCAAGCTTCTTTGGGTCATAACAGTTAAGTGCACGCTCCAGTTAACTGCATGTATTTCTTTGGTCCCAGACCCTTGCACTTAAGTGGATTGCACTGTGTATATATATATATTGCTCACCATCATGAGACAGTCACTCCTTTGTTGGTTTTGCTGCACTGGTCTCCAGTGATGGCTTAAGTGCCTTAACCTTGTAAGTCTCTCTCTCTCTCTCTCTCTCTCAACCAGAACCGCACAAAGTACATTGATCCATGCAACATCATCTCAAGTACTTGGGATGATGTTGCATGGATCAATGCAGAGGAATTACAATATTATTTGTCTTATTTGCTATCCTATTCCTAATAACATTCTATTTTTTTGGCTGCTGCCATATACTGATCAGATGATTTCAGTATATTGTTCATGATGACACTTAAATCTTTGCCATTTAAATCAACTGCCATTTTAATACCTAGTCTTTAATTTCCTAAGGTCCCCCTGCAATTTTTCACAGTCCACATGTGATTTAACAACTTCAAATAATTTTGTGTCATCTGTAAAATTAATCACCTCACTCATTGTTTCCATTTCCATATCATTTATAAATATGCTAAATAGCATTGGTTCCAGTACATATCCCTGGGACACTCCACTATTTACCTTCCACAATCAAAAGAAATGGCCAATTCACACTGCCCTCTTTTCTCTATCATTTAGAACCCCTGAGGTAGTGTACACAGAATCATTTTTCAGCGCACCTGTAAAAAATACCTTAAAAATTTTTTTTTTTTTGCTGAAAATGGACGTGTGGCAAAATGAAAATTGCTATGCATCCATTTTGGGTCTGAGACCTTACCACTAGCCATTGACCTAGCAAGTGTGCAAAATGCTGATTACCGCCTGATTACTGCCCGTGTGCCAGAAAAGAATATTTTCTGGCACGCGCAGCGGGTGCACATAAAAAATGAAATTACCGCTGAGCCACGCGGTAGTTGGGCGATAACTTGGAATTGCCATATGTCGGGCACTCGTAGGCACTTACACGGCTTAGTAAAAGGGCCCCTTAACTAGTTCCCAGTTCATAACAGAACATTGCCTTCTATTCTATGGCTTTTTGATTTGCTCAGGAATCTCTCATGAAGGACTTTGTCAAATGTTTTCTCTAAATCTATATACACTACATCAATCTGTTTTCCTTTATCCACATCTGTTCATAGAATCCACATAAATATTGAATCCAGCTGTATCCCAAGGTTCCTGACCTTGCGATTTAAGGGGGTGTTTGTAGCTCTCAAAATTGGATAAAATAGTATAGTTGTTGTTTTAGTCCTCTTTAAAGGTAATTAGAATTAAAATAGAACCAAAGAAAGGAAAATAAGATGAGGCCTTTTATTGGGCTAGCATTACATTTTCTTGAAAAACATTTGAAGGCAGAACATTTTTCTTCAAGTCATTTAGTTTTCAAAGTCTTGCCGGGGGAGGGGGGGGGGCTGCAGGCTAGGGGTCTGAAAGCTAACTGGGCGAGAGGGATGTATGGCTGAAGGTTTCCTAGGGCACTCACTGCTCTAGCACTGGCTCTGTGTATTGGAGGTCTAAAAGGCTATGGGTGCAATTCTATAAACCAGCAACTCAGTTTAGGTGCCCCAATGCTATGCTTAGTGCCAATTCTATAACAGCATCCTGACACCAACATTTCATTATAGAATACTGTCATAAGCTCAGCATTGGCACACCCATTTGTAGGCACATCCTCTGGTGTAAGTTAGCAAAACTAGGTGTACCAAGTATTATGCATAATTTATAGAATTATATAAACTAGATGTGTACCTTGGGGACACACCAATGGCCCACCCGTGCTCCACCCATCTATATGCCTTCTTGCAGTTAGGCGCTTCCTTATAGAATAGCACCTAATGTACTTAGGTACCTATCTGTCAATTAATGGCACCTTTGACATTACTAAATGGGAGCTACTTCTACATACCACTTTATAGAATTTACCTCTGTGTGTCAGCAACATTTCATTGGGTTGAGTGCTATTAATCAAATATTAATAGGTGGCACAGTAGGACTAAAGACACTGTAATTCCACAGGTCTGAGAAAATAAAGAACTTTTTTTTTTTGTTGTAAATCAAACTAGACCTACAAGATCAAAGGCTTCTGTACTGTAAATCAAATGACTACATTTCACACTCTTATGTCATGCCCACTCATGCCTGCCTTCATACTGCCATCTTTCAAAATAGCAGCATCTGATTCCAGACAGTACATCCTGGGTGGGATCAGTCTGACAAATAAGACAATATTTGCCTTATTTGGGTAAATATATTTCTAAGAAATGTAGGGCTGACGAATAGGTTCACATCAGGCTTCTGCAATCAAGATTAAATAATACCCTTTGTCTTTAATTACAACTCAAACTTTTACAGACTTCTGTTCAGCCTGGGTTGAAGCACCAGTCCTCAGTTTTACTTCAAACTTCTTTCATTTATTTTGTCTGGATAAAGGAAACTTTTATCTTCACTTCATATTACAAACAACTTTCCTTATGTCCTGTGATCTGAGCTAGATCTATATTTACATTTAATGCTTCTCCTGAACAACAAATGAAAAAAATCTACAGTAACCTGCCTCAACTGACCCATCCAAGGATATCAGAACCAGAACTACAAAATGCATAACTACAATCAGTGAACTGAAATTTTATTTAAACTACATAATTTTTTTTAAGATTCTGATTCTGTTAAAACTAAAGTCCAACATCAACACCCTCTGCATTAAGTTTCCAAAGAAATTCACACAGAAGTGCAAAGTCCAGTCATTTGATTCTCTATTACTGGAAGCCTTTGAGCTCCTAGGCCTGGTATGAATTAAAGCCTTTAATCCTACAATGCCAACTGGTAAAATAGCTGATCCACATAGAGGGGCATAATCGAACGGCGCCGGCCAAATAGATGGCCGGCCATCTATTTGGTCGGCGCCGCAAAGAGCAGTCCGGAACCGTATTATCAAAAAAGATGGCTGGCCATCTTTTGTTTCGATAATACGGTTGGGGCCGGCCAAATGTCAGAGATGGCCAGGTTTGAGATGGCCGGCATTGGTTTTCGCCGATAATGGAAACTAATGCTGGTGATCTCAAACTCGGCCAAATCCAAGGCATTTGGTCTTGAGAGGAGCCAGCATTTGTAGTGCACTGGCCCCCCTCACATGACAGGACACGAACCGGGCACCCTAGGGGGCACTGCAGTGTACTTCATAAATTGGTCCCAGGTACATAGCTCCCTTACCTTGTGTGCTGAGCCCCCCCAAGTCCCCCCAAAACCCACTCCCCTCAACTCTACTCCACTACCATAGCCCTAAGGGGTGAAGAGGGCACCTACATGTGGGTACAGTGGGTTTTGGGGGGGGGGGGGTTGGAGGGCTCCCATTTACCACCACAAGTGTAACAGGTAGGGGGGTGGGCCTGGGTCCATATGCCTGAAGTGCACTGCACCCACAAAAATCTGCTGTCAGGGAGCTGGGTATGACATTTCAGGCTGGCATGGAGGCTGGCAAACAAATTGTTTTTTTAATTTTTTTTTGGGTGAGAGGGGGTTGGTGACCACTGGGGGAGTAAGAGGAGGTGATCCACGATTCCCTCTGGTGGTCATCTGGTCAATTGTTCACTTTTTTTAGGCTTGATCGTAAAAATAAATGGACCAAGTGAAGCCGACGAAATGCTCGTCAGAGCCGGCCATCTTTTTTCCATTATTGGCCGAAGCTGGCCATCTCATAACCACGCCCCCGTCCCACCTTCCATACCCTTCCAAAAACCCCCATTTAACTTTGGCCGGCTCTGCAACGGAAAGCAGTTGGAGCCGGACAAAATCGGTTTCCATTATAGTGATTTGGCCGGTTCAGGAGATGGCCAGCCATCTCCTGATTTGTGTCAGAAGATGGCCGGCAATCTCTTTTGAAAATAAGCTGGATAGTCTTTTAGAACTGTAGTGCAAGTCAGTGAAATGTGTATAAGGACCTTCTGACACAAAGAATTTGCTGTGGCCCAGCACATTGAGAGACCTCAGGAATCCCAGAGGTGTGTGGGAGAGGAAACTATTATCTCTACCAACCAAAGAGAAAACAAAACTGCAAGAGGTCAAACACTTATATAACAGTACTTAAAAGATCACAAAACTGTCATACCAACGCTACCTCCAGCACCCTCAGACCATCCTTTGTAACTGTAGGACTGGTTAATGTCAGATCAGCTGCAAAGAAATCCTCAGTGATCTAGGATGTCATCCATGAACACCTTCTTGATATCTTAGGAATAAGTGAATCCTGGCTAGACGAAAGCAGGGGTTTACCACTGAGTGAACTATACCCAACAGATTTCAAAATCCAACATCAAGAACAGGAAAACAGGGTGGAGGGGTAGCAGTCCTGATTCTGGATACAATCAAACTGTGCAGAATTGCCATTCCACTGCTAAATGAATCAGAATCTATTTTAATCCAGCTAGAAGAGGAGAAAACATCTCATTTCTAGGAAAACTTTAAAACAAACAGTGTCAACAAAATGATTGTCTAGAAGAGAAAAAATGGCTAGATCCATGTCAATCTGGATTCAGACTGAGTTATGGAACAGAAATGGTCCTTGTATCACTACTAGATAATCATCATAGAAACCGTGACAGGGTATTTGCCTCAGTGTTAGTACTGATAGATTTCTCAGCAACTTTTTACACTTTGGATCATGATATCATGCTAGCAGGACTACCAGAAACAGTACTTGCTTGGTTTAGATCCTATCTATCAGACAGGCAACATGGCAGCACCTCATTGCCATGGGCACTGACCTGTGAGGTACTACAAGGTTTGATATTGCCACCTACTCTGTTCAATATAAATCGAAGGAAGGAAAGGTGAGTAGTGGAGTGCCTTAAGGATTGGTGCTGGTACCGATTCCGTTCAATATATTTGAGAGCAACATTGCCAAAGGGTTAGAAGGTAAGGTTTGCCTTTTAGCAGATGATACCAAGATTTGTAATAGAGAGAACACTCCAGAGGGAGTGGAAAACATGAAAAGGATCTGCAAAAGTTAGAATGGTATGGTGTTTGCCAATTAAAATTCAGTGCAAAGATGTGCAGAATGATGTACTGGGCCCCAGATGCTCAAAAGCAGACATGGGCATTAAAGGCCATTAGCACTGTACTAGCACCCACATTTACCTGAGCAGAATGTTCAGAGAGGTCTAGCATTGGAAAAAATGAGCGCACCAGGAATTAACGGAGATAGCATGCAAATGTAGCCTAGCTCATGTCGAAGAGGTCATTTTGTATTCCTCCCCAATACTCAGAAAAGAACGCCCAAAACAAAGCTGTCTTACTGCTGCAAAAACTAACACTTGCAAAAAATGACACCAGGTCGGAGCAGGTGTTAGGGAGTTGGAAGAGAGGATTTCTTGCTTCTCATGCTTCTCTCATGATTCTTTCTGCAAAATCTGCCAGTTTTGATTTCTTTTGGAAGCAGAAGGAAGCTCATGCAAACCCTTAAGGAGGAGATTCTATAAATGGCGCCTATAAAATTGGCTCTGAAATCAGTGTCGACTAAGCATATTCTATAATTGGCACCTAGATTTAGGTGCTTATTATAGAATAAGCTTAGTTGATATTTTAGTGCTTAAAACTATATGCATCTGTTTACACCAATGAAAACGTGGTATAAATCGTGGCACGTATATTTATGCGGACTGGGCCATATTCTACAACTACACGTGTAAATCTCAGAACACCCACAAAAAGCCCATTTCCCCACCCATATCCATTCTCCTTTTTGCTGGCACTCATTATAAGGTCAGTATACTTTGTTTCAGATTACATTTAATGAGTTCTACGCATAAATTCAAATCAGTGCCAATCAGTGCACATTATTGTTTCTTAAGTGCTGTTATCAGCACTCAATAGGTTGTTAAGCTTAAGTTATGAATATTGTTATAGAATCTGCACCAAATACAGCGTGGATCTCTAGGCACATTAAATAGAATCTGGAGGAAAGCGCTGGTCATAAAACACAAAAGACCCAAGCGAAAACACACATTGGTGTCTGTTTCCTGCATCTAAATATAAGCATCCAAGCTTTAAAAAAATAAAAATTAAATGCTTATATTTAGGCCACAAAAAACAGATGCCAGGGTGTACTTTGCATTCAGTTTTTACCAGGCACATGCACACAGGAGCCAAGCTTTTTGTGGAACTCTTCTGTGCATGCATTAAGCACAATCCTCCCACCATACGCCATAATGCTCAACACTATAGGCACAGTTATATTTGCATCTCATTAACGTTGAGCATTAGAGCATTGTTCTTCTGTGCTGTTCTGGCATTATTTTTATGGCGTTATTTAGAATATTGCCAGAGTTTTGAGCATTAGGGCCTTAGGGAGTAAGAAACTAAGGGAACTGTATGTGCTAGGAAGTTATAGGCTGTTATGCACGAAGAGAGGGATCTTGGGGAGATAGTATTTGAGGCTATGAAGGTGATGAAACAGTGTGACAAGGTGGTGGGCATAGTCGAAAGGATGCTATGTTGTATAGAAAGAGGTGTAACCAGCAGAAGAAAGCAGTTGTTCATGCCCCTGTACAAGTCGTTGGTGAGGCCCCACTTGGAGTATTATGTTCAGTTTTGGAGGCAGTATCTTGCTAAGGATGTAAAAATACTTGAAGTGGTCCAGATGATGGCAACAAAAATGGTATGGGTCTTGCGCCAAAAGACATATGAGAAGAGACTGGAGGACCTGAATATGTATACCCTAGAGGAGAGGGTGGGGGGCATGTGAGATATGGTATAGACTTTCAAATACTTGAAAAGTATTAATATAGAAACAAATATATTCGAGAGAAAGGAAAATGGTAAAACTAGAGGACATGAATTGAGGTTGTGTGTGCTAGACTTAGGAATAATGCCAGGAAATTCTTTTGCATGGAAAGGGTAGTTGATGTCTAGAATGCCTCCTGAGGGGAAGTGGTGGGGAAAAAATGGTGATGGAATTCAAAAAGGTGTGAGATGAAAACAGACAATCTCTAATTTAAAAAATAATAGTATATCTAAAAAAAACTTAAATGGTTGCATGTGTGTTTGAATGTCAAGTGACACTTAGATGGCAACTCCAGCTATGAAGAACTAAGGCCGGTGCTGGGCAACCTTGTATGGTCTGGGTCCCAAATATGACAGTCTGATCTAGAATGGGCTAAAGAGAGCTTTGACAGAAACTCCAGTAATTTGGAACGTGAGGACAGTGTTGGGCAGACTTTTACAGTCTGTTGCTGCAATGACATGACGGATTTGGATAGGCTGGAGTGGGCTTTGAAGGCAACTTCAGTAGTTGGAATCTAAGGACAGGACTGGGTGAATTTCTATGGTCTATGTCTCAGAAATGCCAAAGAGAGAGACAATGATCAAGTATTTTATATCACATTCACTGTTGGTTTAATCATGACAGATTCAGCATGGATTAATCCAAGGGAAGTCTTGCCGCACCAATAAACATGTTGCTAAAAGTGAGCCAGTTGATGTAGTCTATCTAGATTTCAGAAAGCTTTTAATAAAGTTTCTCATGAGAGACTCCTGAAAAAATTAAAGAGTCATGGGATAGGAGGCAATGTTCTGTTGTGAACCAGAATTTGGTTATTGGACAGAAAATGTTCATAATATTACACGATTCCCAGTCAGGATTTCGCTCTAATCACAGCACTGAAACCGTACTAGTCACTCTCTTGACCAAATTCAAACAACTGATAGCAAACGGCAATAATATGCTACTGTTACAATTCGACATGTCAAGTGCTTTTGACATGGTTGACCATGGAATTTTATTACACATCCTCGAATACTTCGGAATCGGAGGTAACGTTCTCAATTGGTTCAAGGGGTTCCTAACTTCACGCTCATATCAAGTGACATCAAATTCGACTATATCAGCTACATGGACACCTGAATCCAGAGTTCCACAGGGATCCCCCTTCTCACCGACCATATTCAACCTAATGATGACACCCTTGGCCAAACTGCTATCGAATCAGAACCTAAACCCATATATATATACGCTGATGATGTAACGATCTTCATCCCATTCAAACAAGATCTAAGGGAAATCTCCAATGAAATCACGCAAAGCCTACATATCATGAATTCCTGGGCAGATGCATTTCAGCTGAAACTTAACGCAGAGAAAACCCAATGTCTGGTACTCACCTCGCAATACAACAAGAATAAATTTACCACCATCAACACACCGAAACTAAATCTACCAGTTTCGGATACCCTAAAAATTCTTGGCATCACCATTGATCGACACCTAACACTTGAGAATCATGCGAAAAACATAACTAAAAAGATGTTTCATTCAATGTGGAAACTAAAAGGAGTTAGACCATTTTTTCCATGGACTGTCTTCCGCAATCTGGTACAATCATTGGTACTCAGTCATCTGGACTATTGTAACTCACTCTATGCCGGCTGCAAAGAGCAAATACTTAAAAAACTCCAGACAGCCCAGAACACGGTAGCCAAACTAATATTCGGCACATCAAAATACGAAAGTGTGAAACCCCTATGGGAAAAATTACACTGGCTCCCACTAAAAGAACGCATCAAGTTCAAACTTTGCACCCTAGTCCATAAAATCATCCGTGGTAACGCCCCAGCCTACATGTCAGACCTAATAGAACTACCACCCAGGAATGCAAAAAAATCTTCTCGCACATTCCTTAATCTTCATCCTCCCAAGTGTAAAGGTCTGAAATACAAATTAATGCACGCATCTACCTTTTCCTATACGAGTACGCAGCTCTGGAACGCGTTGCCACGTAACCTGAAAACGGTCTATGAACTGACCAATTTCCGTAAACTACTGAAAACCTCTCTCTTCAACAAGATATATCAAAAAGATCAACATGTGTAACTGTACAATCTTTAAAACTTCCAGAATTGTCTTATAATATCTTTTGCTTTAACACTGTCATGTATTCACCACCATGTAACACATAACCCTCTGTAAAACCAAATATATATTCTCTTCTATTTCCAGTACCCATGATGAATTGTAAGTCACATTGAGCCTGCAAAGAGGTGGGATAATGTGGGATACAAATGCAATAAATAAATAAATAAATAAATAAATAAATAAATAAAATAAATAAAACAGAGAGTAGGGCTAAATGGCATTTCTCTCAAGGAAGGAAGGTGAATAGTGCATTGCACCAATGATCTGTACTGGGACAGGTGCTATTTAACATATTTATAAATTATCTGGAAATTGGAATGACAAGTACGATGATTAAATTTGCAGATGACACACAACTATTCAAAGTTGATAAAACACATGCGGACTGTGAAAACTTGCAAGTAGACTCTAGGAAATTGGAAAAGTGGGCTTACAAATGGCAGATGAAGGTGATGCACATTGGGAAGAATAACTCTAATTATAGTTACCTGATGCTAAGGTCCACCTTGGGGGTCAGCACCCAAGAAGAAGATCTAGGTGTTGTAGGCAACAGGGCTGAAATCTTTTGCCCTGTGCGCAACAGCAGCAGCCAAAAAAGCAAACAGGAGGCTAGGAATTATTAGGTTAGAGATAGTAAATAAGATCAAGTCTTCTATGATATCTCTGTATTACTCTATGGTGCAAACAGATCTTGAGTATTGCATTCAGTTCTGGTCACCGTATCTCAAAAAAGGTATAGTGGAATTAGAACAGATTCAAAGAAGAGTGACCAAAATGATAAAGGTGATGGGACTCCTCTCATATGAGGAAATGCTAAAGAGGTTATTTATTTGTTACATTTGTATCCCACCTTTTCCCACATATTAGTAGGCTCAAAGTGGCTTACATAGTTCCGGAAAGGTGGTTACAGATTCCGGTGTGAAAACAAATACAGTGTAGGGGTACTATTACAGTGACAAATACAGTAAAGGAGTAATGTTAAATAGGTTGGGGTGTTTCAGACAAAACGTCAGGGTGATCATGCGTTGGGGTTGAGTTACTGTCACTTCCTGATAAATTGCCATATTTCAATATTCGGTAATTATGTCAGTTCTGTGGGGTATGCCTTCTTGAACAGGTGAGTTTTTAGTTTTTTTCGGAATTCTAGATGATTATTTGTAGATTACAGGTGTTTTGGTAGTGTATTCCAGAGCTGTGTGCATATGTTAGGGCTCTTCATCTTGGAAAAGAGGTTGCTGGGGGGAAATATGATTGAGATCTACAAAATCCTGCATGTAGAATGAGTAGAAGTGAATCTATTTTTTACTATTTGAAAAAGTACAAAGACTAGGGGACACTCAATGAAGTTACATGAAAATATTTTTAAAACAAATAGGAGTAAACATTTTTCACTCAACAAATAGTTAAGCTCTTGATAAATGAGTGTGACTGTTGGGCAGACTGGATGGACTATTCAGGTCTTTTTCTGCCCTCATTTACAATGTTACTATTGTTACCTCAAGTCACTTGCTGAGCTGATTCTGTCAATGGACACTCAGTTCTACATCTATGAGGATGATGTGCAGCTACTCATACCCACTGAACATGACTTACCCACAGCCCTGAATAAACTGACATTAATTCAAGAATGTTCTTAAAACAACAAACTCTGCCTAAACCCAAGTAAAACTGAGGTTCTATGGGTCTCTAACAGAAGTGATAAAAATTTGATTAAAAAAATTGAAAAAAGTTGATAGTTTTGATTAAAATGATAACTTGCTTATTGGTAATATGCTAGAGGCAGGAAGGAGGTTTTTTGACCAATGATTGATTCATTGCTTAAAGATGGTTATCTTAACCCGTGGTTCAAGGAGTTGGTAAGAACTGTGATTTCTGAGGTCTTTTTCGACTGCTTCAAAGCAATTGATTTCTAGATGAAACAATTGGTGTGATTTTTTTAATCCACTTTGGATTGGAGTAGTACAAATTTTGTGGATTATTTTTTTTTTTGCCATTTTTTGTGATTATGTTATCATGCGCTAATATTGCCATTAGTATGTAGCCATTTAAAAATATTACCACATAATTACTTACCATCAGTGGCGTAGGAAGGGGGGGGGGGCGGTGGGGTGGTCCACCCCAGGTGCACGCCGTTGGGGGGGTGTCGGCTCCGCTGGTTCCCTGCTTTCTCTGCCCTGGAACAGGATACTTCCAGTTCCGGGGCAGAGAGAGCAGGGAACCAGCGGAGCCGACGCAGCTCCCAGCGACGTGCACTCGGGGCAGAGCAGCCCTCCCACCCGTCCCCTTTCTTACGTCAGTGGTAAGAATGCGCTCGGAGGGGGGGGGTGCGCGTGCCGAGGGGGGGGAGCACAGCGGCAACCCGCCCCGGGTGTCAGCCGTCCTCACTACGGCACTGCTTACCATCACCCATTTTGTAGGCAGTAAGGCTCCTGTGTTATGTGTACTAACCAGTTAGTGTTTAGTAATGTAGTTGTGCTGATTAGCACAGGAACACCCACTCTCTGTCTCTGACATGCCCCCTCAAAAAAATTAGTTCATTGTTCAGATCTCAAAGTTCCCACAGGAAGCCTGAGCATGTCTCACAGTACTCCATTTTTTTGCTGCATTAGGCACGTGTTAACACCTACAAGGGCCCCAAAACCAAATTTTTGTCACAATTTAACTTACACTACTTTTTACTAGATTTTTACAGATCTTTTTATTTTATTTTACATATTTTATATACTCTAATGATTCAAAATTCTAGTCCATGCATATTTTTTACTTTATCTACAAAAGAAATGTGTCACGTGTTCTATGAGATGAGTGAAATACAAGTCCTTTCTCATAATAGGGTATATATGCACATTTATATTCAGTTCTATAAAGTCAAACATACCCTACAACAGAAAGAAAGCAATAAACAAAGCACTAAATATATCATAGTTCACATCATTGTCCGTCTATATGCAATTAGTGGGTTGGTTAAATATATAGCCATCCTAGTTTCTAGTAGACAAGTTATCTACAAAGGTATTTTAATTATTGTTATTGTGTACTGTATAAATAGGCAGGTAGCTTTATTTTTAGTCTTTGGATTTTGTTTAACGGCTTTAAAAAAAAGGGCCAGATATCCTTTGTGCGAGAATAACTTCAGATGGAGATATTTTATAATTTTTTCAATTAAAAATTATTATGTAATAAACTAGTATAGTCAATATTCAAAACTATTTAAGCAGGCATCAGAGGCGCCTACCCACTTAAATAGTACAGTGCATGCTGGCCACTGATATTCAGTGACTCTTAATTGAATATTGGCTCTGACCAGTCATTTTCTAAGTGGTCCAGAGAAGGGCATTCTGAGGACAGAGACAGGGAGCATCTGGCAGCTATGTGGGTGCCAACAATATTAAATGCCAATGCCTGCATAGCTAAGTGACTAAATAGGACTGCATAAAAAGCAGTCCTAACTTTGGTTGTTTAGCTATGTGGGTGTGAGCACTGAATATTGGCTGGTACTAGCATAGATGTCAGTGGTGTTCTGCCTTTCACATACATGCTATCCCCCTCCTGTGCCCTCCCACAACAGGCCACCCCCTCCAAACCCTGCCAACATCACAAATTCCCTCTCCCTGGATTCTGATTTACCTCTGGGACCCCAACAGCATAATACAAATCCCTTGCTCCCCCTGATTTTGACCCCCCCCCCCTTCATGTTACAGTAAGCTCCCTACTCCTAGAGGCCAGTCTCCCATATATTTACCCGAAGATCCATTTGACCACTAGAAACCTAAAGGTAGGCCCAGGAGAACCTGGAGGGGGGGGGGGGGGTCAGTATCAGGGGGCAAGTGGAATCTGTGTTATGCTGTTGTCATCTGGGGGGGGTGTGGAATTAGAGGCAGGGGGAGAGGAAGACTGATCACTTTATGTGGGTCACAGCTGAATATTGGCCTGGACCTGCTTAAATCTGTGTGGCAAACTCTCGGCCAGTGAGCCCCAGATATTCAATTCTGGTGCCTGGATGTAGTCCAACATTGAATATCAAGGACTAATTTAGCTGGCTTAGGTCAATGTTTAAAAAAATCACTGACCATTGCTGGCTAAATATTGACTGGTACTATTTTTGAAGATCAGTATTTTTCCTATAAATTTAATCTGCTGGAATTGTTTCTTGATAAGATATAATAGTACTTTCAGAACACAAAAATTATGCCTCATTCATGTACTTAAGAAAAGCAAAAGATAATATCATTAAGTATATGGAATCAACTAGATTACTGGTAGTTATTAAACCAAACAGAATATGGAAGTTGATTTTCAAACCTTTCTTTATCCCTTTTCCTAGACATCCTTCAATCAGTTTTCCTAACTTCTTCTAAGTGTAGCAGACATAGGTAGCGATGCCTATTCTGTGATGGCACAATCAGCACATGCAATAAAGGAGAAGGGTGCCACAGAGAAGGAGGCAGAGGAGACAGCTACAGGTTCAGTTGCAATCCTAGCCACAGATACAATAAAGGAAACATAGGTATAGGCCCCAAAGAGTGACCAAGCCAAGAGTTTTTTTCAACTTACTAAGGAGGTGGTATTCTAGATATACTACTTAAATAAGTCCACCATTGCTGATCTCTATTAGCTATCATAAAGTGACCTTGAGGACCCAATCAGAAGGAGCCATGCTTTGCCTATGCATTTGAGCATCCTTCCTTGCAGCAGGCAATTTCCAGCATGCTGTTATTAGTACAGGCCTCACACAGTCTGCCACCTGCTATTGCATTGAGTCCTTCCTGTGAATTCTGCTCAGAAAGCCGTTTGATTATATCATCTTTCTACACAGCTGAAAAGAGTTGGAGTAAACTATAAGGTTCTTTCATGGCATTACTGAATTCCCTTCAGTGCTGGAGGCCATAGATTGCATACATGTTGCCCTGAGACCACCAGATCAGAAGGAATCATATATCACTCCACGAAAATGTGTGTGCTCTTTTAGACGATTCTCCTTATACTGGATTTTTGTGAAAGATTATTTTTCTCAATCCATCTTTTGTGCTGTCACAGTCCAGACTGGGTCAAGATTGTACCACAAGACTACTCAGATGCCTGGTTGCTAGGTAAGTTATGGATTGGATTGTGAATGTACTCTTTTACCCATGATGTCTAATTCTAAAGTAAAGGTACAAAACTGTATACTTCGGTCTATGACCATATCAATAGCACACAATCCCTCTTGCTTATTGTTCTAAAATTCCAAAGGATGTTTACCTTGGAGAGCTGCTGAAGATATGGGTATGTAGCATGATATAAGTGTAATTGTCAGAGTTATTGATTTTGCTGGATCAGATATATATATATATATATATATATATATATATATATATATATATATATATATATATATATATATACAGCTACAAAGACTTATTGGGACAGAATCAAATAAACTTGTCTGGCTTTCACCTTCCCCTTTCCCCTGGAAACTACTGATAGCAAAAACTAGCTGGGTGGATACCTAAGTCCATCAACACATCTCCAAAGAACAAAAGTCTGAAGATGGACAGCAATCACAGAGAATGAAGTTAACAAAGACAGTGAAACCCCACCTATTCTCAGAAAATGACTCAGAGACTGAAAAGCCCATCTAGCTATCTAATCTGACAAAAGAAGCCCACTTACTCAGAGACAAAAACACTTTTAATCCTGACAGATGCCTTCTGGCAGCGGCATACCAAGGGTGGGGTAGTGGGGGCGGTACGCCCCAGGTGCATGCCGCTGGAGGGGTGCAGAGAGCAGCCATGTGCCTGTTGGCTCCGCTGATTCCCTGCTCCCTCTGCCCCAGAACAGGTTACTTCCTGTTCTGGGGCAGAGGGAGCAGGGAGCCAGCGGAGCCAAGAGCCTCGCGGCTGCTCCCAGCAGACAAGAATGCACCCGGGGGGGGGGGGGGGGGGTGATGCGCCGGGGGTGTGTGTCGTGCTGCACCTGGGGAGGGGATGTGTGTGCGCATTGGCAATTCCCCCCCCCCCCCGGGTGGCAGCCGACCTAGAATCGTCACTGCCTTCTGGATGTATATCACAGCAGATATCCAGACAGAAAGTCTTATGATGTAATTAAAACATGTAGCCAGTTACCATGCTCTATCTCAAAACTAGATGTAACCAGTTTTCTGCTATCCCTGATTTTTCATTGGATCGAGTACACCCCACCTGACTTCAGCCTATGGTCCAATAAGAGATTATAAAAAGCCTGAAACTGTTAGGCTGGTCGTGAACCCTTGAGCCTAGGCCGAGGCCTAGTATAGCTTTTAGGCCAAGGCCTAGGATGGACCAAACAGGTACTATACGCTACCCCAGCTACCAAGCCCTGCACACACACACGTGACCAACTTGCACTACCAGAAAGGGGAAGATAGGGCATTCAGGCGGGCCTCACAGCCTATCAGGAACCCACTTGCTCAGAATACTGTCATAACAGGAACATTCATAGTTCGCTCTCTTGCTCTTGCTCTGCCTCTTGCCTCTCTGCTGGACTTCATACACATCTAAAATAAGACTTTCTCCAGGCTCCAGCAACAACTCTACAACAAAAAGACTTCTTTTCCAGTGAGGATCTCCTTCATCACTCCAACCAGCAGCCTCCATCAAAGTGAGTTACCATTATCTAGCCTAATTTATAATTCAGATTTGCTATCTTGAAAGCACATTTCCCTTGCGAAAGTTCCCTAAAAACTGCCTCTCTCTTGTAACATAATTACATTATTACAATACCTCTATTGTAAATAAACATTTTAAAGTTAAATATATGGTCTTTATGTTCTAAGCACATGTCCTTAAACCTTACAGTGCAGGTTAATGTATTTAATTCCCCCTTTTCTTACATATTCTTATTCTTATATTACTTTATATTTAATTGGTGGAGAATAAAATATAGAAGAATAGAATATTATATTAATATTTTACATTTTATAGGTACAGCCTGGCGAGAGATTTATTATTATTTCTGCATTTATTATTTCTGTATTTATACACCACATTTTCCTGCATAATGGCAGGGATGGGAATTTACATCTTCTCGTCTGGATTTTCAAGTGCTGGCAAGAGCTCACCGGATGTCGCCGAAACTGTGATGCTTTTTGAGGCTCGGGCCCTTCTCTCGGGGCAAACCCATTTGAGGGCACCCTGCCCTTCATAAAGAAAAGAGAACTCTCCTTGGGGCTTCTCTAGGATAAGTCACGTTACCACACTGGACGTCTCGTGGTGTCAGTCTTCGCTGCTCCGGGTTTGGGAATCTGACTCCCTTATCCCCTCTCTCCCCCACTGTGTCTGATGGTGAGCTCAAAGGGTAAAATGGCATGCATTAAACTATTATAACTTAAGCTCATCTGCAGAGACCCAGATATTTGAATATGGTAATCAGCTAAATGCTGTGTCTTGCAAAAGCACGGGACAATGGTTATTTGAGTGGCATATTCAGATATCTACTCTCAGATGTTTCATTTTATCCCTCTGTCGATGAATATTTATCAGGCTCTATCTACAATAATCCCCTGAAGCAAGTTGTTTCAATCTGAAACATGGTCTCGTGTCAGGTCTTAGATTTACTTCAAGAAACAACCTCCTTGAAAATCATCAGTTTCATGATTGTTTATTGTTGGAAGATTTATCCTGTGACCTTACTGTTCTACTGTGCAGCATTTATATTACATCTATCAGCCCTGGAATGTGAAGTATATTGCCCATTCATGCTTTGCTCCCTTACAGTGTCCTACTGTCTACTGTCTCCACCCTAGGTGATAGGAACTATCCCCTGAGCACCTTAGTCCTGACTTCTGTGAGACAGGAGTTATACAATAAGGCTCAACAGCATATCAGGTCTGTGATAGATCGCACCTTCAGCATCCCAATACCCATTTCAGGTGCCTTAACAGAAACGAAAGTGAGCTCCTGTATACCCTGGTGAATATGTGCAACATTTTTATGGTCTGTTGCAGCCTGCACAATATCACCACCTGAGAAGGACTTGCTCTTTCTGATCAGGAGGTATCCAATATTATGATAGATGTGGGAAAATCCATTGCTTATTTCTAGTATAAGCAGCATAAAATCTGTCTTACTGTTCTGGGATCTTGTCAGGAACTTGTGACCTGGATTGGCCACTGTTGGAAACAGGATATTGGGCTTGATGGACATTCGATCTGTCCCAGTATGGCAACGCTTGTCTGTATTTTCTAGGACAGGAGATTTGCCTCTGATAATGATGTAGCACCCATCCAAAACCAGGCATCCACTACTGCAGGCATTTTAGATGTAAAGACGAATATATATATTTTAAGTAATGGATTGTGCATGGATGAGGGGAATATGAATGTGTTAGTGCATATGTAAATGTCCCTCCCTCAATCCCCTCCTCCCAAGTATTGACATTTTACACCACCCCACCCCACCACCACCATCAATGCACTTATCAGTGGTGCAGTGTCTGATGTGGTCTCCCCTTGTACTCATTTTCCAATCCCCCTGATGGGCCACGCAAGGATTCAGAAACAGTACCTCAACTGGCTAAGAGAAAAGCAGCAGGACAGAGCATCTCACTGACTGGGAGGCAGGTGCTACAGCTTTGAGAGCCAGGAAGTATGTCAACAGTTATTTATTTGTTTATTCATGATATTTATACTCTACACTAGCCCAAAATAGACTCAAGTTCAAAGTGGCTTACAATAAAGTGAGTAAAACATAATAATGTACAGAATATAACACAATTTACAATAACTTCAAGAAGCAAATTCATACATGTGGAGTATGTAACCAGGGATTCAGACTCTCAAGGACAAACAAATAATTAAGGGTGGATAGGTGAGAGCATCATTAGGCAGGACTAGATGGACTAACTACATAAAGCCAGCAATGCTTGCAAGATATTCTGCCTGCTGGTCACCTGTGGAACTGGTATTGGAATTGCTGGGCCAGATAGTTTTTCATGGCTCCCACTGTCCCACATCTGTCACCAGCAGGCAGAAGTCCTCAGTCCCCTTGTTTTCTTCCTCCTCTTTTATGGGTTCACTGATGAGGAAGGATGGGAATTTTTTTTGTTGTTGTTTTGTTACATTTGTACCCCGCACTTTCCCACTCATGGCAGGCTCAATGCGGCTTACATGGGGCAATGGAGGGTTAAGTGACTTGCCCAGAGTCACAAGGAGCTGCCTGTGCCTGAAGTGGGAATCAAACTCAGTTCCTCAGTTCCCCAGGACCAAAGTCCACCACCCTAACCACTAGGCCACTCCTCCACTTTATCCCCTTTTCATAGAGTCAAGGCCCAGCTGCTCCTTCAACCCACCTCTAGCTGTGGCTGAGCCAGTCTCTTTCTGACACATTTCAAGTGGTGTCTCTCCCTGCTGCCTTTCAGTTGGTGTCTCCTTCTGAAACACCATAGGTTGTGCTAAGTACTACTGTCTGGAGTGAATGGCTGTGGTAGCCCTATAAACAATGCAAATGAGAGAATGGTATCAGCTACACTATCTGAAACTTCTCCCATATCGTGTGTGTAATGACAAAAGGACATAAAAATAGCCTTATTGGGTCAGGCCAATGGTCCATCTAGCCCAGTATCCTGCTTCCAAAAGTGGCCAATCCAAGACACAAGTACATGACAAAAACCCAATTAATAGGAACATTCCGTGCTACCAATCTCAGGACAAGAAGTGGTATCCCTCATGTCTCTCACAATAGCAGGCTATGGATATTTCCTCCAGGGGCTTGTCTAAACCTTTTTTAAACCCAGATATACTAACCACTGTTACCACATCCCCAGGCAATGAGCGCCAGAGCTTAACTATTCTTTGAGTGAAAAAAGATTTCCTCCTATTGGTTTAAAACTATTTTCTTGTAATTTCATTGAGTGTGCCCTGATTTTTGTACTTTTTGAAAGCGTGAAAAATCAATTCACTGCTATCCATTCTACACCACTTAGGATTTTGCAGACCTCTATCACATCCCCCCCTCAGCTGTTTCTTCTCCAAGCTGAAGATCTCTAACCTCTTTAGCCTTTCCTCATATGGTAGGAGTTCTATCCCCTTTATCATTTTGGCCGCTCTTCTTTGAATCTTTTCTAATTCCACTATATCTTTTTTGAGATTCGGCATCCAGAATTGAAGACTCAAGGCGAGGTTGCATCATGGAGCGATGCAGAGACATTATAATATTCATGGTCTTATTTTGCATCTCTTTCCTAATAATTCCTATCATCCTGTTTGCTTTCTTGGCTGCCATCGCACACTGGGCAGATTATTTCAGAGTTTTGTCTACAAAGATTGCTAGATCTTTTTCTTGAGTGCTGACTCCTAAGGTGGATTCTAGCATCAGGTAACTATGGTTTGGATTATTCTTCCCAATGGGTATCATTTTGCATTTGTCCACATTAAATTTAATCTTCCAGTTTTCTAAGATCTTCCTGCAATTTTTCACAATCTGCCTGTGTTTTGACAACTTTTAATGGTTTTGTATCATCTGCAAATTTAATCATAGTAACATAGTAACATAGTAGATGACGGCAGAAAAAGACCTGCATGGTCCATCCAGTCTGCCCAAGACAAACTCATATGTGTATACCTTACCTTGAATTGAATTTG
Organism: Microcaecilia unicolor; assembly: GCF_901765095.1. NCBI lineage: Eukaryota > Metazoa > Chordata > Amphibia > Gymnophiona > Siphonopidae > Microcaecilia > Microcaecilia unicolor. The sequence goes on along the minus strand of NC_044034.1, from coordinate 136,670,231 downwards.
TACCTGTCCTTTTCAGGGCACAGACCATATAAGTCTGCCCAGCAGTATTTCCCGCCTCCCAACCACCAGTCCCGCCTCCCATCACCGGCTCTGGTACAGACCGTATAAGTCTGCCCTCCCCTATCCTAACTTCCCAACCACCACCCCCTCTTCCCCCCACCTGCTCCGCCACCCAATTTCAGCTAAGCTTCTGAGGATCCATTCCTTCTGCACAGGATTCCTCTATGCATATCCCATGCATGTTTGAACTCCGTTACCGTTTTCATCTCCACCTCACTTGTTGTTCCGATTTCCAGATCATTTATAAATGTGTTAAAATTTCACCGATCCCATTACAGATCCCTGTGGCACTCTACTATTCACCCTCATCCATTGAGGAAAAATTGTCATTTAACTCTGACCTCTTCAGATTAGCTCTCTCACACATAGCAACCATTGCACGGCAGAATCCGCTTGCAAACAGCTCCCAACAGCATGGCTGTGGCAGTGGAAAGAGATATGAATTGGAAGGGTTGGCATACATGTACACAAGGCAAGGGGAGTGTTAGGGTCACAGAAGCACATAAACACAAAACCGCACAGTGAAACTCATGGGAGTGGGCTGTTTGTTGTTGGAAACTCATTGGCCACATTGGGGTTTGGCTTATTTGCTATACTGCAGGACACATTAAATAAATTGCTCACTTACATACAAGAAATGTGTCTGTATGAGTTTATTCCTCGCATCTATTACACACTGGTTGGTATGTGGAGGACATCAGGAATCTAGGCTGCACAGTCTCCCCTTCATCATTACTGTCTGGAATTAGTTGCATTTGTTATAGAAACACAGAAATATAGGAACTGATATTCAGCTGGGGGGAGTCAGCCTGCATAAGTGCTGCAGTTGGCACTGTTCCCAAATATTAAATCCTACGCTGTTTCCGGTGACCAGCATTGAAAATTTGGGTTTTTAAGGCTGGCGCTAATGAACTGGCTAAGCAAACATTCAGCTCTGGCTGGTTAAGTTAATAGCGGGCAAAGATAGGACTGCTATTTATGTGGTCTAATTTGCCTGCTAAACTTAGCCAATCAGCGCTGAATATTGCTGGTTATCACGTGATATAGCCAGTTAACCTTTTGGCGCCAACTTCCTGCAAATACGTGGGAAAATGTGGGATACAAATGTAACAACGAAATAAAATAAAATATTCTGCACTGAATATTTATGGTTAGACACTGAAACACTATTTAACTGGTCAGCGGCCATTTCTGGCCAGTTTAATAGCTTTGAATATCATGGGGATAGAAAAATGTAGGCAGATAAACACTACATAGCCTATCCAGTCTGCCCATCCATGCTTTCCACTCTCCTTATCGGTCTCTTAGAGAACCTATGTACTTGCCTCAAGCTCTCTTGAATTCAGATACTGTTTTTATCTCCATCACTTCCACTGGGAGGACGTTCCATGAATTCACCACCCTTTGCATGAAGAATTATTTCCTCAAGTTACCTCTGAATCTATCCCCTTTCACCTTCATCCTATGCCCCCTCATTCCAGAGCTTCCTTTCCATTAAAAAGCCTTGCCTCCTATATATTATGCTATATAGGTATTTAAATGTCTCTATCATTTCTCCCCTCTCCCGCCTTTCTCCCCATATGCTTTATGACAAAGATCACGGACCATTTTAGTAGCTGCCCTCTGGACTGACTCCATCCTGTCTATATATTTTTGAAGGTGCATTCTCCAGAATTGTACACAATATTCTAAATGAGGTCTCACCAGAGTCTTGTACAAGGACATCACCACCTCCTTTTTCCTACTGGCCGTTTCTTCTCCTTATGCACTCAAGCATCCTTCTAGCTTTCAACGTCACTGTTTCTATGAAAGCTAGAAGGATACTTGGGTGCATAGGGAGAGGAATGGCCAGTAGAAAAAAGGAGGTTCAGTTGATGGCGAGGTTGTAGAACATGCATCAGACCGACAATATGCCATATACCCTGCTTGAGGTGTAGAGCAGTCCCCCTCCCCTCCTTGATCTATCCTGCACTTGATGTTATATTCCAACACACCATACACTTTTTGAAGACAGCCCTGGTCTTCATGTGTGCCTCAATATACCTCTCTTCAGTTGGGCCCTTGAGCTTGACTGGTAGGGATCATCTAGGTCCTGAGGGAATAGCTTTTGACACCTGCAAAGGCGGCAACAGAGGGGAAATTAGTGCTAGTGTTCCTGATGTTGTGGGTGTTCACACATTACAGATTTGGTGATCCTAGAAGCTAGCAAAACTGGTTGTAGATGCAGGGAAGAGAAAGAACAGTTTAGTGATTGTATGGGTATAGACGAGTGTTGAGAGCTCAATCATGAATGTCGGACTGTGACATAAACACAGGAATCATGGGTGCCTGGGCAACAGGCATACATATCTGTTAAAACATTGGAGGCATTGCAGAATGCCTACATATTAAGGGAATGGTAGGTCTTTTAGGACTGTAAATGTCCTCATTGCCTATAGCTGGTCTGATGGCAATGTGGATACAGTCTATAGACCACAAACTGATGGGAAATGTGCCAGCTCAAATAATTTTGTTATAATTTACTGTTGCCTCTGCTCTTGTTCAGGCAATATATCAGGTGTCTTCCTGAGAAAGGCTTGTAGAAACTGAGCTATGCAGTATGAGGTGGTTGTCTGGATGATACTTGATACAGCCCCAAGGGGTGTCTTAAAGGATACAGTAACTAAGAATGTGAGGGCTATGGTGACCTTCAAGTGTACTGGTAGGGCCCGTACCTTCCAAGCAGTAGGCTCTAGGTCCTCTTCTAATTGACTGCAGAGGTCCAATATAGCCTCCTTATTAAGCCTGAACCTGTGCATACAATGCTCTTTTCCTTGTCCAAGAACTGTATTCTGGGTCTGTATACCTTCTCCACTGGAGCCTCCTTTTTCTCTGAAGTATTTCTTCTGTGAGCCAGTGCCCATAAGATCAATACCCTACTTCTACTCAAGCTTCAAATCACTACCAGTCACACCCAGTACCCACCACCAGATATATCCAGTATACACTACCACCTTTGGTACTAAACTACACATACACACTGCAATCCACAGGATATAGGGATGGTTGTAATCCCCAATGTTCTCTAACCCACCCCAAAATCCCCTGCACTGGGCAGTCATCTCACAAGGCAAGACCCGGAGTGGTTAAATATGCCTTCTCTCCTTCCTCAGCTTTAGCGTCAATCCAATGCCCAGCTCTAACCTAGGCAACCACCTAGTGCTGCTGTCAAGGCATTGGTCTCCCCCTGGGGCCCTCCCCAGCTGCTCTCAACCAGTCTCTGCCCACTGCTTGTGACAATAGTCCGTAGTGGGTGGGTCTCTCAGTGTTTCACAGAGTCCACAATAAATTCCAAAACTCTACCCCACTTCCAGACTGGGGCAGTCCCTTCTCCCAGTCTTTCTTTCTCTTCCTTCTTCCTCCCCCCCCCCCCCCCGAAAAGGGGAACGGAGTAGCTGTGCTCTCCCACCCCAGGTCCCTTCAACTTAGTCCTGTTGAAGAGTACACTTGTTTATACACATAAACAGTTCTCTGATTTCCTCTTTCTTTTCCTTTACCACAGTCCCAATATATACAACACAGCCTGTTAGGCTTCAATCCTTGCTTCACTCCCTTACCACTACCAGATTAGGGAATGAAAGAGTCCCACCACTTCTTTGTCAGCACCAACTCCTGACAACCTCCCACTTGACCCAGGTTGAAACCTTCAATTATTAATTCCCTGCTGACGTAGCCACCTTATCCCTCCCTTCACCAGACCTGAGAACCATGCTGCCATCAGCCCTTTTAACTCTTTACCTTTTACTCATGCCAAAGCAAAAATGTCCATAGGCTCCTCTTCCATGCTCTCTTCTCTCTCTCCTCCCCCGCTCTCTACTTTTTGCCAATCCATAGGCTCTTCTCTCCTGTGTCCCTTTCCCTATTTTGGTAGTTTACCTGCTCTTTACCTTCTGTCTGCTTTTCCTTGGTTGCTCCTGTTTTTCCCATCCGTATTTTCTTATTTTAGCTCCTCTGTACTTCTTTGTATCCTATTACTATTATATTATGTTTTTTCTTGTTACTTTGTTAGCCACATTGAGCCCGCATAAGCTGGGAAATGTGGGATACAAGTGGACCAAAATAAATAAATAAACTCTCTCCTCCAGCAGTCCCTCATCCTCCTCATTAATCCTCCTCCCTCCCCTTAGCATTCTGGGACTGGTAGTGTAGAGAATTCTTCCTGGCTCTACCCTGTGTCTCCCTCAAAGGCTGCTGGGAATTGTAGTCTTTGGATCTCACTGTTTTCTCTGAGGAAGGTGACAAGCTGCTTTTTCTGACCTGTTTGATCTTTGGGGACTGGAATTTTCAGGCTCTGCCCTCCCGTGCAGGTTTAGGACACCCTAAAGGAGACTTTCTCCCTCCTGCCTTAGCTGTTTCCCACTCCATGCTCCCGTACTCTTCACAACACACACACTGGCTGTTGCACTAAGAAATAGGATAGAAGGGATAGGGGAGGGAGGTATTTAAAGGGCTAGACAGGCATTTAGTAGAAAGGGGCAATATGGAACAGAATAGTTATTAGTGGGGCTTTAGAGGCTAAAATGAGGGCAAAGAAGTTGCTAGTTAGAGAATAAGTGAGGCCTGACTATGTACTGAGATGCCAACCAGCAGCACAGTGTACCATTCAATGGTCCAATTCAAAAGAGACATCTCCTCTCCTATTTAGTCATTATTTGTAGCAGGTATATATTTGGGTGCATCATTTTGGTCTTATACAGTTCCTTATGTTTATGAAAGATGTCATGCATATGTAGTTTGTGGTCCTGCTCAGCCCATGCCCATTCTCTACCCCAAACATGCTCATTTTTGCACTGAACATGTGCATGCTTGTTTTGCTTATATATATATAACACCTCTAAGCTTGTTCCCAGCTTTTGGTCATATAGATGGTGTTTTGGGTACACTACTGACACCTAACATATATAGAATTGCCTCCATAGCATTTAAGATTGTTCAAAATAAAGGATAGGATTATCTGGAGCAAATATTGGTTCTCTATTAGCCAGGCCAAGTTCTTAGGTCTACTTAAATAGGGGGCTTGGTGTTCCATTCTTTTCAGGTGACTGGGCATATCAGGTAGATCAAGAATGCTTTCAGCAATAGTGCCTCAGTTATGGAACAAACTTCCAGCAGCATTTCAGATGGAAGAATGTTATTTGAGCTTTCAGAAAAAGGTTAAGGCCTGATTACTTACAAGATATTTTAGCAATGTCTAGGACATCGGCAGATAGTGACTCAGGGCCCAATGCACAAAGCTTACTGAGCTTGCAGCATTTGCTTTAGTCCAGTCTGTCCCCATTCTAAAAAGAAAAAAAAAGTTATTTAGTGTCTAATGCACAAAGGGATTCTGTGTCCCTTTCACCGTTTGCCATAGCAGCTACCGATAACCCAATACAAATGTATTACAAGCAGTTCATTTGTATTAAAATGAGCACTCCAAGCAATGTACAGAAAGGAGTGTCTACCTTTAACATGCCAATCTTTCTGGCAGGTCTGGAGCTGTCAGTGTTCTGGGATGACCTGGTGGGCGGTCTGCTTTCACTAGTTTGTTGGATGTAGAGTACTTTGTGTTAAATAGCCCAGCCCTCAACAAACAAGAGCTAGCAATTAAAAACAAAGAAAACCCACTTCAACTTAGCAAACAAAAGCAACTTACCCTTCCCCCTCCACCCCCTCTAAACTCTTAAGTTACTGCAACTGTTTTGCAATAGCCTTTTAAATGAAATGAACAAACTTAAACATACAAACACTTTAAAAAAAATGTTTTAGCTGGTTTTGTGCACCCTAGGAGTGGAAAGCTGAGCACAGAAAAGTGCCTACTACATGCGCAGACCATAAGCACTTACTGAGAGACTGTTCTGCAAATCTGCGCTAGTCACTTTCCCTCCTGAGCCGCTTTCAGAATTTGTGTGCATCTGATTTGCATTCAGTTTCCTTTCTGCATCGGTCGATGTTTCAAAATTGCTAAGTTCACCTGCAGATAGAAACAGCACGGTGTTTAACAACAACTTTTGTGCATTGGGACCTCAGTGTTATGAGTTGGTGGGGTTAAATCATTTCATATAAATAAATTACTTAGGTGCTGTCTCATGCTGATTAGACATTTATGAGGTACTTGGTTTCAAACATTAGTTATTACGGCTTGATACTGGAAACCTGGTCTTTCTGGTGGGTATGTATAGTAAGATATTCAAAATTGGGTGACAAGGGCTTGAAATCTATCCTAAATCTCATAGAGGCACTTTTACTAAGCTGCAGTAAAAAATGGCTTTAGCGTGCCCTTACGTGGTTTTTTCCCACATAAGAATATAAGAAAATAAGTGTTGCCATTCTGGGACAGACTGAAGGTCCATCAAGCCCAGCATCCTGTTTCCAACAATTGCCAATCCAGGTTACAAGTACTTGGCAAGATCCCAAAACAGTACATTTTATGTTGCTTATCCTAGAAATAAGCCATGGATTTTCCCCATGTCCATCTTAATAATAGCTTATGGGCTTTTCTTTTAAGAAGCTAGCCAAACCTTTTTTAAACCCTGCTAAGCTAACTGCTTTTACTACATTCTCTGGCAAAGAATTCCAGAGTTTAATCATGAGTTGAGTGAAGAAATATTTTCTCTTATTTGTTTGAAATTTACTACTTTGTAGTTTCATTGCATGCCTCCTAATCCTAGTATTTTTGGAAAGAGTGAAAAAGCGATTCACATCTACTCGTTCCACTCCACATATTATTTTATAGACCTCTATCATATCTCCCTCAGCTGTCTTTTCTCCAAGCTGAAGAGCCCTATTCACTTTAGCCTTTACTCATAGAGAAGTCATCCCATCCCCTTTTCAAATTCCACTATATTTTTTTGAGATGCGGTGACCAGAATTGTACACAGTATTGAGGTGCGGTCGCATCATGGAGCATTACAAAGCCATTATAACATCCTCATTTTTGTTTTCCATTCCTTTCCTAATAATACCTAACATTCTATTTGCTTTCTTAGCTGCCGCTGCGCACTGAGCAGAGGGTTTCAATGTATCATCAACTATGACACCTAGATCTCTTTCCTGGTCGGTTACTCCTAATGTGGAACCTTGCATCACGAAGCTGTAGTTCAGGTTCCTCTTTTCCACATGCATCACTTTGCACTTGCTCACATTAAATGTCATCTGCCATTTGGATGCCCAGTCTTGTAAGGTCTTCTTGCAATTTTCACAATCCTCTTGTGATTTGACAACTTTGAATAATTTTGTGTCATCAGCAAATTTAATTACCTCACTAGTTACTCCCATCTCTAGATCATTTATAAATATGTTAAAAAGCAGCGGTCCCAGCACAGACCCCTGGGGAACCCCACTATCTACCCATCTCCATTGAGAATACTGACCATTTAACCCTACTCTCTGTTTTCTATCTTTTAATCAGTTTTTAATCCACAGTATGACTCTCCAATTTCCTCTGGAGTCTTTCATGAGGTACTTTGTTAAATGCCTTTTGAAAATCCAGATACACAATATTGACAGGTTACCCTTTATCCACATGTTTGTTCACCCCTTCAAAGAAAAGTAGTAGATTGGTGAGGCAAGATTTCCCTTCAGTAAAGGCTTTGCCTCATTAATCCATGCTTTTGATTATTTATTCATTCATTCATTCACTCATTCTTGTATCCCACAATTATCTAAAATAAGTTTCAGTTAAATGTGGCTTACAGTTGACAAAGGTCGATTATAGTGTTGCTTTACAGTTACAAACTGGATTGGATCATCTGACTGTATTGGATCTTCTGTAATGCTTGCTGTTAACCATAACATTTCTTGAATAGGTATGTTTTCAGTTCTTTTCTGAACTGAAGATAGGCTGTGATGCTTAGTGTGGTCTTGGGAACTGAGTTCCACCATTTGGAAACCAGGTAACTAAAACCAGCTGTGTAGATGGTTTTGTAGATTGTGTTTCTACACTTGGGTAGGTGAAGTAGTAGGTGAATTCTGGCATCTGGGAGTATGTTTCTTGGTGATATTTTGATCAGGTGTAGCATGTATTCATTTTGAAAATGAGAGTGCTGGTTTTGAATAGTAGCCTGGCCTTGATCGGGAGCCAGTGTAGCTTTGTGAGCAATGAGGTTGCCATTTCATATTTTGTTTTTTGTTTTTTTAAATCAGCCATGCTGCTGTGTTTTGAATGGTTTGCAGCGATTTCAGTATATTTTCTTTGCTCCCTACGTATGCTGTATTGCAATAGTCTAGTTGAGGCAATATTACTGATTGTACTATGATTCAAAATGATTGTCTGGGAAAGTATTCTTCCCAATTTCCATAGGGTTTTAAAGTATTGATTCCTAATATTTGTGGTTGTGATTCGATTTTGTACATCAGTTGGTTGATTCTGAATTTTTGGTAAGAATATGCTCTGTAATTTTGTTCTTTGCTAAATTTAATTTTACCACACTCGTAAAAATGGCCTTTTTGTATTTTTTCTATTAGTGGTCATTAGTGTGTGGCCATTACACATTTTTTAACCCCATCAGCACGGAGTGCCACCCATTTTGTAGGTGGTAAAGGCTCACATGGTATCCGTGCTTTAACCAGGTAGCACATACTAATGTAGATATGCTAACTGGATAGTCCTGGCTGGTTAAATCATTTGTTTGAGGCTAACCAGTCACTTTCAGCAATACTTAACAGCTTAGTGCTGCTGAAAAAAAAAAGATGGTTAGCACCTACCACAAAACTGGCTATTTTGAGGACATTCCAGGGCAGAGTCAGTACTTAGCTGGTTAAGTGGCAATATTCAGCACTTAACTAGCTATGAGGCACTGCATAAATAGGACCACATAAAAGTCAGACCTATCTCTACGCAGTGCCTCATAGCCAGTTAAGGGCTAAATATCAGACTTAACTGGCTATGTTGTAGCTGACTCTGTAAACCCAGAAATTCAATGGTGGAGTCTGGACATGGCCTGGCATTGATTTTCTGGACATAACATCAGTAGTGGTCAGAAAAACACTGAACACTACGGCTGAATATCAACCCCAATATATTTTGGTGCAGTTAGTGTGCATACTTTTGGCAGTTACAGCAGGATGCCCGAGTACATTCCGCAGTGTGCCATTTTAAGGTGTATTAGGTGTGCAATAGCACTTAACACAGCTTAGTAAAAGGAACCCTTAGAGACCAATGGTAATATAAGGATGTTTCAATCCCTGGTGAAGACATATAAGCCAGGGTCACCGAGAAGGGTGGGGCAGGGAGACAAAATTCCCCGGGCCTGGCCTCCAAGTGGGGGCCTAGGCCCAGCGCCAGCCTGCTTCCTGGTCTGTCCTCTCTTGCTCCTGTATGCTGCCCAGGACCCAAATGATTGCATTAACACAATATTGCGTTAATACAATCATCAGGGTCTCGACTCCTGGCATGGACAGGAGCAGGAGAGGATAGACTATGGAAGCAGGCAGGCAGGAAGAGGCTTGCCGGTGCTGCCCCCCTCCCCCCCCCACACACATTTGGAGGCAGAGACAGAAAGGTAAGAGGGTGGGCGGGAGGAAGCAGCGGTGCGAGTGAGGGGCAGTGACGTGGGGGGGGGGGGGGGCAGCGCACGGCGGTCCATTTTGAGCCCCATGCCTGGCGGCCTGGTTCTGCCCCAGTCCTGGCTGTGTTTCTTGGTGGCCCTGATATAAGGTATTCAATAAAGGGATACTTTACTAAAGATTAGCTCGAATTATCTGCAGCAAGACCCATTTTATTCCTATGAGCCCTGCTGCAAATAATTCAAGCTAATCTTTAGTAAAAGACCCCCTAAGAAATTAGTTATTATGTTTAGGAGTAGAGAATTTGTAAGATGTAGTTTCAGAAGTACTGGAGAGATGCCTTCATTTGAAGAATAATGATCAATTCAGAATGGCTGGTTTTCTAAAACCAGTTTTGCAAGAGAGGAAAGCCTGTAACTTCATGGAAATAGTTGTTTGCTGGAGCTATGACTTAGGCTGAATCACTCTGAGCAGATTAACAGAATTGTCAAAGTACTATCTGAGAATGTGTATATTTTCAAAATGCACGTATTTATATCATTATTTATTAACCACATTTATGAAGAGATTCATCCAAGATAGTGGCATAAATTTGTCATGAGAGGTTATAAATAATTGCAACAAGTGCTTCAGGCTAAAATTGTGGAGGATTGAAGAAGTCCTAAGTGTAGGGAGTCAGCTGCCTTCCTGGGATATGTATTCTGGTGCTGTCTTACTATCACTTGGTTTTCGATTGTGATTCAGCACAAATGTAAGGTACACTGTCTTACATCTGGAGTGGCCTAGTGGTTAGGGTGGTGGACTTTGGTCCTGAGGAACTGAGTTCGATTACCGGCACAGGCAGCTCCTTGTGACTCTGGGCAAGTCACTTAACCCTCCATTGCCTGCCGCATTGAGCCTGCCGTGAGTGGGAAAGCGCGCGGGGTACAAATGTAACAAAAATAAAAATCTGTGCTGAATTCATAGTTTCCAGTATCTGCTAAAACCTTGATTTTTGGTGATCCTTTGGCATTCACTCACTAAGAAAAGGAGAAAAGTGCTTCATCTGAAAGGCATTACTTCAAGCACTTAAACAAATTCTAATGAACTGGAGAATGTCTGAACCACAAAATGAGACCCATAGGATATTTCATTTGTTCAGTGATGGTTATGGAAAGATTAGTGTTAGGATTGCACAATTTAAGAAGTGGAAGATATTTCAGAGGACCTGTGAATCATATCAGGACTTCTTACCACAGAGAGGGTTCTTTTTACTGATCTGCGTTAAGAACTAGCACATGCATACTGCAACTTACAAGGGCTTACTGTGGGATGCGGTGAGGTGTCCTGCAGTAAAGGGTCCTTTTAGCTATGGGAAAAAGGACCCTGCGCTAGTGGCGGGGACCATTTTTCCTGCGCACCAGGGCCCTTTTTACAACAGAGGATAAAAGGACCCTTTACTGCAGGGTACCGTAATGCATGGTAATGTACCCATGATACCTGATTAGCACTCTCTGCCAACGGGCACGCTTACAAGCTGGAATATAACAAACATTTTCCAGAACAGGATTAGCGCTCGCTGAGCGGGAAACTACCACAGGATACTATCACTGAACATCCCGTGGTAATGCCCTTTTAGCATGTGGGAGGCCCATATTAGACCTACCATGCCTTAATGAAAGAGCCCCTACATTTCTTATATTTTCCTTTCAGGTAAGAATCACCTTTCAACCTATTGGATATCCTGCATAGATATTATTATAAATTTGTGTACTTTGGTATAGCCCTCTTTGTGTCTTTCTTTTCTTTGTGTTTCTTTTTGTGTGTTTGCCTGTGTCCTTGTCTGTACTGTCTTTTTCTCTCCTTGCTTCACCTGTCACAGTCGCTGAAAACTTAAAAAAAAAAACCCCAAACAAAAAACTTGTCTTCACCAGGATGGCCGGCGATCTCGGAAAAGCAGCAAAATCGGTATAATTGAAAGCTGCTTTTTTGACAGCATCGCCGCTTTCCCGTCGCCTCGCCGGTGAAAGTTCAAAGGTGCGTGTCGCCAGTGAAGCGAAGGCGGGACATGGGCGCGCATGTAAATATGTAGATAGGAAGCAGCTGTTTGCACATCTTCATAAGCCATCAGCAATGCTGGTTGTGGGCAAGGCAGCATACTAAACAGAGAGTAAACTATAATCTGAGCATTGCCTAGGCACACCATCTGGTTGGTACCAGACTGGTGGCTAGTGCGAGACTACACACCTTTACTTTGATTAGCTATATGCAGTCTGTCAAATGGGTGTGGATCTGCAGGGTGAAGGGGTATATAGGGCTGGGCTCCTGTTGCAAGCGGTTAGACACAGACAGTGGAAATGCTTAGAGTGGGCCAAATGTGGCCAACTTTAATAGCTGCTGCCTCCTTCCTAGGGGAAAACAAAAAAGCAACACTGGCCCTTTAAGATAGAGATAAAGTCATCCTTTAATGTGTAAATGACCCGACATGGGCCGTGTTTCGGCACACAAACGCCTGCCTCAGGGATCTGACATAAAAACACACAAATATAAAAACAAAAATATAATCATAAATACATACTACACATATATTTTAAAAAATCATCATCCATAAAATAGTATAGTAAACATCAACCATTTAAACAGATGAACAGTAAAAATCACAATCAAAAAAAGTTTTTAAAAATACTACAGATTAATTACTAAACATTAAAAATTATAAAATATATGTTTTAAAAATTAAAACAGAGTAAATGAGACCACAATACTGTACAAGAATGTCACTATAGTCAACCCAAAGGGATCATAGTGAAACCAAATCATCAAATAACTGCCATAAAACTATATAAATAAAAATAGCTATGTTTACTACTCGTTATAACATGACATCACTTCATGAACAAAACACAGGCCAATCTCCCAATATGAGTCTGCCAGTTTTGAGAGCAAAGATCAAAGCCCTTTTCTCTAGTAAAATACATTTTTCTAGGGCTTTAGATTATTTCTCAAACTCTTAGGAGGAAAAAGCATATGTGTTGTTTGACATTGCATATTCTTCAACTATCTGAATGAATAGGGTGTGCCGGAGAAGAGTGAGGATTAATTATGTGCAGACAGCAGGTTCAATTTCAGTGTAATTTTTCATTGGGTAATAAAATAAAAACCTCCACTTTTTCTTTAATGGTATAAACCCACTGCTAAAAATACTTGTGGAATTTGACACTAATTCAAATAATTTTGATTATTGGCCACTTTTATTCTCACTGTAATTGGTCCATGCTCAGGAATCTAATTCTCTGAATTGATTCATCAGGACAATTAGTCCTGGTTCAACTCTGGTCCTTCGGAATCTGGCAACATGTTAATCTATCACCTTGGTTACCTAAAGTTCATATGAGGTTATAACAGAATATCCTTCCATGTTTTGTCCTATAGATGATTAATTAGTGATGGATTACATCCTGTAAACTGAGCAAAATGGCATATCCAGAAGTATGATCTGCATGTAGTTGATATGGCTGGTGTTCCTTAGCAAAGCACAAGGGAGACAGGATATGTAGTAACACGGCTAAAAAGTCATGATAGGGTGAGCAACATATTGATTCCTATCCACAATGATATGTAGGCAGCTGCTTTGCTTAAAGCATACCTTCCAAAGCATGACTTTTTCATGGTTCAAGATAGTGCTGTTTAGAGCATCCTTTTCTCTGGCTGTCTTTAGCACATTGCAAATGTATGACCTTGTAGTAGCAACAAGTACAGTGTCTGAGAACTCAGGTCTGACCACTGATGTGCCATTGAGGTAGGCAGGCTGCTTGTGCTCATCCATGGGTCTAAGTTGGACTAGATCCTTGTCTACACTTAAAGGCAGCCAACACATCCTCTTAGCTGCCTTCAACTTAGTAAACCACCAGCTATTATTTCAAAATGTAGTCGATAGCTATTGTTGGTTCTGTATTAATTTGGTTCGCTACATTTTTGAATTGTAGTTTTTCAGTCAAGAGGAAATCTGAAATTTCTTTTACCTGGATTCCTGGATGTAAAGTTTCCCAAGGGCCCCTACTTTTTCCTATTTTGTTAACGTTTTATTTAGTTCATTATACTTAGAACTAAAATCCTTGGGTCTCTTATATTATATGTATGGAGATTATGTTCAGATTATGTTCAGATCTTTATTTGAATATATCTATTTAAATAACAAGTGTTCTAAGATACATTTTGAGAAAACTTCCTTTCTCTGGATAGGAGGAAAGTCCATTTCTCTACTTGAGACAAGTCTATATTTGGGCAATGTAACTATCCTTTTCCAATACTTTGTGCATAGTCTAGTGCTATGGATAGACTCAACTTGGGTGGGCAAAGCTCAGAATCCTAAGTTTTCTCTGTACTCCAACAGTTATGCTTTCTTCACCAGATTAGATCTTTTTTTCACCTGAGCACTGTCTCAAGCCTTTGTGTTTTCTCATTTGGATTATTGTAATTCCATCTACTTGGGAATTTCTAAAACTCTATTTTTAAGACAACAACTTTTATAAAATATAGCATCAAGGATTGCTTTATATAGGTCCAAATTTGAAGCAGCATCGTGTTAACTACAGACACTACATTGGTTGCATATAGAGACACACAGGGCTTTTTTTGAGGGGGTACTTGGGGGTACTGAGTACCGGCACCTTTTCCATTGTCTGCAAAAATTGACCCAAGTTTTAATGAAAGAGCTCAGGCTCTACACACCAATTCTGCCTTGTCTTAGATTCTGTGACTGGTTGCAGGGGGCCTGGCTATTGTGGGGTGGGCCCCTCAGTGATCACCCCACCCTTGAAGGGTAGCCTGGCATTTGAGTACCAGCACCTTTTTTGCTAGAAAACATGCGCTGGAGACACATATTGAATTTAAAATTATGTGTTTAATCTAAACTTTTCCATGCAAACTTGTCCATCTTATATGGTTACAACGTAAAAATTTGAGATCCCAAAAGTTTCTTTGATCCATTTGGCTTCTTCCTATTAAAAAAAAAAAAAAAACAACAAAAACCTCTTTACAACAGTAACCTGAATATATTGTATACTTTGCTTTTTCAGTTCAATTTGAAACCATATATGTTTTTTGTAAGTTGGTAAAATCTTGTTTCAAAGGATTTTTATAATGCTTAGCTGATGAGTTTAATGTCAAAGATGTTTACTGTATTCTGTCAAAACTGTAATCAACTGACTGGTCCAATGGGTTCATCCAGGATATTCCATTCTTCTACTACTAAGAGGATAACTATTAACTAGTTTCTGGAGGAACAGCTGGGAAAAGTCACCAGACCCTTTGTGCAGGCAGTGGAGTTGACACCTTGGGTTTCACTGACACTGATTGAAGCCCCTGAGTTCCATCTTAAAAGGCTGTCAGTGCCATGGGTATCTCCAAAGAATAGCTGGGAGAAGCCACCAGACCATCTGAGCAGGCAGTGGAGTTGACAGTGACACTGATTGAAGCCCACAAGTTCCATCTTAAAAGACTTTCAGTGCCACAGGATGTGGCCGCAGGTATGTGCTCAAAAGTTCCTGCCCCTTTGGAGTCCCTTGGGAGCCCTTGAGAAGCCAGGAGCAGGCTATGCTGTTCAGCTCAATGGGAAAATATAAAGGAGGAAAGAGGGGGGAACCAAGATGGCTGCCTGACCGGTTTGGTGAGAAGACGCTCTGATCGGTTTAGAGCTACAACAATTATTTCCTCAAAATGCCACACTCTAAAAGAAAGGGAACGCTGAGATCGGTTCCTCTACCTACTTCAGCGTCTTCGCCGCTCCAGCCGACATTGGAGCGATTCTACCCCGGTGTCTCCAGGAACTTGCAGGGAGAGGACCCCATAGCGGGGATTCCGGGAGAAGCGGCGTCCCCGCTGGGAGAAGAAACCTCCCTGTCTCCACCATCTTTCTCAACGGCACCTCCGTGTCCAGCGTCAAGAGCGGCCCTGGAGGGAAACCCCACTGACTCCGGAAGCGTGTCGGTAGGGGCGACCAGAGAGGACCCAGGCACGCAACAGGCGGCGCGGAATGCTGAGGGAGATGGAACTCCTTCAGCAAAGAAAACGGAGGTGACACTGGAAACGGTATGGGGGATGTTAATCCGGATTGACTCAACAATTCAGAAGACCTCAGGTGATGTAGGAAATCTTGACGCAAAATTGGAAGGTTTAAAACTAACTGTAGATTCTGTGAAAGCAGATTTCTTAAACCAAGTAGCAACACTTCAAAAGGAAATGGACTCAATTAAAGATTTTAAAAATGTAGTTGTTAAAGATAATACAGATATAAGAAGGAGAGTGGAACAGATTGAAAACTATAATAGACGCCTCAATCTCCGTTTCCTAAGTTTTCCTATTTTAACTGGGGTAACTCCGATGGACACACTTCGAAGATATTTGAATGAAATATTAAGAATTCCTCTTGAGGCCATCCCCCCGGTTAATAAGCTTTACTTTATTCCTAGATCTAGAGGAGAATTAAGAGGTGTAGAAGAAAAAGATATTCCTAATTTACAGAATATATCTGACATATTGGAACAATCTACTGACACAATAATTGACAGAGCTACATTGATTGTATCACTGGTTTTTGAGCAAGACTATAATACCATCTTAAGACTATATTTTCGAAATACTAAAGCCCAATTTTGTGGCTCTAAAGTCTGGATTTATCCAGACGTAACTAAACAAACTCAACAAAGAAGGAAAGCTTTTCTCGCTCTGAAACAAAAGACAATTGATATTGGGGGTTCTTTCTTTTTGGCGTATCCATGTAAGTGTATAGTTAAGCTGGGTCAAACAAAATATACCTATTTTTTGCCGGAACATCTAAAATCGTTTCTGGAACTGAAACAACTGAGATAATGTATAAATAGACTTGGAGTATAGGCAGCCTTGTTTGTTTTAGTTATTCCTAATAACTTCTTTAAATTCTTTTCCCCCTCTTAAGACAAGGGGTCTAAGAAAGGCTAAATTATTATATTTGTATATTGAATTTTTCTTCTTTATTCGATGCTTCAAATAATTGATTACATTGTAATAATTTTGAAGATATGGTTATGTTCATGTATAAATTTTCTTGCCTGTATTTCTAATACAAGGATATCCTTGTTAATTATATTTAAAATAATAAAGATAATATAACATAAAGGAGGAAAGAAGATGACCCCAGAGGATGTTGACAGAACCTCCATTTGTGAGCCCTTCTGAATACTTCCCTTTCATCTGGGGTCATATCCCACCCCTGCACCCTGCTTTACGGGAGAAAGCTTGCATTCCAATCTGGGGTGATGTGGTTCTGGGAATGGACCCTGCTCCTGGGGGTGTTGTTGCTTTTATTGCCTCTGAAACTTCAGGATCATCTGTCAGGAAGGTACTTTCACCTGTTCCTTTTACTTATAATTCTTTGAGCACCTCTGATAAGTCTGGTGAAATAGCTCTTAAAGATATCTGTGAGGCAATTGCTAACATAAATAATTTGCAACTTGGTACAATCTATGGTACTAAGCCATCTAGACTACTGCAACGGTATTTATGCGGGATGCAAAGAACAAATCATAAAGAAACTCCAAACTGCTCAAAACACAGCAGCAAGACTTATATTTGGAAAAACGAAATTCGAAAGTACCAAACTCCTACGAGAAAAACTGCACTGGCTCCCAATCAAAGAATGCATCACATTCAAAATCTGCACCCTGGTTCACAAAATCATTTACGGGGAAGCCCCGGGATACATGACAGACCTCATAGACCTACCAACCAGAAACACATCAAGATCAACACGAACATACCTAAATCTCCATCACCCAAGCTGCAAAGGACTCAAATACAAATCAACCTATGCATCCAGCTTCTCCTATATAAGCACACAACTATGGAACGCAATACCAAAAGCCATGAAAACAACATGTAACCACCTGAAATTTCGGAAATTACTAAAAACTAACTTGTTCAAAAAGGCACACCCTACCGATCCAACTTAAATGCCTTAACCCAGCAACACAACAAAACCAAAGCTCATACTGGACATAACTTAAATCTTCTTCTTACGATTCCCCAATGTGTCTATCACACATGCACTTTACCACAACCTCGTTATAACCGGTATTGGCAATCGCCTCTACAGTACTATGTAAGCCACATTGAGCCCGCAAATAGGTGAGAAAATGTGGGATACAAATGTAACAAATAAATAAATAAACATGGAGAAGAACTTAAAAGACAATTTACTACTTTATAGTAAATTCACTCAGGACACAGTAGATAAATTTAGTGAACAAGATTTCTCAAGTGGTTAAAACTTTGGATAAGGTACAATCTTAAATTAAATCTTGTCAATTAGCGGCAGCAGTGGCTAC
The DNA here is from genome assembly GCF_901765095.1 of Microcaecilia unicolor. NCBI lineage: Eukaryota > Metazoa > Chordata > Amphibia > Gymnophiona > Siphonopidae > Microcaecilia > Microcaecilia unicolor. The sequence continues at coordinate 136,652,304 of NC_044034.1, read as the reverse complement.
TAATGACAGTTTGATGGCAAATCTTAGATTGGAAGCTGTGGAAAATGCCTTTAGAGCTTGTAACTTATGTTTATTAAATTTTCCACAGACATATTATCTTTCAGCCTTGGAGTTACTTAAGATGTATGTTAAAGAAGTGCTTCAAATTTCTTTTGATGGTCTAGAAATAAAGGATGTGTATTATCTATGTAGGGCCATCAGGCACATTTCTCAGGAAAGAGACTCTGATAATTTAAATTCACCTTATAGTTTAGATTTGACTAAATTCTTGTAATCCTCCCAAGAGGGTATTTCTAAGAGGGCTACTTTGTTGGTTGTATTAGGCTCTATTGAGAGAAAAAATGTTGTTATTAAAGACATATTTCCAGAAGAAGGTAGTGACTTTCTATGGACAGACAATATTAATATTTCCTGATGTGACTACAGCAACTCAGTTAAGATGTAAAGCTTTTCTCCAGCTAAAACATGTTTTAGTTGTAGAAGATACTTTCTTTATAAAGTTTCTCAGCAAATGTTTGGTCACTCATGGAAATCATTCTTTTTTTTTTAGATCCTGTACATTTAGAGAATTTTCTTTCTACTAAGAGTATATAATTTTTCCTAAGATTTTGAATAGTAGGTTGTTATCTTTATTGGGGGTTTGGAATTGTTTCTCCATACTGCAAGATCTGTTATTTCAGTTCTTGAATATTTGCTTTAGTTGATAATCTTGGCTGTTTACCCCTTGATGTGGACTGGAAATTATAATGCGATTGAGTTTATGCTCTATTTGTTTGCTTTTTTTCCCAAGTGTTCTGTGTATGAATTTATATATGCTTCATTAAAAACAAAAAGTTAGTTTCTACCATGGCTGTGCAGCTCCTGTGGCTTGTTACAATTCTCTAGTATCTCCTTTTGGTAGTCATGGGTTATATCACTACTGGGTCTCACACTGTTCAAGTGAAAATCACTGCCATTGTCCTGGTCTCAGAGTGGAGCCAAAATCAATGACATTTTCTGGTTATTTGAGATCCACACCTATTCAGATTTCTTACAGTATTAACAGATACTGTACAATACAATGCATAGGTGGATAGTGCACTGCAGCATATATAACATATATTAGCCAAGAAGATGAAATGACTTCTGCCATCTTGAACTGATTACCCTAGTTTTTTCTGTCTGTTTGTTTCTGCAGGAATCAACTGCCAGAGATAGTATTATATTGCATGGGTCATTACCCCTGCGGAGAGGCTGATTACATCCACCAAGTTAGGCTATAACTTGGGTATAATGGCCAAGGTATTGGTGGGATATAAAAAAACAAATAACCCGGGGGTGCACTGAACCCAATTTTTGTACATATAACATGAGATGAACAGAGGTTCAGCAAGCCAAGATGTTATCATGCTTGACCTCAGGGCAATGTCATGGGTAAGCTGCTACATTCTCTACTGAAGAAGAATATTTAGGATTATAGTATTTTAATGGAGATCACCTGGGATTTGCATTTTCTTTTGTCACTGGTTCGGCTGCAGAAATGTGGAAATGGAGCTTGCTAAGGTAAGAGATACAATAACTTATTAGAAAATTGAGAAGTTATCATATCAAAAATAGACATACAATAACAATAACAACAATAGCTTTAATTATTTGTCATATATGTTGCGGTATAAAATCTTCAATTTTTTTATGATTCCCATGTCCTTTGGTTGTACCAGAGATGCAGTGCTGGGAGACAGGAATTCCACCTGAATATTTTTCAAAGAGTCAATGTGTGTGCTGCATAATTATCAAGGACTAGCATAATCCTCCCAGACTTACCTTTGCAATTTGATGTTTGATGTCCCAACTCAATAACCAGTTCCTACAAATTTCAGACATCATCCATGCATTTTTGTTAACATGATACAGAACAGGTAAACTTTCTGTACTGATCCCTTTAAAACACCAAGGCTTTGCACTTTTGCCAATAACCAGTAGCTTACGTTTATCAGTCCCTCACATATTAGAACAGCGTTGCACTGTGACATGATCCATCGCTTTCTTTGAGCCCACCGGTGTTGTATGTTTATAGGTCAGGGAACCATGGTAGAACAACTCTGTTTCATCAGAGTTGTAGATGTCATTTGCACAAAATTTACAAAGCAAATGTGAAAATCTTTGGCTTTCCATTGTTCAACACTTAATTACTGAAGGACTCTATGGATTTTTCCTAACATCAATAGACACCTTCAAGGGAATTTGGGTGCTGGGAGTAACACTATAAGAATGTTTTGAAAGTTAAGTGCTTATTTATTACTACATGTTTTTTTACTATTTGTGTGCAAGAGTTGTAAATTATGTCCTATGAATATTAAAATTGATATTTAATAGTGAATTTTGACAAGAGATCAAGAAATCAGTATATAATATCAATTTTTTTCTGACCTGTGATGTTGTTAGTGTATCAAAGGTAATCATTTGAAGAGATAAATCCACTGAGGTCTTTTTCTCCATATATTGGAGTTCTTGACTCCCAGTTAAATGATATATATTAGATTGGGTATTGTGAATATTCAATGATTTTCCCTTTCTGAACTCTTTGGTATTTGTACTTGGTATAAGGTATGTAAATGCCATATGCAATATAACCAATACCCAACTGTGAATTCTGAATAGCTTATTGAAGAACAAAAATTTTTACAAACCTTAGAGGTGAGCTCTATGAGTTTTAAATCTCAAACTTCAGATTCTTCAAAGAGAAGTACACCATATTTATTCATTAAGTCACAATGTTTCACATTTTTAGCTGGTGCAAATGCTTTCTGTATTTCACCAGTGATCACAATAAACTCAAAAATACACTTTATACAATATGAGCTAAGTATTATTCATCAGGTACTTATCTTGAAAAGCATTCATTGAGCTATTAACTAGGATTCAGGGAGATATTTTTGACATGGTTCCAAGTTTCACATAATACTGCTTCGCAAAAAAGTTTCCTACAGTCATAAGAGGAATTATTAAGCATTGGTCTAAGAATTAATGCTACCCGAATCCACATGCCATTTCAGCATTTAACCATAATCCTATGGCTTATTCAAGATGTCCATGGCATTTTTTCTACATATAAGTAGCCACTCCCCACAATCTTACAGCCAATCAAAGAGTCATATTAGACCTTTTTCTAGCAGGGACCACTTTTTCTATTTAGCAACATGTGAAAGGCCAAAAACCAACGCACTCTCTGAAAACACCCAGTCTCTCGCTCTCTGTCTTGTGTACCTCCCTTGCATTCACCCAGTCTCTCACTCTCTTTCTCTCATATACCTCTCTGCCTTCGCTGAGTCTCTCCTTTCTTCCTCATGCACCCCCACTAGCATTCACCTACTTTCTCTCTCTCTCATGTACACCCCCAGGTTTTACCCAGTCTTTCTCTCTTATATACCCTCAGCCCTCATCCAGTCTCTCTCTCTCTCATGTACCTCCCTCCCAGCCTTCAACCAGTCTCTAATTCCCATGTACCTCTCTCCAGCCTTCACCATCTCTATCATATACCCTCCCTCCCCCAGCACAAAGTGGAAGTGGTCAACAGTCAACAAATAGAGATGTGAACCACAGATGCAAGTACAAGATCTTAATTGGTGGGACTGATACAGCTGTGGTTTGGCATATATACTTACTACATGAAGTTGGGTGCCAAAGAAAAGAAAATTGATGCTGTTTTTCCCTTGCTCAGCAATAAGAGACCTAAACAGGATATTCTGATACCTATTAAAATGACTTCCCCAAGGAAGATCAGAAAGCTTCTGGATCCTGTTCTTCACGATCTCAGTCAGATTAAAGAATTGATCCAGATGAGTGTACAGCACATTACTGATTTGAAACTGGAAATGTATACCTTAACTAATAAGATGCAATTGTTTAGAAAAAAGCATGAGATCCTTGAAGGGAAGGCCCTCCACCTGGAGGAAGACGTTCAAGGAATTCAACATAATAAATAGATGACTGCATCTATACTGTGTTAACTCGAAAACTCCAATAATAGGAGTCATAGAATAACATCCGTATACTCTGACTTTGAGGTTATCAAAGGGATGGATCCAGGGTTCTTTGCAGAGCAATTTCTGTCTAAGCTGCTAGGCCTACAGATTCCTAGACCACTGTGTACCTATGAGAAAGCCTGGCTCCTTTTCCGGAGTGCGACCCTTCCTACTCAAAGCGCTTCATTACCCGCAGGCATTAGCTATCTTGTTTAAAGCAAGAAGCACTGTGAACCTCATCTGGAAAGGTTCAAAGCTCCTAATTCTACTTGACAGCTCATAGAAGAAAACAACTTGCTCGGGCCACATCTCTTGCATTGTACCACACACCAGATGTCTATCAAGAAGGTCCAAAGGCACCGGGGTCGGTCGAGAAAAGCGCCGTCTCCCCTTCTGCTTTCCCATCAAAACAACAGCACAGGAAAACAAAGGTGTGTGCAGACTCAGCTAGCAACAGCCTGGAAGAATAGAAATTCTATTTATGTTTCTCAAGCTTTAGAAAGAACATGAGTTCACAACCTTTGAAAATGTTTGCTTTTTTTTTTTTTTTTTTTTTTAAACTGGTGAACTATGATTATCTCTGTTTGTCTGCTTACTATCAGCAGAAATGGAGAATGTTTATGATTAACCTTTACCTATCTTGTTTAGTGGTAGTTGTGCTGAGAGTTTGTATCTTGCAGTTTAATGTAAGCCTCGGTGCACTTATTATGGCTGAGAACAAGTAAGCTAAAAATAAAATAATGGTATATTACAGGTACATTCTGCATGCTCCTTTTTTTAGTTATACAAGTTAATATCACTTCATGAAAGGAGAAAAAAAATAAAATCAGACATTCTTGCAACTCAGAAAGGTGTTTTTTTTTTATATTTGGGAAAATGTTGATCCATTTAATTTAAATAAATTGTGTATGCTTCTCCACATTCACATGTCTCTGTGGGACTGAATATTCTGCCTGGAAAATCTGCTTTGAGTAAGTATCCTACTGTTTGTTGAATTGTAAATGTTTTTTCTGCCAGTTTACCCTGTTTAAGTCAGACTGCTGACTTGTCTAGCCTAAACCTAAATGTGTAAGTTCTCCATTTAAATTATAGCAACTATTTATGCAGCCCTACATAAAAGGATAAAATTGTTTGCTGTCTAGATATCTATTAGCTTCACACACCAGAAAACCTCCCAAACCTCTTCATCTTAAACTCATAAGTTTTACTCAAACAATAAGATATCTAGCTAAAGGTTATGTAGCAAGCAGATCTAAATTATCATAAACCAACTATGTATTCAATAAACTCTGAAATTAACTATATTAATTATTTTGAATATCAATCTCCACGTGTATACAGAGAAAATATTAGTATGCTGGCTGCCATTTAAATATATATGGAAAAGTTATCTAGGTATCAGCTTTTTGACTATACTATCTACTTAAGTCAGAACACTAAATATGCGGTCTTAAAATGAAAAGGAAAAGTCATTCATTTATGTTTTCACAGCTTTTGTGCAATGTAAACAGATAAAGAAAACTGGATAGTACTCAATAGCAATGCAATCTGGATAACTGTTCCTGCTTCCCTTCTCATGAAAACCTCCAGACATCCTCTTTCTGAATGCATAATGTTTAGTTACACATTGAGATTCCTGGCCAAATATTATATAGCAGATGGCCCTTAAATTTTAGCCCACATAATTTAGGTGTTTATAAATGATTATTGTGTATTGTGACAACTGGACATCTCAGAGAGGAATACCAGAGCCCTTGGCCAGGGCTGTGTGTGTTCACCTAAAAAAAGTCGTCTATCTCTATAGTATTCAGATGTTGCCAGGACTTAAAGCATAAGCCCAAAATGTTTGTGGGGCTAAAACCCCTACATAGCACTATTCAGCATTGCCAACCTGACATTAAAATACAGATTCTGGCTAATTTCAACTTTCATGTAAAGGCCTGTTGCCTTTTAGGTCTCAGACTTGAATTCAGACAAGAAGAACATTGCCAGACATTGCCAAGGTTGAAGATAGACAAGAAGAATAACAATTGCAAATTGTTTATTGAAACAAAGACTTCATGGTCAAAACGACCCTGCTGTATGAATCATGTGGTACAGTGGTTTGGTTCCCCCAAATCACAGCACTGGGAATCAACATTCTTGTTTTCCAGACTTTGAGTCTCATTTTCACCCAAGAAATGGTATACAATGCCTCTAGATACAAAGTTATCTGGACATTATCTGGAGCAGTTATTGGAAAAACTGCTGACAGGGGAACAAATGACAGCCAGATCTGAGCCTGCTCTGCTGTGAAGACATCCAGAGCTAATTAAACATGGCACTGCTTGCCTACTCCTATCTGAACCTCCTGTCTAGAGAATGACATGGGGACAGGTAACCGTGGTAACCACGGGGACAGGGACAGAGCCTGCAGAGATGGGACTTGGACAGAGGCTGAGGGGATCATGCAGGGATGGGGACAGAGCCTGTGGGGATGGGGGCAAACTTTGTCCCCGTGTCATTTTCTACTTTGATGTCTGTTAATGAATTGGACTGTTATTTATATTTGACTGATGCAAATGACAATATTTTGATTTTTGGGGAAAAAACATGCAAACACGCTGGCCACAACTAGCAAAATTTGCATGGGGGGATCCTGTACAATCCTGCTACCAGCACATCTTCTAAGAAGACATCTTTTGTTGCAGGAAAGACTGTGGAAGACAGGAAAGCTAGACTGAATCCTCAGATTGTTGATAACCTATTTATACACAGATTAAAAAATCATAAAAGTGCTTCATAAGGCATATTTCTCCCATGCTAGGGCATACAAAATGGGTTATATTTGTACCCCTGGACATAGGTGTTCGAGGCTTCTGCAGATGAGGACAGATCCCACGGGCATGGGGTGGGGATGGGGATGGGGCAGGGCCCATGTGATGGGACAGGGACAAAGACAGAACCTGTAAGGATGGGACAGGGATGGAGCTAGAACATGTGGGAATAGGGTGGGGGCAGAGACAGAACCCACGGGGATGGAGCGGGGACAGGGACAAACTTTGTTCCCTTGCCATTCTCTACTCCTGTCATCATCATCCTGAGAAACAGCATTCAACAACTCCCTGCCTGCCTCCGTCTCCAGTGTCCGTGAAAGAGTGAGGACCCTCCATCTTTGGTCAGGTTGTAAACTGTCTTTTATCATAGTGCTGGGGAAGTTAGTGGTCCTTACTTTAGGACGTAGGGTACTAAATGTGCGTTCTCTTTACGTTGTCTTGATAGGTACATTGGTAACTCATTGGTCTACCAATAGTTTAGGTAATCTAGCATTTGTACATTATTTCCACATCTAATTATTTTACTTGCTGCCAATAATAAATTGCCTTCCAATTTTTATGCTATCTGAGCTTTGTGTAGTTCTTATCAGAATACTTTAGAATGTAGAATTTGGATCTATAGATAGACGGATGTCTCCTCACACCTAATCTAAATACCAGAATGCCACCTTTTCATATTTTTCCTTCATTCATGCATAGAATTTACATCCCTTAATTGCCTGCCCTCTACTGGAGGTAAGGAAATTATATTAGGCCTACATGTTCCTTTCAGAGATTAGTGTTAATCACCAGTTACCAGATAATAGAAGGCTGGAGAAGTTTGAGAACCAATGTCAGAAACATGTCAGACAAGCTAGGTCAAAATCAACAAAATCAGAAGCAGTACACATTCTGCAGGCAAAATCATAGAATCAGACACCAGTTGGGGCTGCAGAACAAGTTCAGAATGGTACCACGCAAAGGTCAGCAACCAAGAACAGACCGAAGCTTTAGTCCACCAGGAACTCACACATGAGACATATCAAAAGGCAAAGCAGAGTAGGGAAACCAATCATAGCAAATTGGATCATCCAAAATCTTCCTGAGTTTTGAAGCCATCATCAGGATACAACTTGTGATGGCTTCAAAAAGCAGGAAGAAGCTTTTGCACACTTCTTATGTGAGTAGGGCTTCCTGGGAGGTGTGCTGTGAAAAAATCCCCCCCTTCCTCATTTCCCCTATTATGTTGCTGTGAAAAAATCCCCCCCCCCCCTTCCTAATTTCCCCTATTATGTCACACTGAATGGTTTCTGATCTTTGAACAAAATGTCATATTAGACAGAGGGGACCTGAGTAAATCCCTAATGTATGCTTAATGCGTGAAAAACAGGCTACCACAAAATGCTATTTTGCATGTTAGTGCATGTTAACACCCAGATTCTGTATAGGTCATCCAAATTTGGGTGCAGATCACAGATATGCATGTAAACTAATAAGTCAACTAGACACATAAAATAAATTTTAGAGTTATTTGACATTTAACTGGCACTAATTAGGAGTTAAGGGATTAATTCTATATATTGCGCCAAAACATCAGCACTGAAGAAAGCACTATTCTATAAACCATGTTTAAAGTTTGGCACAGTTTATAGAATAGTACTTACACCCACACATAAATCTAGGTATGGATGCCCTTAATCTCTAATTATGCGCGTAACTTAAAGGAACACCACTGACCCACCCATTTCCACACACCCTTTTTTGACTCATGTAAAATTTAGATGTGGATCCCCATGCATAAATTTACATGCATATGTTTTAGTTAAATATAAATAGTGCCAATAATTGCTTGTTAAAAAGCCAATTATTGGCACTAATTTGCTCATTATTCAATTACATTGTTTGCGCAACTTGAGCATACACCCAAATTTGTGCACACAATTCTAGCGACTTTTATAGAATTAGGGGGTAAATGTGCATCTTCCCTATGCCCTTTTTTGTATAATATGCACACCTTAATTTGATAGCATGCAGCTCCAAGGAGGGAGTGGCCATGGATGGGGCATGGGCAAGTCAGAGGCAAAACAAACTGGGTGTCATATGCGATGATCTTAAAGTGCACAGAAAAGCAGAAGTGTCCCCTAAGCAGCCAAAAAAAATAAGGAAAAAAAAATGGGGGTAGACCAATGTTGTTCCAACACAAGATATTTATTAATAATCAATCAACTATGATGTGCCAAAGCCTCCTTGAAATCCCTCCCCTTTGACCAAAATCTCTCCCTAGGACCTACCTAAATGTGATCAGTGGTCTAGGGTCCCCAGATGGAAGATAGCCCCTTCACACCAACCCGATCCTGTGCCAGTTTCAAAATGGCATCAATCCCTCTCAGTTCTTAAATGCAACAGGAACAGGCATAACTGCAAGATTCTGTAAGTTACACACATAGGTGGAATCTCCACTTTTGTTCCGCCTCTACTCAATTCATGTATGTACACCCTTGCATTACACACTATGTAAGTTACGTATGTCCTTACAGAATATCGCTTAGGCACCCTGATGGCACTTTCATAGGTAAGTATACCTTTATGTGAATAACTGGTAGTATTCTAGACATTTTATATGTGCAAGGAGTGTGTAAATGCAGGCATTTAGTTTATACTCAGAACTGCCTTTCATGTGTGTAGCTTATGGTGCACTTACTTTTCGAAATGGGAAAAAAGTGGCGGAACAAGTAGGTTGCAACATAAGTGGGGATTAACATGCCTACACATGGTAGCCAATTTTGGAACGCTCTTCTAAGACCAATCCGAACAATCAACAGCCTTTTGCCCTTCAGAAAAGCTTTGAAGACTCATCTGTTTAAGAAAGCTTACCCTAACAATTCAACTAACTAAAGCGCGTCCACATGATCCTTATCAACATTTGTTTATACCTATCATGTCTTCCATAACCCTTATTGCTGTCCCTAATCGTCTCCTTTCCATCTATTCCTCTCCATCTTCTTACGCCTACCGCGTAACGTCCATTTCCTTCTACACCAATTACTCCTATGTTCTATTTAATTCTACCCCTAATTCTCCTATGTTCAACTTACTTCTGTCAACCTCATGATTATTGCATTCACTACAAATTGTATGGTCATTGTTACTGTTTAAGCCGCATTGAGCCTGCCATGTGTGGGAAAGCACAGGGTACATAAGTACATAAGTACATAAGTAGTGCCATACTGGGAAAGACCAAAGGTCCATCTAGCCCAGCATCCTGTCACCGACAGTGGCCAATCCAGGTCAAGGGCACCTGGCACGCTCCCCAAACGTAAAAACATTCCAAACAAGTTATACCTAAAAATGCGGAATTTTTCCAAGTCCATTTAATAGCGGTCTATGGACTTGTCCTTTAGGAATCTATCTAACCCCTTTTTAAAAGGGTACAAATGTAATAATAATAATAATACACTGTACTGTCTGAACACTGTTTTTTTTCTGAAGCTGGGCACAAGTACTTATATACTTTAATGGTGTATGTACTTTTATTTAGCATGCGAGACACATGTGGGTGTGGGTTTAGATGAGATGAAGAAAATAGTTTGCATATATGCTATTTTATCCCATCAGGTTTCTTGCACAAAATAGGAAGTAAAGCACACAAGCACTTTAAAGAAAAAGAGAGAGTCAGAATTTTATTCTCTCTCAACTTTTTATATCTACCCCAGCATATTGTCTCCTAAATGGACCTACAAGGTTACTCTGTGGCCACTCGCTCATTTCACCTCCCACCTCATTTCTCTTCCTTTCTGTCTTCTCTCCTCTCTTTATTTCACATGCTCCCAGTGTATCCAACAATTTGGCCTACTGCCACGTCCTTTCCTTTTCTCATTGGTTCCATTTTTAACTTAAACTGAGAGTTGACATGAAGGTGCTTGTCAGGTAATTGCCATAAAATAAGAGTGAGAGATTTTATATGGGATTTAAAAAGCTCTTGCAACATTATATCATATTCAATTACATGTGTGAAAGTGGCACCTGTCCTAAATTGAACACTGCTTATTAAATTACTTCTTAAACATTTAATCATATACTTTGTTCACTTAGTAGAACTGTATAATCTGCAGTTTTCAGGGCCCTACTCCTACAACCCATAAATTACATGTGTGAAAGTGGCACCTGTCCTAAATTGAACACTGCTTATTGAATTACTTTTGAAACATTTAATCATATACTTTGTTCACTTAGAACTGTATAATCTGCATTTTTCAGGGCCCTACAGTCACGCTTTTCCCGGAAGCACTGGGTTGTGAGCCCTTGGACCACTGCCGTGGAGCGGCAGTGGCAGGCAAAATCACCTCCAAACCAGAGACAAGGCAAAACAGGACTGGAACCCCGGACTGGAGTACTGAACTGGAACACACTGGACTGGAACGCACCGGACTTGTACTCACTGAACTGGAATACACTGGACAGGAACACATGGGACTGGACCTAGGCTTCACCTACACATAGCCGCCGTTCCCCGGGGGTTGAGCCCCCAGGTGCAGGCAGCCGGCAGGACTTGGAGGAAAACTGGTACTGGAACTAGCAGGCAGGAACACCAGGAATCAGGATTCAGAAGTGCCCACAGGCACCTAGACAAAAGCAAGGCAGACAGGGGTGCAGGGCTATGACTGGAGCTCAAGTAGCTGAGAAATACAGGCAGATGAAAGGACTATGGCTGAAGCTCCAGTAGCTAGAAGTACAGGCAGGGAGTAGGGCTATGGCTGGAGCTCCAGTAGCTGAGAAATACAGGCAGAGGACAGGACTAGGGCTGAAGCTCCAGTAGCTAGAAGTACAGGCAGGGAGTAGGGCTATGGCTGGAGCTCCAGTAGCTGAGAAATACAGGCAGGGAGCAGGGCAATACTGAAAGCTGCCAAGCAGCCACTAAGAAAGAAACCCAAGCCAGGAATACAGACCAGAGGCAAGACTAGGAAATAAGCAATAGAACCAAAACCAGCTACACACAGACTAACTGGAATTAAGCTACACACAAGCTAACTAGAAATAAGCTAGAAACTCAGACTAGAACTGGACTAGGCAGAAGTGCACAGCGCACCTCAACATATCAGGGACCTTAGACGAAGCAAAGGCAAACACAGAAGTTTCTAGGTGATTAATAAAGCCCATCAGCACCTGAGGCTCAGCTGCAGCAATCTCAAGGCAACTATGGGTGCTGTTCAGGCACAAACAAGAAAGAGAAGTCTGGCAGCCTGGAAGATCCGAACCGGACTGAGCTGAAGCCTGGAACAGGTAGGGACAGCAAGACAGTCTTTGGCAGCCACCGGTTCTGGCCACCAGAGGGCGAGAGGAGCACAAACCAATGAGCAGGCAGAAAGCATACTGAAGCATAGAGAGGCTCAACATACACAGGTGCAGCACAGAGGGGCAATCAGAGCCATGCAGGAAACAGCCAGCACACAGAGACAGAGACAAAGCTAACTTAGAAAGAACAGCCAGAAGCCAGCTTAGAAGCTGGCCGCCAGAAATAAGGTAAGCCTGAGAGGGGTCACAACCACAGACGTGACATCTACTCCTACAACCCACATATTCTCCCATGGTGATTCCATGGATTATGGAAAAAGATTTGATTTTCTGCCTATTCTTTCTGCTATGGGATCATATGAAACAAAAGGTTCTATCAAATGCCCAGTTAAAGATATGGCATTAATGCCTAGCCAGCCTCCCCACTGTTTTTCTTATTTCATGCATCTTCCCTCTTCTAAAGTTGCTTTTTCTATTCTTACCTTTAATTTACCCAATATTAATGTTCCCTTTTATGACCCCTCCTCCAGGCACCTTGTCTGCTTAATTTACCTAGGGGTCCTTTTACTAAGGTGTGCTGAAAAATGGCCTGCTGAAGTGTAGATATGTGTTTTGGGTGTGAACGGAATTATTTTTTAGCACACCTACAAAAAATGCCCTTTTTTTGGCCAAAAATGGACGTGTGGCAGAATAAAAATTGCCGTGCATGCATTTTGGGTCTGAGACCTTAACGCAAGCCATTGACCTAGCGGTAAGGTCTCACGGGGTAACCAGGCAGTAATGGTCTATGTGCATCAAATTCCACTTGAAGCGTGTAGCTGCTGCGCATCAGAAAATAAAAAAATATTTTTCAAACATTTGTAGTGGACGGGCGCCAAAATTGAAATTACCACAAGGGCCACATGGTAACCAGGCGGCAACTCCAATTTGGTGCACGTTGGCGCCTACATAGCTTAGTAAAAGGGCCCCCTAGAGTGTAAACTCCAATGTGCAGATATTGTCTCATATATTTGTACACAGGGCTGGTATGAACTAATCAAATTAAAACTACCACTACTACTAACATAGGGCCTCATACTAAACCGTGCTAGCAATTCTCACTTGGCAAATGCGATGCAGTCCATTCAAAATGAATGGGCTGCGGCACATTTGCCACACTGGGAATCACTAGTACAGTTTAGTATAAGAGTCTCATAATTAATAACACAAATGCTATTTTTCAAGAAAAACTTCCCAATTAGAAGATAATTTTACAAAGTTGTGCCTAATTAACACACATTTTCACATGACTATTTTTTGAAGACAAATATGCATTTACTTGACTTTATAAAACGTTAGCATAGGCACAAAAAATGCTAATCAATAATTTATAAGCAGTCATACATACACATAAGTGGCTGCCTTCATGTTTAAATATTAAACTGTTGGCATTCATGCACATTCTGAGTGCCTAAAACTAGATGGATCCTTATAAAAATTTCCCCTTAATTTCTATTTCAAAATTAGCATAAAGTAATAGTCTCCCAATGATATAATACATGATTTTTCAGTAACTCCTTTTGACTAAGTTTTATTTATTCATCCGTTTATGATAAGGTCATTCTTTGATTCAGAAGTGAGATCACAATTGACAAGGTGAAACATGCAGTCAATGCAGTTGCAGATTTGGGGAAGAGAAGTACCTTCAAGTCACTGTGGCAGAGACAACAATCAGGCACTTGTAGAAGTCACTTAGAACATCAAAAGTCCCTTCCAGTGACATCATTGTTTAGCACCATTTAACAGGAACCCAGTTGCAGGATACAGCTGCAGGCACTTACCTGAAAAGGCCTTCACGAAGGGTCAGGAGAGGCCCCTTTGGAGCATAGAGGAGAACAGAGGAATATAAAGTTTATGCAATATCATGCCACTGAGGTGTTGTTTTCATTCAGATTAGGAATTAGAAGATTAAGGGGAAAAGTACTTTTGGATCTGTTGTGGTAAGTGGTCCCACGGACCAACATCTAAGTGCTAAGGTGCCAAATGTTGGTGAAGGAGGCTTAGTCACATCTTTTTTGGTATCCAGATCTACCCCATCTCCTCCAGTACTAACAGCTAGTTCTCCTGTATTGCTTGTGGATGTAACTTTCTCCCTGGCTTTGGTAACCCCACAGGAAGATATGGGACTCCCCTGCTTATCTGAGTCTCTGCCTTAGTTTCTACAAGTTTCCAAGCTAAATCTCTTCAACTACATCTTCAAATGTTCCAGCTGCCTCAGAAACTTCTGGAAAAGTTTTACCTGGCATATATTTGTTGGGTTGTTACAAGGACTTTGTTCTGTGGTACAACTATGTGATTTTACTAGTGGGACTGCTGAGAAACTGGTGGAGTGTTGGCAGAGTGTCAAATGTTAGTAACCAGCTTATTTTCGAAAGAGAAAAACGCCTATAGTGCGACCTAAATTGGGAGATAGACGTTTGTCTCGCAAAGGTGCCTAAATCGGTATAATCAAAAGCCGATTTTGGGCGTTTCCAACTGCACTCCATTGTGGAAATGAATAAATTTGACGGGGGCATGTCAGAGGCGTGGTAGAGGCGGAACTGGGGTGTGGTTATCAGCCGAGGAGAGATGGGCGTCTTTAGCTGATAATCGAAAAAAAGGCGTTTTTACCGCGATTTTGGGTCAATTTTTTTGGACCCTTTTTTTTCCACAAACAAGTCCCAAAAAAGTGCTCCAACTGCCCAGATGACCACTGAAGAGAATCGGGGATGACCTCCCCGGACTCCCCCAGTGGTCACTAACCCCCTCCCACCAAAAAACCCCTACTTTAAAAACTTTTTTTCCAGCCTCTATGCCAGCCTCAAATGCCGTACCCACCTCCATGACAGCAGAATGTGTTCGATCCTGTCACAGCCTTTCCCTGGGTCAGATGTGGCTCTCGGGTGCAGTACAGGGTCACATCAGCATTGCATTGTGGTGGGTGTAGGGTATTGGGCTCCGTGATTTCATTAGCTTGTGTTACAGTCTCACGATGTTGGTAGTTGGTAGGCTCTTCTCCCATGGTGCTTTTCCCCCTGCCTACTGGGTCAGAGTATGCCCTGTTGTGTTTCCTGTTGTAGTCCATGCGGTAGTGGCCATTTTTGTAAGCCAGTTTTAGTTCCTTTTCCTGTGTTAGCCATGTTAGACAACTTCGTTCTTCCCTTGAATGTGGCTGAAAGAGGGCATTGTACACCATTCTGCCAGCTCTGACCTACTGCTCATCTCAGTACCAGGGAGACTCATTGCCAGTGGGGCACAACCTCTGATCTGCAGTTAACTGTGAGTAAACACGGTTATTCCAATAAAGGACGTTTTCGGAGAGATTAGTCTTCAGGTGTCAACTGGTGTGCCAATGTTATATAGCAGCAACCAGTCCTAGAGGCCTGCGTGTATGCAGGTCCCTGGAGCACTTTTAGTGGGTACCACAGTGCACTTCAGCCAGGTGGCCCCAGGCCCACCCCCCCCCACCTGTAACACGTGTGCTGGTAAATGGGAGGCCTCCAAAACCCACTGTACCCACATGTAGGTGCTCCCTTTACCCCTAAGAGCTATGGTAGTGTTGTACATTTGTGGGTAGTGAGTTTTGGGGGAGGGTGGTTGGGAGCTCAGCACCCGTGGTAAGGGAGCTATGCATGTGGGAGCTTTTTCTGAAGTCCACCGCACTGACCTCTAGGGTGCCCAGTTGGTATCCTGGCATATCAGGGGGGCCAGTGTACTACCAATCCTGGCCCCTCCCACGACCAAATGGCTCGGATTAGGACGTTTTTGAGCTGGGTGTTTTTAGTTTCCATTATCGCTAAAAAATACAAACGCCCAGCTCAAAAACATCCATTTTTTCGAAAATACGGTTCGGCCCGCCCCTTCACGGACCCGTTCTCGGAGATAAACGCCCATGGAGATAGGCGTTTCCATTCGATTATGCCCCTCCACGTGTACTGGTATCTCAAGTAACTAAAACATAGGTTTCTGTATCTGGGATTAAAGATAGATTGACTATTCATTATAAGTTGGAACTTATGGAAACTCAATTAAAATCAAATATCCTGGGGCCGGTATTCAGAATGCGAGAGTTAGACCAGTTAACTCCCGTGGTCATTGCTAAGCCTGGATATTCAATGCCGTGGCCATTTCTGGTGACTAGCATTGAATATCCAGTTTATTTTTGGCTGCTTTAAAGATAACCAGTTAAACTGATATCAGTGCTAGCTGGTTATCTTTAAACCAGCCAAAGATAGCCCACATTTTCACGCAGCCAAATATGGCCGATAAACCAACTTTAAATATTAGCGGATAGCCGATTTTATTGGGCAATAATACTGGCTATCTGCTAGCCGCTAGCATTCAATATTCAGTGGGAGTTAGACGGTTATCCCCCGCTGAATATTCCTGAATAGCCAGCTATGTATCGGTTAAATGGTCTTGAATATCGGGAATCTTGCATTTTATGAATTTTCTCCAGATTCAGTTACTTTTGAAATATTACTTCATAAATATTTTAAGGAAATTCTAGGAATTCCAAATGCTACTGCTATTGTATACTACTTGACTGGAAGGAAAATTCAAAGGGAAGCAGGTGAGGGTGAGCTTGATTATTTCGGTTCTGCTTTTGATTTAACAGTGTTTTTAGAGGATTCTCAGAATGTTATTGCAACTAAGTTACATTTATATCTTCCTTCCTTTTGCAGTAGGATAAATTCATTGTGTTGAAATCATGGTTTAAAAAGAAACATGCTGTTTTTCTGTGGACACAAAGTTCAGTTGTTTCCAGATGTGGCACGTGCCACTCAGGTTCATAGAAAGTCCTTGCAGTTAAAGTCTTGTGTGCTAACTGCAGGTAGTACTTTCTTTTTAAAGTTTCCTTGTACATGCACTATGACTTTTCAGAAGTCTTATATATTTGCTGATCCTTCTCAGGAAAAACATTCCGGGCATGTTTGGGCAAAAGAAGGGTATGACAAGTTAGACATTTAGACTCCTGAAATGGCGAATAAATGTCTATCTCCTAAAAAAGATTGACTGTGGGAGTTACAGCTGCTACCATGTATGTTTAGGTTTCATTAAACTGCTCCCATTGAGCTGCACACCACAAGAAGGATTAGGGACATGTGTATGGTGTACAGCGCTGCGTAGGCCTTGTAGCGCTATAGAAATGATAAGCAGATACATTTGAATTCTGCTCCTACTTTTTTCAGGTGTTGCTCAAGGTGAGTTACATTCAGGTGCAGTAGGCTGTTGTGTAGAAGTGACAGTCCTGGCGTAATGTGGTGCATAAGTGATAGTCCAGACGTATGCATGGCCCACTTTCCATTTGGATTAATATAAGGAGCTTCAGGAGGGGTTTAGAGCTCCAGGTAGGAAGGAGAACCCAGAGTGGAATTCCATTCAACTAGAAGGGACTTTGGTTATCCTGTGGTAGTACCTAGGAGTTCCAGAGCCTGCTGAAAGAGCATCTGCAGAGGTGGAGCATGGGGTCAAAGAAGATAGGATATACTTGAAGGGAGGGGTTTCCAGGCTCCCTAAACCTTTAACAGCTCATCAAAGAAAGGTGTTGGAGGACTACAGCAGCCAGGGAGAAAGAAGAGGAAGGCCAGGTACAAGCAAGGGAAAGGAAATAGCCCAGTCCACAGACAGAGGGCCCAGAGAGTGGAGAGGCCCAGAGAGAAAAGCCCCTTCATAGAGAGAGACAGCCAGTAGGAGTAAAGGGGTTACCCAACCCAGGACAAGGAGGACCCAAAGTAAGGACTGAGCCTCTTATCTATCTATCTATCTATCTATCTATCTATCTATCTATCTATCTATCTATCTATCTATCTATCTATCTATCTATCTATCTATCTATCTATCTATCTATCTATCTATCTATCTATCTATCTTCTTGCTTTCTCCCATCGTTCCCCTTCCCCTTTCTCTATGTAATGGTATAAATGTGTTCTTTCCTATGGATTATAGCATTCCTTTTCCTTAATTTTATTATTTGTTATTTGTTAACCACTTTAATTTAGAATGAAATAATGGTGGTATATCAAGCCTTAAATAAACATAAATATAAACATAGGGATTAGATTAAGCTTGTTGGGCATATGACCTCCATATTTTCAGCTTAATGGTGAGCCCAAAACTAGCTGGACAACAGGTCCATGATATCCTGGAAGTCTTCTAGAGAGTGTATTACTAGTGCACTCATCATCTACAAACAGGTTCCATGACCATTGAGTCTACTTAGAGTGAATGTTTAGATGTCACAGGCTGAACAATCCTTCACTTTATAATAAATAAGTGTAAATTCCCTACCAATGTTCTGGAAATTATCAAGGAACATAATGAAAGAGACAACAGAGAAAATTATTGGTACTAATATGAAGATTTGTTTGTGAAATTTCAGACAGAGAAGAGATACAAGGGTTTATCATATTCCTACATATTGGCTGACATCTCCATATATAAAGGTATATTGATGAAAAAAAATTCTTTGGGCAAACAAGTTTCTAGAGGATTTTAGACCATTATTATTGATTGCATAAGAAGGTCTTTGTCAGGTCAATAAAAATCCTCCGGTAAATATTCAGACTGTGGCAGTCAGCATTATTTTTTAAAAGTTCATTGCCCTACAAAAAATTAGCCCTGGATATTCAATATCAGGCCATGTCCAAGCATTCACACTGAATATCTGTGGCTAAATTTACATGCCCTGGCTACCAGAGCTTATGAAGGCCCCAGTCAGAATATCAACTGGGTCAAGGATAACTTCCAGCAGTTGCTTATTACCTAGATATTCAGTACCAGAGTCCAGGTTAGGTCCAGTGTTCAATGTCTAAGTCAGATTCAGACGTAGTGATCAGCACTTTAAAATGCACCAGCTATGGGCTGAAAATCAGGGCTAAATGTTTTACATTCCAGCCAATAATCATTAGAAGCATGTTAGGTCTTTCATCCTACATAAGTACTTAAGTATTGCCATACTGGGACAGATCGAAGGTCCATCAAGCCCAGCATCCTGTTTCCAACAGTGGCTAATTCAGGTCACAAGTACCTGGCAAGATCCCAGAAAAGTACAATACATTTTATGCTGCTTATCCTAGAAATATCCTAGAGGGTCCCTCCTTGAACCGCTTTCGGTATATGTGGATACATTTTTGAAGGAGTTTGTTCTGAACAGCAGTTAGTTCATTAAAGACACTACACATTTTTTGTCCATTCTGAAAGATATTCATTTACCAGAAACCAACATAGTGATGGCAGCTTTGGACATTAAATCATTATATACAATGATACCGCAGGATGAGTTGCTGGAAGTGGTGGAAGATGTCCTGGACAAGAGACCAAGACCGCATGATGTTTCCTTGGAATTTCTACTAAACCTTGCAAAATTAGCCCTCTGCAGGAATTTTTTTCGTTTTCAGGATAAACTCTTTCTACAAATTTCAGGGGTTGCTATGGGGCAACTTTCATCACCACTTTAGCCAATCTTTTCATGGCTGCCTTTGAAAAGAAGTGGTTGACTGACTCCCCATTTCAATCTAATATTTTCCTTTGACGTCGGTACATAGACGATGTCTTTGTACTTTGGCAGGGAGATGTGTCAGAACTAAAAAATTTCCATGCATGGTTAAACCGATGTCATACGAAGATCCAATTCGTGTTATCCTTTTCAGAAACTTTGATCCATTTTTTAGATGTGGAGGTAATTCTGATGAAAGGTGGGTCCGTATCTAAAGTATACACCACACCCACTGATAGAAACACTATCCTAGAATACAGTAGCTGTCATCCTAAATCCCTATGCGACAGCCTACCCTTCTCACAATTCCTCTGGTTTAGAAGGATCTGCACGAGTGATACAGATTTTAAACATCAAGCTGAAGATTTGGGCACTGACCTTATATAAAGGTGATACCCGAAGAAAGTTCTGAAGCATGCCTTCCTGCAGGCTAAATACAACAATAGGGATTTACTCCTACAGACTAAGCAACATAAGGAAGCGGAAGATCAGATCATGACTTTTGTCATGCGATATGCCCCAGGAGGAGAGAGGGCAGCTAAAATTATTAGACACCATTGGGATGTAATGAGGGTGCATCCCTTGTTTAAACAGCATAGGGTTAGGACCACCTTTTCATGGGCAAGAAACTTGAAAGAGATACTGAGTCCTGCAGTGTTACCGATTCCAGACAACGACGGTATGCCCATACAGCTGGGACATTACAAATGCAACAAAACTAGCTGTAAAACATGTGAACATACTATCGAGGCCGCAAGCTTCAGTCACAATGGGCAAACATACCAGTTGAAACACCATACTATGTGCCGGACTACACATATAGTTTATTACATCATATGCCCATGTACTAAAATCTACATTGGCAAATCAAGCAGGTCTCGGAATACAGCACAAAATCTAGGAGCCCCCCTTGTACAACATTGGGTCAGTAAAGAACATACTGTCAGGCTTCTTCCCTGGAAGCACTGGGTTTGTGAGCCCTTGGACCACTACCGTGGAGCGGCAGTGGCAGGCAAGGTCACCTTCAAAGCAGAGACGAGGCAAGACTGGAGTGGAACCCTGGACTAGAGTTCTGCACTGGAATACACAGGACTGGAATGCACCGGATGGGTGCACACTGGACTGGAACCCACTGGACTGGTACACACTGGAGTGGAGCTCACTGGACTGGAACACACGGGACCGGAACCCACTGGACAGGAACACACTGGACCTAGGCTTCACCTATGCTTAGCCACCGTTCCCTGAGGGTTGAGCCCTCAGGTTTGGGAAGCTGGCAGGGCTTACAGGAAAACCGGAACTGGAACTAGCAAGCAGGAACAACAGGAATCAGGATACAGAAGTGCCCCCAGGCACCTAGGCAAAAGCAAGGCAGACAGGCAGGGAATGTCCGGGTTCCAGCAATAATCAGGTCAGGCAGCAGGCAGCAAGTATCGGGGTTCAGGGAGAAGTTGGGTCAGGCAGCAGGCAGAGAGTAGTCAGATTGAGGCAATGGTCAGGTCAAGTAGCAAGACTATGGCTGGAGCTCCAGTAGCAAGGAGTACTGGCAGCGGACAGGACTAGGGCTGAAGCTCCAGAAGCAAAGGAAAACACACACACAGGAAAACCAGAAAGCTAAACACAAGAAAACTAGTAAAGCTGTACACAAGCTAACAAGAAAGCTATGCCCAAGCTAACTAGTCACAAGCTAGAAACTCACACTAAGCAAAACACAGGAGAACCAGTAAAGCTGTACACAAGCTAACAAGCAAAGCTATGCCAAAGCTAACTAGTAAAATGCTAGGAACTCACACAACACAGCACAACACACAGGAGAACTAGTAAAGCTGTACACAAGCCAACAAGAAAAGCTATGCCGAAGCTACTAGTAACAAGCTAGAAACTCACACTGAACTGGACAAGGTAGCAGTGCACAGAGCACTCTAACATACCAGGGACCTTAGATGATGCAAAGGCCAAGGCTGCAGTCTCTAAGTGATTAATAAAGCCCTTCAACAGCTGAGGAGCAGCTGCAGCCATCAGTAAGCAACTACGGAGGCTGTCCAGGCACAAACAAGAGAGACAAGTCCGGCAGCCTGGAAGAACTGGACTGGACTGGGCTAAAGTCTGGAATGGGTAGGAACAGCAAGACAAACTATGGCAGCCACTGGCTCTGGCCACCAGCGGGTGAGAGGAGCACAAACCAAGGAGCAGGCAGAGCGCACACAGAACATAGAGAGACTTAGAATACCTAGATGCAGCACAGAGGAGCAAACAGAGCCAGGCTGGAGACAGAGGTAGAACTAACTCAGGCAGCACCCCCAGGTGCAGTAGAGTGGAGTAATTAGAGCCATGCTGGAAGCAGCCAGCACACAGAAGGAAAACTACTCCAGAAAGGATAGGCAGAAGCCAGCTTAGAAGCTGACCCCCAGACATAAGGTAAGTCTGAGGGTGGTCACGGCCACAGACGTGACACATACAATTGAGTCTCTGCACTGTCTTGTGATCGATCATGTCACCCCCCCCCCCACCAGAGAGGAGGAGACTATTGCAGCGGGAAACCTTTTGGATATACCATCTGGCGACGGTAGAACCCAATGGGCTTAACACGTATATCCATTGGGGTTGTTACATGTAATAGTCATCAGCTGGATAGCGGAAGTAATTCGCCGGGGCTGGTATTTCCGGTATGATGTAAAAGGAACGCCGGCGCTATGTTTAAACTTTCCAGCTTAATCCTGAGTATTAGGAGAGAGACAGACTGTAAGCCACGAGTTAAGACACATTAGTGAGTGTGCCTTTTAAAACGGAGTTTAGACTAATATTTTTTCGTTTTGCATCCGCAGGATTTTCCCTTGACAAAGCACTGAAGCAAAAAGGCACCTGTCGGGATATTGATTACTCCTGGGATCGCACAAGTTTACATGCACAGATAAGTGTTATACAGAAGTCATCTCCATTATAATTAATGACACAATATTGGTCACTTGAAAGAAATTTAGCTAACCAGAAAATAAGCAACAAAAAATAATTAAAAAATTATTTCAGTAGTCACGGATGGTTGGGGGTTGTCTATGATTATAACCGTCACAGCGACCAGGCATACCAGATGGATGGTAAAATAATTGCCTAGTGACTGTATGAGACTTCTCTAAAACAAATCAATCTTGTGACCATCTGGCACTATTCGAACTCTACTATTGATTGGTTGTATATCCTAGAAATAAGCAGTGAATTTTCCCCAAGTCCATTTTAATAATGATCTATGGACTTTTCCTTTAGGAAGCCATCCAAACCTTTTTTTAAACCTCGCTAAGCTAACAGCTTTTACTATATTCTCTGGCAATGAATTCCAGAGTTTAATTACACGTTGATTGAAGAAAGATTTTCTCCAATTTGTTTTAAATTTACTATTTTGTAGCTTCATTGTGTGACCCCTAGTCCTAGTATTTTTGGAAAGAGTAAACAAGCAATTCATGTCTACCCGTTCCACTCTGCTCATTATTTTGTAGACCTCAATCATATCTCCCCTCAATCGTTTTTTTCTCCAAGCTGAACAGCCCTAGCCACTTTAGCCTTCCCTCATAGGGAAGTCGTCCCATCCCCTTTATCATTTGTGTTGCCCTTCTCTGTACCTTTTCTAATTCCACTATATCTTTTTTAAGATGCAGTGACCGGAATTGAACACAATATTTGAGGTGCGATCGCACCATGGAGCGAAACAAAGGCATTATAACGTCCTCATTTTTGTTTTCCATTCCTTTCCTAATAATACCTAACATTCTATTTGTTTTCTTAGCCACCACCACACACTGAGCAGAGGGTTTCAAATTTTCATGAACAAGGACGCCTAGATCCCTTTCATGGTCAGTGACTCCTAATGTGGAACCTTGCATTGCGTAGCTTTAATTTCGTTTCCTCTTTGTCACGTGCATCACTTTGCACTTGCTCACATTAAATGTCATCTGCCATTTGGATGCCCAGTCTCCCAGTCTAGTAAGGTTCTCTTGTAAATTTTCACAATCCTCTTGCGATTTAACAACTTATCTTCAGTTTTTAGTTATTGTTAATTACCTTTGTCTTTGAATGGTTGCATTGCTTATCTACAGTCTCTTTTCTTGTTCATACATGTTCTAGTAAACTCCTGACTTAACTAGTGCAATTCTCTCTTTCACAGTTTTCCAATTTACCAGCTGTGTTGTCTACAATTAATCTAAAATACCACAGTTAAGCTTATTCATGGGGGTAAGAAGTTTGATAGTGTTGCCCCTCTCCTAAGATCTGAACATTGACTTCCCATCCATTCTTGTATTACATTCAAGGTTCTAGCATTAACACATCAGATTCTCCATTCTGGAGTCCCCCAGTTTCTGTTCAGATCAATTCTCTCCTTTGTACTGGCTCACTCCTTGCAATTTTCCAACCAGCATCTACTTACTATTCCCTTCTCTTTTGCTGATTCATTTCAAAAAGGCTTTCAGTGTTACATAACATGGACTGGAAGACTCCCTATATAGTTCAGATTACCATAATTTCGTAGATCCTGGGATGTGTTTGTTTTCTTGTCCTGTCGTCTTCTCCCCATTCCTTCCCCTCCTTTTGTTTTCATTTAGGATTTCTTTGTTCCTACCCAGTGATGTACTGAAGCCAGCTCACTCCAGCTCGCAAGAGTCATTTGTTAGTTTTTTTTAGAGAATTTTGGGAGCTGTGGCTACTTGAACAACTGGATCCCAAAATTTGGCCTTGGGACCACTCCTGGCGTTCTCAACCCCTATGGCTTGGGCATCTTCTGCCCCCCCCCCCCCCCCCCCCCCCCCCCCCCCCCCCCCCCCCCACACACACACAGATGCGGCACCTCTCTGCTCCCTCCCTCTTTAACCTACCCCTGTACCTCTTCTTGCTGCAATTAATTTTTTTTAAGCAGTGTCGGCACCATTAGCAAAAGCAGGTTGCTTCAGCCAATCCCAGGGGCTTTACTTCAGCACTGTGTCTTGTATATAATGAAGCAACACTTATGTATATCTGTTTTGGTTTTGATGCATTTATATTTTAAAATGAGCACTGCAATGTTAGCACTGCTACTGTCTCTAATGTTAGTAATGCTTTAATATAACGAAATGGCAATTGTTTTCTTGGTTTGTTTATTTTCAAGGAGCGTCAATACACACATACATTATTGCGGCATTGCTGTACTTAATAGTAGCTTAGTGTCGTCTTGGCAACGCTTTTTCTGGTTTGCATCATGATGTTTTAAACATTTTTTATTGTTGCACCTTTTATTCATCATTAACAGCGCAGGGCCAGCATTGTTTTTGTATTCTTGCTGCAAGTTCACTATGATGTCACTTTGTTTTTGGTTTAAAGACATCAACATAGGACAATTTTATTTCCTTTTGTGACATCTTCCAGTTTATGTACTTTTTGCCACTATGTGGATCATCATGACAGGCTTTGAAAGAATATTTTGATGGTTTCCTTCTGGAGGCTTATATACATTTATTTCAGTCTGTTCATTTGGTTGTTCTCTTATCTACTTAGATATCATATGCACTTTTAGTGTGGCTAAACAGTGGGCAGGCATTAAGCTCAGATGACAACATGTTTTGTTATCTAGTTTGTTTGTTTTTTTAATCTAATTTGATCTATGTTTAACTGTAGGCATATTATAGATTTGTTGGTTTTAATCTTATGTTCATTTTTATTTTCTGTAAAATAAAATAGCACCGTGATGAGCTATCAAATACTTATTTAGTTATTTAGACTATTACTTACTGTTGAATATTACAGTGATATATATGTTTTAATTGTTTTATAATAGACTCCTGACGCAAGCCTTACTGGCTGAAACACAGCTGTGTCGAATCCTGTTCTTTTATTCTGCATTAATTTTATGGTCAATAAATATTTTTTAGTTTTCATATTTGAAGTGTCGTCTTTTATTTTTTATTTTTATTTTTGTTTTATTAGTCATCTTCGCTGTTTTGTCCATTGTTGTTTTTTTTTTTTTTTTTGCGAAGACTGGTTTCTTCTGTTTTTTTGTATTACAAGCTATTATATTGGCCATAACTCAAATTTTGAGTTTTTGCTTGATTGGAAAGGTATAAGATTTTTCTTTTTTTTCACTAAACCATGTTATGGGTGCACTATTTGTTTTTGTGTTTGGCATGTTTTCTTAGCCAGTGTCTTAAATGAACAAGCATCATACCACATTTGTGCATATATTTGTTACCATTAGCTTCCCATTGGGTTACTAATTCATGAACATTATGGGCTCCTTTAACTATGCGGCAGTAAGCCCAACGCGGGCTTATGGCTCGTTATACAGGAAGTACTGCTGGGCTACCGCAGAAGCCCAGCAGTATTTCTCACCCCTAGAGCACAGTCATTTCTGGTGCTACAAAAATGTAGTTATTTTTGTAGCGTTGGAGTGTACCCAGCGATAATCAAGCAGTGCCTGTTTACCGCCGGATTAATGCGGGAGCCCTTACCGCCACCTCAATGGGTGATAGTAAGGACTCCACCCTGAAATGGCCGCAAAGAAAGTGCTTTACTTGCCGCCCAGCCATTTTCTGTAGGAAAGTGAGACTTTCCTTTTACCAGCTGTAGTAAAAGGGGGCCTCAGCACGCGTGTAAAACACGCACCAATGCCAG
Source organism: Microcaecilia unicolor (assembly GCF_901765095.1). Classification (NCBI taxonomy): domain Eukaryota; kingdom Metazoa; phylum Chordata; class Amphibia; order Gymnophiona; family Siphonopidae; genus Microcaecilia; species Microcaecilia unicolor. The sequence continues at coordinate 136,626,067 of NC_044034.1, read as the reverse complement.
TGCTGGCCCCCTTATTCTGCAGCTTGGTGAAAGGGTCCCTATGTCATCAAAGTCAAAATTTATTAGGTGGTGGGACTCAGCTTCCTTGCCAGCAAAGAAATGCATAGTGTTTCTGCAAAGTGGGGGTAGGGGTGGGAGAGAAGTACACATTGCCCCCCAGCCTACCCCTGGTTCCCCCCTCCAAAATTGTGGAGCTGACTATGACCGGAGAGAGAGCCTGTTGTTAAAAATTTACCAACACACCACTGTTCCTACCCCTTTTCCGCTTTCCTTATTATGCAAGATTTGTAACCTAGCTACCTTATGTGTCATTTCATTGCTCTCTTTCTCTTTTGCATACATTTCTATTTTTGCTTTTTTTTTTTTAACTGCTTATATATCTGTGATTTGTGGTGTATTAAATAAAGTTGAACCTTGAACCTTTTTTGGGTAAACAGAGAAATATCTTTTGTCAAGTTGTGCAATAAGCTGGATACGGATTAATGAGATTATTGCCTAATATCCTTTTGTCCTCGGAAAGTAAATTAAGACTTTTACTTGAAATGTGTTAATATTTATATAGTAATTAAGGATAGGTTAATATTTGGTGTTCCAATTCTGAGCTTGTTAAACAGTGTTAATATCATCTGTTATTTCATGCAGTAAAAAAATCAAATTAGAAACCTATCTAATATAATAAAACGCACCGTGAACGTTCTGAAGACAACGTTCTGAAGCAACTCAAACACTCCCTGTAGGGTTCGTGGATTCATGGTGTGAAGCCACCCAGCCAGCCAGCCACGTCTCTGCCCCGCCCTCACGTCAAACGTTATGACGTGCGGGCAGAAAAGTTACAATGAACTGAAGGAAGGGATCGAAGACGTTGCCAAGCAATGGTAAAACACATAAGAGGCATGACAACCAATCAGAAAAAAGCAAACTCTACCAACGTTACCAAGCAACGAAACGCGACGTTACAAGGACCAATCAGAGACAACAACAAGGTAAGAAGGGAGGAGCACTCACCACCAGCAGAACGACTCATTATCACAAAAACACAGAGAACAACAGAGGAGGACCGAACGGCTGATTATCTGACCAGGAAGGAAAGCAGACGACCACCGCAACCTAGGGGTATGTGTGAAAATTTGTAGATCGCACGAGGCACGACAAAAACAGCCCCTCACCATCTGAAACGTACCAGCCCTGAAGAAGGTGCCGCCCAACTGGTAGGCTTACCCGTGAGCCAGCCAGTACAAATCAGCGACCGAAGCACGGAAAACAGTAGGGAAACACACGTGTTTCCCTACTCCTCACCTGCCTACAATTTGTTTAACACTGGCTGGAAAAAAACAGCCGCACACCCGGAACCCCTTCAACACAAACCGACAACCCCCCCCCCCCTCCGGCTCCTTTAGCGAACCGGCTGAGGACGTGCCCAACCATCCTCAGACAAGCTCCCGACCTCGGGGATTCCTATTCAAAATGACTCAGCCCCCTTTACGAAACCGGCTAAGGATGTGCCCAACCATCCTCAGACAATCTCCCGATCTCGGGGATGCCCCGAAAAACCAATACAAGACAGCGCTGCTCCCCCATGGCACATCCCTCTTCAAAAATTAACAAATCAATCCCCCGACGGCCCGACACACGTAAAAAGACAGTGCAGCTAACACCAACACATTTCACTACCAACGTTATCCTTCAGTCGGTCTAAACCAGGAAAAAAAGAAAAAAACCAAAATAATTTGTTCCTCTCGCTTCCAACCATAAAAAAAAAAAAAACTCCTGCTTCAGCACAAAAAAAAAAACATCAAAGGCTAACCCCCTTACAAACACATTTTCAAAAAAAGCCCCCCTCCACAAACCCCTCCTTCACAAAAAACCACAAAAAAAAAAAAAAAAAACACACCCTGGAACAATAACCACCCTCAAAGCAACACAACAAACCATCACAGTTTACCAGCAGAGCACATACCCCAACCACCTAACCCCCCCCCCCCCCCAAAAAAAAAACCTTAGTGACACATTGTAACCACCCTCTAACACAAACAGTGGTCCATCCCAATTTACAAGCACAGGGAGGGGGGGAACCCCTGCAACTGAGAGACAGACAGAGGAACTGAGAGGGAGGGGGAACCCTGGCACATACTCTCATTCTCACAGACACACTCACAGTCTCTCTCTGTCACACAGACGCACATACACTCTCTCACACACAGTCAAACACACTCCCCAGGCCAGATTTAAAAATACAACTGAGGAACAGGTTTTGATTCTACAGCTCACACATGTATTGTAACACTATTTCACAAAGTGTATAATTTGAAAAATTCTTAAACTAGCGCCTCACCTGATGTACGTGACAACAAATGTATGCATGACACTTACTGTATTAGTCTTTCACCCGTCCACACACTGTACTGTGTCCACTACTATCCCCCCCATATAAAGAAATCCTCTGCTCAACCCCCATGAGCAGCAAAACTGCTCTCTCCCCTACCATGACCAGATCACCAATAACCCTGCTCTTTACCTAGCTCCTGTCCTCATGTCCACCAATCCTGCTGTGTACTCTGCCCTTGCCCCCATGTCCACAACTGTCCTCTCTCACCTGCCCTACTACCTTCGTTTCTCCTCACTACCCACCCCTCCTCAACTCTTTTCTCTCCTGCCCTCCCCCCCATGTCCAACAACCGTCACCTTTCCCCTACCCTCCCACCCATCCACAAAAAAAAAACAAAAAAACCCTGACCTCTTCCTAGCCCCTGACCTCATGGGCACCAACCCTGCTGTCTACTTTGCCCTTGCCACCATGACCACAACTGTCCACTCTCCCCTGCCCTACTGCCTTACTATCTCCTCTCTCCCAGCCCTCCTCCACTACTTTCTCTCCTGCCCTCCCCCCATGTCCAACAACCCTCATCTTTCCCCTACACTCCCACCTATCCAGAAAAAACAAAAAAAAATTTATGTACAACAAGAAATACAATCCTGACCTTTTCCTAGCCCCTGCCCTCATGTCCACCAACTTTGCTGCATACCCTACCCTTGCCCCCATGTCCACCAACTGTGCTCTCTCCCCTGCCCTACTCCCTTCCTTTGTCCTCTCTCCCCTCCTCCCTGCCTCTCTCCCATGCCCTGACCCCATGACGAAAAACTCACAACTATCACCTACCCTCCCACCCGTCCACAAAACAAACAAACAAAAAAACCTTAAAAAAATTCAACCCAGACCTTTCCGTAGCCTCTGCCGTCATGTCCACAAACCCTGCTGAATACCCTGCCCTTGCCAACATGTCCACCAACTGTCCTCTCTCCCCAGCCCTCCTCCACTCCTTTCTCACCTGCCCTCCCACCATGTCCAACAACCCTCATCTTTCCCCTACCCTCCCACCTATCCACAAAAACAAAAAAAAAACTATATGTACAACAAAAAATACAACCCTGACCTTTTCCTAGTCCCTGCCCTCATGTCCAACAACCCTGCTGCATACCCTACCCTTGCCCCCATGGCCACCAACTGTGCTCACTCCCCTGCCCTACTCCCTTCCTTTCTCCTCTCTCCCCTCCTCCCTGCCTCTCTATCCTGCCCTGACCCCATGACGAACAACTAACATCTATCACCTACCCTCCCACCCGTCCACAAAAACAAACAAACAAAAAAAACATAAAGAAATACAACCCTGACCTTTCCCTAGCCTCTGCCGTCATGTTCACAAACCCTGCTGTATACTCTGCCCTTGCCAACATGTCCACCAACTGTCCTCTCTCCCCTGCCCTACTCCCATCCTCTCTCCTCTCTCCCCTACTCCCTCCCTCTCTGAACAACTCTACTCCCCTCCTCTGTATGTGGGCTTGGCTGTGTCAGTTGTATATGTCGTAATGTCTGACAGGGCGGCAATGCCACCGTTGTCAAGGGGGCAGCCTTAAATTATTCCACTTTCTACTTCTGTTTTACATGCCCCCTCTCTTTCCAATGCAGTGTCCTTCTCTGCACATACGTTGGACAGTTTTATGCAGTCTCCGTTCCTTGCCTCTGGCTACTCCTCCTTTCAGGAGCCGGTTGAGCCACAGGTTGCACTTTCACCATCTTGACTCAGAGTTCCACTGCACATTTTCAGGTGAGTCGGTAATATATCATTTATATACATTGATTAATACAAACAACAACAAAATGGATGGGGGTCTTTTCTACCACAACTATGCAGATGAAGGCTTAATTTAATTCTTGAAGTTTACTTCCTTCACTACAGCAATGGCAGCGCAGCAGAAGGGAACACAAGCAGCATCAGCAAACTTCACACAATCAACGGCATGTGAATGAAATAGTATGAACTACCTTCTGCTGGCTGTGGGTTATGCAAGGACTGTTCCGTATGACACTAAAATTAATTTTTTAATATAGCACGCAACAAAATGAATGCTTTGTTAAATTGTTCAATTTGTAACTTTACAGGAAAAAACAAAAAGCATCACAAGACTAAACAACGAGCATGAGCAAACTTCAACAAGGAAACAGCATGAAACTGAAACACTATGAGTCACCTCCTGCTGCCTCATGGTCATGCCAGGACTGTTGTAGATGAGACTACATACACACACTCACTAACTCTGTCACACATACTCTAATTCTGTCACTGTCATACTTCTGATTAATACACTTTCAAATTCATATATAACTACCATTACGTGATAATTTCAGAACTAAGTGCTTCATTTCTTTCAGAACACAAGATATAGAAGACAACCACGGAGCCACCAAATGTGCAAGGTCACAGAAAACAGAAAACAAACCTCACTACACTGACACTGTGAAGTACAATATGGACATCAACTGGCCTTAAACAATCTACCACCAGGTATGGAGCTTAGTAGTGAGAGCTGGAGAGGACAGAAGGGGAAAGAATCATTGATGCAAACAGATGTGTTGGGGGAAATAAAACTTATCACTAAAACTGTGACCTGCAACTTCACAATCTTTACAGTCTCTGATACTATGTCTGTCACATACTCTCTCTACGACATATAGTAACTGTCTCACACAAACTAACACTCACACATATACTTTGTCAAAACACTTTACTAGAATACATAATTGCAATCATATGATGTTACATATTTAAAAAAAAAAAAAAAAAAACCTTTCCCATACGTAACTAACAACACTATCACACTCTCTGAGTCCCAAACACACTGATTCAGATTCTAAATGCTGTGTAAAACTCAAACACTAATGCAGGATCTACATAAATAGACAATCTCTCTCTCTCTCTCTCTCTCTCTCTCTCTCTGTTCCTCTCTCTCTCTCTTTCTTTCTCTCTCTCTCTCTCTTTCTCTCTCTCTTTCTCTTTCTCTCTCTTTCTCTCTCTCTCTCAATCAATCACAAGCTTAAGTAGTGACTCCATAACCCCACCAGCAATGCTGTGCCCCCCTACTCATTACAGTTCACCTTACCCCACATACTACACCAAACAAATAAAGTACTAACACTACTCTTACAAACACCAGACCCCCCACAAAACACAGACCACTCTCTAAGCCCCAAACAACCTCCTCCCCATCACACAGACACACACACTATCTGTGATACACAAACTCACATTCTGTTACTGTCATACTTTAGTATCATAAAGTTTCGATTACATATATAACTGTGATTGCATGATAATTTCACAAATCCCTGCATCTTTTCATGCAGAACAGCAAATAGAGACCAAACCAGGGAGCCAACAAATGTACAACTTCACAGGAAACACGTCGAACACCTTACTACACTGACATGCAGAACCAGAAAATGGAGATGTACTAGCAGGTATGGCACTTGATGGTGGCATGTGCAGGACACAAAACAGAACACACATATTGATACCTTAGGGAAATTTAAACAAAAAAAAATGTGACCTGCAAATTGCTAATGTTTACACACTGTCTCAAACACAATGTATATCTGTCTATCTCACACACTCTCACAGTCAATCTCAGAGATACTCACTATCTTTGTCAAATCCTCAGTGTATCATATATAATCAGTCTCTGACTCACACATACTCACTCACTGTATTACACATGTGACTCACTGTGTTACACATACTCTCACACATTTTATATCACTCACATAGATACTGTGTCCTAAAAATTGACTTAAAAAAAATTGGCTTAATATAATAACTTATATGTTTCCCCTTTCATTTCTTTCAGAACACTGGCCACACAAATAACTAACAGGATACTGCCAAATAAAGAAATCCACAGAGACTACAATTTCAATTGTCGTGTCAACCAGAAATACAGCTCACAGATAAGACAGTGGTTTACAAAAAAAAAAAAAAACACCAGAAACACCAAAACCTAACAGATTGGTCACTGTCTCTTTCACACTCACTGACTCAATCACTCAGTCTCTGACCCACAAACAGTTTCTATCTCTCATAAAAAAAGGGTGCAACTTGCACTAAAAATTCTCTCTCACACACACTCTAAAACACACACAGTACCATACAACATAGTCACACAATATGGATACAAAAAACACAGACAGTACCAGTTCTACTCTACAAGCAGATCACAACTATCAAAAAAAACCACCACCTGCTCAACAGGATGCAGAACATAAATTTAAGAAAGCACAAAGAAAAAAAAAAAAACCAAACAGATAACAATGAAAACAAACCTGTACATGAAGAAAATATAACCACAGCAACAGATGAACAGCAGCTACAACATCAACAAACAGCAGAACCACAATGCAAAACCTATACACCACTGCATGAGGATGAACACCCAGAACAAAACAAGCAAGACAATACAAAGAAAAGGAGTAGAAAAATAAAAAATGAAAACCAAAAACCAGAGGAAGTGGCAGCACGTAAACGAAAAAAAATTGAAGCACAAAAAAAAAAGACGTACAGCTCTAACTGAAGATGAGAAAAAAATTAAAGCAACTGCAAGGAAAAGTTACAAAATAAAAATAACAACAATACTAACCACTGAACAACTGGAACAATGTAAACAAAAAACAGCAGCAAATGAAAAAAAAAAAGACGTGCTTATATGAGCCAGGAGCAAAAGGCATATCTAAGTCAACAAGCAAAAACAAGGAAAAAGTCAAGATTAGAAAATCCAGCACCAGTAACTACTGAACAGCTGGCACAACGTAAAGAAAAAAAAGCAGAAGCAGAAAGAAAAAGACGTGCCTCTATGAGCAAGGAGCAAAAGGTACATCTAAGTCAACAAGCAACTGCAAGGAAAAAATTAAGATTACAAAATTTAACAGCACTAACTACTGAACAGCTGGCACAACGTAAAGCAAAAAAAACACAAGCACAAAGGAAAGGCGTGCCACTATAAGGCAGCAAGAAATCCCCCCCCCCCCAAAAAAAAAACAACCAACTACAACGAAAAAAAGAAACACACAAACTAAAACACTACCTACTAAACAGGTTGTACAATATAAATGTAAAAAACCAAAAAAACAAACAAAAATACTTACTACTATCACTGAGGACAAAAATGCATGTCCAATTGAAGAACCCACAACAAGCAAAAGCTTCATGACAATAAGCAAAAGGACTACAACAAGAAATACAATACAAACTGATGAGAAACAGGCTAACCAAAGAAAAAACAAAATAGAAGCACAACGAAAAAGACGTGCAGCTTTAAAAAACAAAAAAAAAAAACAGCTCTACATAACAAGGACAAAAATGCATGTCCAACTGAACAACCCAGTACAAGCAAAATGTCTATGACAACAAATAATGCAACACGAAATGAAGAGGAAAAGGCTAACCGTCGACAAAAAAAAACAGAAGCACAACGAAAACTACGCGCAGCCTTAAAAACAAGGAACAACCCTGCTCAATATCACAAACACCCAGGAAAGGAAACTACCACTTTACTACATAAAACATTACCAGAGACAACCGTCACAACACATTCAAACACTTCAAACACAGGACTTGCAATAACAGACAGTGTAAATGAGAACAACACTCTATACTATAATTGTGGGCCTATGAATGCTACATGTATATTTTGCAAAGCAAAATATTTTAAGAATGAAACGCCTTCTGACAACTTATTTACAAAGTGCTGTAGTAAGGGAAAAGTACATCTTCCACCTATTAGATCTAATGAATTTATAAAACAGCTTCTCTCCAGGGAACATCAACATTCTAAAAATTTCTTTGAAAACATTCGCTCCATTAATAGTTCCTTAGCCTTTGCATCTATGGGAGCTAATATTTCACCACCACCTGGATATGGGCCTTACTGCTTTAAAATCAATGGCACTATTTACCATAGAACAGCATCACTCCATCCGGACAAAGACAAACAAAGACAATTTTCACAACTATATATTCTAGATCCAGACGAAGCATCTGTTCAAAGACTACAAATCAAACCAAATGCACACATCCATGAGACATTAATAACACAATTAAGCAACTTTATGGCATCTGAAAATCCTTTTGCAGACGCATGTAAAATGCTGTATAAAGTAGAGAATGAAAGTATAGCAGAAGCACAAAGACTAACAATAGAAACACCAAGAATCTCTATGGCCATTGTCCAAGATCGAAAACATGATCCCAGGTGATACAATGCACCACGAGCCAATGAGGTTGCTTACATTTTCCAAAACACAGAAGGCGAACCTCCTTTACATCGAGATCCCATAATACACTGCCGCAACATGGAAAATCAAACAAATAAAACTGAAATAATAAGTGTATTGGATCCAAACCTTGAACCTATGGTATACCCATTACTGTTCCCATATGGAGATCAGAGCTGGGGGATAAACATTCCTTTATCTGAACAACCTGAATGTCTCAGAAACATGTGCAACAAAGAAAAAAAAAACAGAATTAGAGTTACACAAATGCAATATTATGGATACCGTTTTCCAATAAGAGATGATTTCAATCCTTTCCTTTCAGCAGGAAAACTAACCCAACAGTACTTTGTGGATGCCTACATTAAAACTGAGGCCAACAGACTAAATTATATTAGACAAAACCAAAAAATTTTACAAGTAGAAAAATACAAAGGATTAATGGACCACCTTGCCACTGAAATTACAGATCCACAATTTACACCTGGACAACCATTCATTTTACCATCAACATTTTCAGGAAGCCCCAGAAATATGCATCAAACTTATCAAGATGCAATGGCCATAGTTCGGAAATATGGTAAACCAGATCTATTCATTACTATGACATGCAACCCTAAATGGGAAGAAATCACTCAACACCTAGAGAAAGGACAAATGCCAGAATTTCGCCCAGACTTATTGGCAAGGGTGTTTCATTTAAAACTAAAACAATTACTACAAGACATATGCAAAGAACACATATTTGGTATCCCACTTGCAAAAATACATGTAATAGAATTTCAAAAACGTGGATTACCTCATGCACATATTTTACTCATCTTAAAAGAAGAGCATAAGCCAAAAAATACAGAGATAATTGATAAAATCGTATGTGCAGAAATACCTGACATACAAAAATTTCCACGTCTCCATGCTATTGTTACTAAACATATGATACATGGCCCTTGCAATGACACCACCTTACATTTACCATGCATGGTATCTGGGAAGTGTTCAAAAGAATTCCCCAAAACCTTCCAAAACGAAACCATTCAAAACTGTGATGGATATCCAAAATACCGTCGAAGAGATAATGGTGGTGTTACAGTTGTACATGGAAAAATTATTAATAACACTTGGGTAGTCCCCTACAACCCTTTCTTACTACTGAAATACAATTCACATATAAATGTTGAAGTCTGCGCATCTATTAAAAGTGTGAAATACCTTTTCAAATATGTGTATAAAGGACATGATTGTGCTAATGTCGTCATCAAGGAGCACAAAACTTTACAACACGATGAAATTAAAACCTTCACAGACTCAAGATATGTTACTGCTCCAGAAGCTGCATGGCGACTTAACGCATTTGAAATGCATCATCAATCACACAGTATCCAGAGATTACAAGTACACTTGCCAGATGAACAAAGCATTGTGTTTCATCCCAAAAACATTGACATTGCAGTGGAAACAGCTAAAACAAAGGATACTACTTTAACAGCATGGTTTAAACTGAATGCTGAATATCCTCCTGGTAACAGCATTTTATACATTGATATCCCTACATACTATACCTTCAACAAAACAGAACGAAAGTGGAAACAGAGGAAATCAGAAAATAATAAAACAATAGGCAGGATGTATGCAGTCAATTTAGCTACAGATCCCGAACGTTATTGCCTCAGACTCATTCTACTACACCAACCTGGAGCAAAGTGTTTTCAAGACTTAAAAACTGTCCAAAATACTGTTTACAATACATTCCAAGATGCAGCAAAAAAAATGGGACTCATTCATGATGAAGCAGTGTGGGAAAACACATTAGACGACGCAGTCACGTGCATCATGCCCCAGCAAATACGGGAAGTCTTTGCATACATTTGTGTTTTTGCAGCACCATGTAATGCTTTACAAATTTATCACAAATATAAAAATTTTATGCAAGAAGATTTTACACATATGCATGGATGCACAGAAGAATGCACTGTTTGTGAACAATTATGCCTGATCAAAATTCAAACTATTTTACAAACACATGGCAAAAACCTACAACACTTCGGCTTACCAAAAACAACACACAAGATAGAAGATCCAACCCTTGCATTCATAGCAACAGAAGAAAAGCATAACGCAGAAATAATGCAACAAAACTTAAACCATGACCAACTACAAGTTTTCAAAACTATACTATCTGCATGCAATGACAAACAACAAACAAACAACTGCTTTTTCTTAGATGGCCCAGCAGGAAGTGGCAAAACTTATACATATAAAACTATTCTCAGTACCATCCGAGGAGAAGGAAAAATTGCACTTCCTGTTGCATCAACAGGAATTGCAGCAAACCTACTACCTGGAGGACGAACTTATCATTCACAATTTAAATTACCAGTCCCTCTACTTGAAAACTCAACATCAACTATCAGATTAAATTCCAATAATGCTTCAAACCTTAGAGATGCACACATTATAATTTGGGATGAATCAATTATGGCTCCCACTATGGCACTTTCTGCTGTAGATACACTACTCAAAGACATCATGAAGAATGACAAACCATTTGGGGGAAAAGTTCTTCTACTCGGTGGAGATTTTAGACAAACTTTACCAGTAGTACCACATGCTAATCAAACACAGATTATTGAATCAAGCATTAAATTTAATAAACTATGGAAACAATTTAACATACTTAAATTACACAACAATGTACGCTACACAGATCCACAATACAACAACTGGCTATTGGAGTTAGCTAATGGGAATCTGCCATGTCCACATGGTTTCCAAAATACGATTGAAATACCTAATCAGCACATTTGTTACACAGATATAGTTGAAGCTGTCTTTGGAAACAAACTTACTGCAGACACAGTTGCAAACTTTGAAAAAAAAAACTATTCTTTGCCCAAAAAATACACATGCAGACAAAATAAATAACAACGTTTTAAATATTTTAAAAGGAAACACAAAAACTTACTTAAGTACGGATTCCATAAATGACTCTACAGAAGAAGAACAACACTTATATCCAGTAGAATTTCTTCATCAACAAACTCCTACTGGACTGCCACCACATAAACTAGATTTGAAAATTGGTGCCATAGTTATACTACTCAGAAATTTAAACACAAAAAAAGGATTGTGTAATGGAACTCGCCTAATAGTCAAAAACTTGAAAAACAACCTTATCATTAGTCAAGTACTCAGTGGATCAAGTGCTGGCAGTACTGTTTTCATACCACGTATTGACCTTGCACCATCAAACACAGACCTACCGTTTATACTATGTAGAAGACAATTCCCTGTCAAACTGGCCTTTGCAATGACCATTAACAAGTCACAAGGACAAACTTTTGACAAAGTTGGAATTTACCTTCCAGAACCAGTATTTACACATGGACAACTGTATGTTGCCTTTTCAAGAGTAAAGAACTCCTGTGATGCAATTGTAAAAGTGATTGACGGACCTCAACAAGGACACCTTTTCCCTAATTGTAACAAAATATATACAAAAAATATTGTTTACAAGGAAATGTTACAAATGTAAAAAAAAAAAAAACATTTTAAAAAGTCCACATGTTACTTACAAAACTGATAGTAACACATGAACATCTGTATGTTATCTTTCAAATAGTTTATATGTCTTCTAATGCATTTCTTAAACAGATTTATGTACCTCAACAGCTAAACCTTTTATCTGTTTGTAAAAAACATTATAAAAACATATTCTTTACAATGAAATGTAAAAAATGTTATCAAGAATTAAAATACAACTTTAAAAAAAAAAACATTTTCAAAAACACTTACATCCATTTATATCAAACAGAAAAAAAAAACGTTAACAAAACCACATGCTAGCGCCCGTTTCATTTGTTTCGGAAACGGGCCTTTTTTACTAGTTACTTTATAAATTGAATAGTGCTGTTCTGTTCAACTGAACTGTAGTAAATAAATATAAAAACAATAGTATATTATTCCATTTTTATTCAAGACCTCTCAGGTAAAGCATATTTTTCTTGTATTCGTTTTACTGTAACAACACTGTTATAGAAACCTAATTCTGAGTTTTCCAAAACATTTGACAGCTTTAAAAATAGCAGCAAGAATTTCAGTAAATTCTTAGATAATTCAGAAACAGAGAAGGAGCAATACTTGAAAGCTGCAGATGTGGTGGCAGGGGGAATATGTTGACGTCTGAGGAATTAGAAGGTCAGTTAGGTGCATGCTAACAGTCAGTAAATGACCCACTTCATGCTTTAAATGTATACCCCAGAAAGGAAAATAATAGATACATATTTCATAGATATGATAGAGATATTTCATAGAATAAATCAGGAACAAAAAGCAAACCTTTTGCAGAATAAGACAAGTTTGAAATGTACATTTATGGAGTAGCAATATGATTGTGACTGTGTGATTGTGGGAATGTATGGTGTGATAAGATTTATGGGGAATATGTAAGGGATAGTGTTTGTCATTTTTTTTTAGTTAGGGGAAAGTGCACAGTATGTGAGTACCTGCTTGTGTGTGTGTGTAATGGAGGGGTTCTCTCCTCCTTCCTCTTCAATGTTCTGTACTCCTTGGTTTTCTCTCCTCCAATATTTGTTCTTTTTGGACTTGCTCTGTTCTCTCCCTGCACTCTTCCTCCTTTTTGATCCATTTCCTTTGTGTTGCTTATAAACATGGAGGTTAAATGCTCAGTATTCTCAATGTTCTGGGACCACTGCTTTTTAACACATTTATAAATGATCTGGAGATGGGAAAAATTGTGAGGCAATTAAATTTGCTGGTGACACAAAGTTATTCAAAGTTGTTAAATTGCAAGAGGATTGTGAAAAATTGCAAGAAGACCTTATGAGACTGGGAGACTGGGCATTCAAATGGCAGATAATGCTTAATGTGAGCAAGTACAAAGTGATACAAAACTATAGCTATGTCATGTAAAGTTCCACGTTAGGAATCACCGCCCAGGAAAAGGATCTAGGTGTCATCATTAATGATACATTGAAACCCACTGCTCAGTGTGCAGTGGTGACTAAGAAAGCAAATAGAATGTTAGGAATTATTAGGAAAGGAATGGAAAACAAAAATGAAAGTATAATAATGCCTTTGTGTTGCTCCATGTGTGACCACACCTTGAATGCTGTATGTAATTGTGGTCACTGCATCTCAAAAAAGATATAGTGGAATTAGAAAAGGTACAGAGAAGGACAACAAAAATGATAAAGGGGGTGGAATGACTTCCCTATGAGGAAAGGCTAAAGCATCTAGGGCTCCTTAGCATAGAGAAGAGACAACTGAGGGTAGATACAAAAGAGGTCTATAAAATACTGAGTAGAGTGGAACAGGTAGAAGTGAATCGTTTGTTTATTCTTTCCAAAAATACTAGGACTAGGGGGCACATAGTGTAGCTACTAAGTAATAAATTTAAAACAGATCATAGAGGTATCCAAGATGGCGGTGAAACAGGTTGGCTGTTAAGAATGCTCTCCTACTGAGTTCTTTAATTTTTGAATATTACCTCTTATTCTTGTTTGAGCATGCCGAAGATGAAGGGAAAGCTAAAGGGACTTTCACTCCGAAATCCAGAAACTCATCATACTCAGACTTCTATAACAGCCTTTGCGTTTTTTCCCCGAAATCGGGTGCCTCTGCTTCCGAGACTAGGAAGAGTCCCGGATTGGAAAGCGTGTCGTCGCTTAGCCTAGCAGGGCCAGCAACCCCTCCACTCCCACAACCGGATGATGCTAATGTGCCGATACTTTACTTAAATGAGGACTTGAAGGGGAAGCATACTTCTTCTTCAGAAGCGTTGAGAAATATTGCTGCTGTAGGTTTAACCCCACAGCCTTTACTGGAAGGGATCCAGCATTCTTTAGATATCGCGTTGGAGGAAGCAACAGAGGAAGTTATTTCTATAGCGTATACTAAGGACGAAATTGCTCTGTGTGTGTCTGCAATTCAGCCATTAGGGAGACCACAAGAAAGTTTGCTGGAATCAATATGGACAGCCCTTGAAACCCTGCACAAGGTCTGGACTTCTTTTGTTTCTGTTGCCTTAAATAATGCTGTGCAAATTAGAGTGGTTAAGAAAGTTACTGAAACTATTACTACTAAACAAACTAAGCTAGAAGCTGATATGACCAACTACAAGAAAATCAAGCTTAGTTTGCATATTTTCCATATTTGAGATTTGTTTCATCTAGAGGCATGTTTCAAAAATTCTTAAAGGTGAATTTTAAATATCCAGAGAACTCTCTTCCATTTGTTCAAAAATTATAATATATGACAATACCATCAAAATTAGAGAGAGTTCAAGAAAAACAGGATGAACAATCTCCACAGGAAACTTCACTGGATAATTTAGATTTTTGTACATTGATAGAACAGGCAGAGGAGGAAGTTAAAACTAGAGCTACACTCTTGGATTCTTCATGTTCTTATAAGACAAAGAAGCTTTATTGAGACCAAAGTTTCAAAAACCTCAACCTACCTTTCTAGGAGGAAAAATTCAGATTTTCCCTGACATTTCTAAATGGACCCAGGAAAGGAGGAAGAAATTTATAGGAATGAGACAAGAGGTGTTATCACTAAATCTCGCTTTCACCTACTATTTCTATGTAAATGTATTCTTCTTTTTAAAGACAAGAAATATGTGTTTTTTGAACCTCTCCAATTGCGCAGTTTTCTGAACTCTCAGGGTAGCACGAGTGTAGATACAATTGTTTAGCTGACCAAGTTTAAAAATAGGGAAGACTACCTGTATTTTCCTTTTTATGATTTTCTTTTAGTCCAACTTCTTTTGGAATTTCATCATGGACCCTCCTTGCAATATATGACTTCCATGCGCCCAGCTGCTCTGCAGGAACCGAGTTGCCCAGCTTGCTCCCGTCCACCCTCCCCAGCTTCTCCCTGCTTGCTTGCTCCAGTCCACGGCTCCAGCTTCCACCCTGCTGGCTCCAGTTCATCTGCTCCAGTGTCTTCCAGTCCGCCTGATCCAGCTCCTCCTTGCCTGCTCCTATCTATCTGCTCCAGCGTGTTCCATCTGCTCCAGCGAGCTCCAGTTCATCTGCTCCAGCGTCTTCCAGTCCGTCTCATCCAGCTCCTCCTTGCTTGCTTGCTTGCCTGCTCCTAACCATCTGCTCCAGCGTGTTCCATCTGCCTTCCCCCTGCTATCCAGTCAACTGATCCAGCCTTCACCCTGCGTGTTCCAGTCCATCGACTCCAGTGTGTTCCACTCCGCAGACCCAGCTTTCCTCTTGCGTGTTCCAGTCCATCGACTCCAGTGTGTTCCCATGTGCTCCAGTGTGTTCCAGTCCCCGTTCCAGTCTGCCTGATCCAGATTCTTCCTGCTTGCGATCCCAGCCTGTTCCAGTCCACCGATCCAGCTTACTCCCGGCCTTTTCCAGCCCATCGGCTCCAGTGTGGTCCAGTCCGCCTGATCCAGACTCTCCACCCAACTGCTCTAGCGTGCGCCAGCGTGTTCCAGTCCTCCTGTTCCCAGCTTGTTCCAGTCCGGCGATCCAGCTTACCCCCTGTTTGTTCCAGTCCATCGACTCCAGTGTGTTTCAGCCTGCTCCAGTCTGTCTATTCCAACTTGTTCCAGTTCATCTGCTCCAGCCTTCCCCAGCATGTTCCAACTTGTTGTTCTAGCTTGTTCCAGCCTGCCCCAACTTGTTCCATCCGTTCCTGCATGACCGGCCTGTGCCAGTCCGTTTGTTCCAGCGTATCTGTTACAGCTTGTTATGACTTGTTCCAACCTGCTCCGGCCTGTTCCAGCTTGTTCCAGCTTGCTCCTGTCCATTTTGTTCCGGCTTGTTACGACTTTTTCCAGCCGGTTCCAGCTTGTTCCAGCTTGCTCCTGTCCATCTACCCCAACTTGTTCCTGACCATTTGTTCCAGCTGCTACCCGCCTGCCTGTTAACACATCGAGTAACCCTCCTACCGGCTCGCGAGCCTCTCAGCCATTGACTTACTAACCTGCCTGCTAGCTTCTCAGCCATTGACTTACCTACTCGCCAGTCTAAAATCCAGCTCTATCTATCCACTTAACCCTCAGTCACCTCAGTCACTCCATAGCCACCTGTTAACACCTGTTAACAACCTATCACCTCAGCCACCACATAGTCACCTGTCACACCTCAGACACTACTTATGGCCCCTGTCCACGTTCTCTTCCTTGCCCTGTCCCTTCCTAATCTTCTTTCCCACCCACTCCCACTGTCTACCACTAGAACTCGCTGCCCTCCCGCCCTACCCACCACGGCAATACCCTATTCACCCTCATCCCCCACCACCTCACCATCCCTCCTGTCCCCCACCTCCTTCCTAGCTTTTAACCTTCAACACTTCCTTCCTGCCATTAACCCATCCCCATTCCTCCTTAGTGCGCCTCGTCTTCATCGCCTTCGCTGCCCGACCTCCCCCACCCTCCTCCGCATTCTCCTGCTCCTCCTCCTGCTATCCGCGGGAGACATTAACTCTAATCCCGGTCCCCCTTGCCTGTCCCCGTCCTATCCATGCAAACAATTCCGAGATGTCTCCAATCTCGTCTCTATTCCCCTCCTCCCCCCCTCTTCCCTCCCCTTCTCATGCGCCCTGTGGAATGCCCACTCAGTCTGTAACAAACTGCCCTTCACCCACGATCTCTTCATCTCTCGCTCCCTTCAACTGCTCGCCCTTACCGAAACCTGGATCTCCCCGGAAGACTCGGCCTCAGTCGCGGTCCTCTGCCACGGAGGTTATCTCTTCTCCCACACTCCCCGCCCAATTGGCCGCGGTGGAGGCGTTGGGCTACTACTCTCGCCCTCCTGTAGTTTCCAACCCCTCCCCTTACCACAGTCCCACTGCTTCTCATCCTTTGAAGCCCACTCCATCCGCCTATTCAACCCGCTCCCACTCAGAGTCGCAGTCATCTACCGCCCCCCTGAAAAATTCTGGTCTTCCTTCCTCACTGACTTTGATGCGTGGCGCTCTGTCTTTCTTGAACCCTCATCTCCGTCCCTCATTCTCGGAGACTTTAACATTCACGTTGATGACCCTTCTGACTCTAACGCTTCTAAGTTCCTCACCCTAACATCCTCCTTCAACCTCCAGCTGTGCTCCACCACCCCCAATCACCGTGACGGCCATTGTCTTGACCTAGTCCTCTTCTCCTCCGGCTCACCCTCCAATTTCCACGCCTCTGCTCACCCTCTCTCCGATCAACACCTGATCATATTCACATTTCTTCACCCCCCCCTCCACCCTGTCCAACTTTAACCACCACCTCCAGGAATCTCCAGGCTATTGCCCCCCCCACTCTATCCTCTAGTATCTCTAATCTCCTTCCCTCCATCATGTCCTCTGAGACTGTAGACAAAGTGGTCTCTGTTTACAATGCCGCTCTCTCCTCTGCTTTGGACACCCTCGCGCCATCCACCTCCCGTCCCACTAAGTGGCTGACCCCTTGCATCCGCTACCTTCACTCCTGCACCCGATCCGCGGAATGCCTCTGGAGGAAATCTTGTACCCATTCAGTCTTCCTTCACTACAAATTCATGCTATCCTCCTTCCATTCCTCCCTATTCCTTGCAAAACAGGTCTACTACACCCAATTGACCAATTCTCTCAGCTCCAACCCTCGTCGTCTCTTCACCACCCTCCTCAAAGTGCCCCCCACCCCCACTCTCCCTTCACTCTCTCCTCAATCACCGGCTGACTACTTCCGCGACAAGGTACAAAAGATCAACCTTGAGTTCATTACCAAACTACCTCCTCCTCAGCCTGTAGCCCTATCCAACAACCAACCAACCATGGCCTCTTTCTCCTCCTTTCCTGAGATCACTGAGGATGAAACCTCCCGCCTTCTTTCCTCCTCGAAATGCACCACCTGTTCCTCCGATCCCATCCCCACCAACCTACTTAACACCATTTCCCATACTGTCACCCCCTCCATCTGTCACATCATTAACCTTTCTCTCTCCACTGCAACGGTCCCTGACACCTTCAAGCACGCAGTAGTCACACCTCTCCTAAAAAAATCATCACTTGACCCTACCTGCCCCTCCAACTACTGCCCCATCTCTCTCCTCCCCTTCCTCTCCAAAATACTTGAATGCGCCGTTCACAGTCGCTGCCTTGATTTTCTCTCCTCTCATGCCATCCTAGATCCACTTCAATCCAGCTTTCGCCCTCTACACTCGACAGAAACAGCACTCTCTAAAGTCTGCAACGACCTCCTCCTTGCCAAATCCAGAGGCCACTATTCCATCCTCATCCTGCTCGATCTATCCGCTGCGTTTGACACTGTCAATCATGATTTACTTCTTACCACATTGTCCTCTTTTGGGTTCCAAGGCTCTGTCCTCTCCTGGTTCTCCTCTTATCTCTCCCACCACACCTTCAGAGTACACTCTCATGGATCTTCCTCCACTCCCATCCCACTATCTGTTGGAGTTCCCCAGGGATCTGTCCTTGGACCCCTTCTCTTCTCAATCTACACCTCATCCCTAGGCTCGCTGATCTCATCTCATGGTTTTCAGTTTCATCTTTATGCTGATGACACCCAGCTATACCTCTCCACACCAGACATCACCACGGAGACCCAGGCCAAGGTATTGGCCTGCTTATCCAACACTGCTGCCTGGATGTCCAACCGCCACCTGAAGCTGAACATGTCCAAAACCGAGCTCCTCGTCTTTCCACCTAAACCCACCTCTCCTCTTCCTCCACTCTCCATCTCAGTTGACAACACCCTCATCCTCCCCGTCCCATCTGCCCGCAACCTCGGAGTCATCTTCGACTCCTCCCTCTCCTTCTCTGCGCATATCCAACAGACTGCCAAGACCTGTCACTTCTTCCTCTTCAACATCAGCAAAATTCGCCATTTCCTATCTGAGCAAACCACACGAACTCTCGTCCTTGCTCTCATTACCTCTCGCCTTGACTACTGCAACCTACTCCTCACCGGCCTCCCACGTAGCCATCTATCCCCCCTTCAATCCGTTCAGAACGCTGCCGCACGTCTTATATTCCGCCAGAACCGATATACTCACATCACTCCTCTCCTCAAGTCACTTCACTGGCTTCCGATCAGATACCGCATACAATTCAAAGGTTCTCCTCCTTACCTACAAATGCACCCGGTCTGCGGCTCCTCACTACCTCTCTACCCTCATCTCCCCCTATGTCCCCACCCGTAACCTCCGCTCACAGGACAAATCCCTCCTGTCAGTTCCCTTCTCCACCACTGCCAACTCCAGGCTCCGCTCATTCTGCCTTGCCTCACCCTTTGCCTGGAACAATCTTCCTCAACCCCTACGCCAAGCTCCCTCCCTACCCATTTTCAAATCTCTGCTTAAAACTCACCTCTTCAATGCCGCGTTCGGCACCTAACCGCTCGTGAAATATAGTATTACCTACCAGACGGACTCTACACTTGTCTTTAGATTGTACACCTGTCTTTTAGATTGTAAGCTCCTTGAGCAGGGACTGTCCTTCCATGTTAAATTGTACAGCGCTGCGTAACCCTAGTAGCACTTTAGAAATGTTAAGTAGTAGTAGTAGTAATATATCCAGCTGCAAGCTATGCCAAACCATTTCACAGGACCCAACAGTTATTCACAAAGGAAAAATATTCAACATAAAAGGAATATTTCACATGCTCATCTTCCAATGTGGTATATATCATTCAGTGTAAAAAATGTAACGAAGGATGCTATATTGGAGAAACAGGCCAGATGCTAAAGACAAGATTTAATTTACATAGACATCACATGAAAAATACTGGTGCCAGCCGGGTTCCCACCCCTGTGGGTCAGCACTTTACAAAACCAGATCACTATACCAGTGACTTCATAGTAAGAATCCTGAAAGATAATTTTAAAACAATACAGGAGTGTAAGACCTTTGAAGTCAGAATGATTGAGTATTTTGACAACCAACAGACAGAACTTAACAAAGATCTCTGGGTTTTCTAGCCCATTATAAACCATGAAGTTGTATTGCTCTGTTTATCACCCTCCTCTCACCTATCTACGCCATCCTGTTAGACTATCTCTGAAATGCTTGGATGTTTTACTTATATATACTTTCATCTACCACATTTGCTTATTTCCAATCTGACGAAGAATGGCAACCTTCGAAAGCTAATCAAGAAATGTATTAAGTTATGTCCAATAAAAAATGTATCATCTTATTTTCTTTTCCATGTTTTATTTTGTTTGATTTTTATTGATTACCTTTAAAAGTGGACTAACATGGCTACCACACCTCTCTACTCATCATGGACCCTCCTAATTGTGGACTATTTAACCAGGTTTTTTCTTGTGTTTTTGTAATTATTTCTTTGATTTCACTCTCCTTAAAATCTTGGTGTTATTTCTTTCAAAGATTATTTTGTCTTTGTAAATTTAATTGCATAAATAAGAAAAAAAACAGATCAGAGAAAATATTTGTTCACTCAATGTGTAATTAAACTCTAAAAATTTGTTCTCAGAGAATGTGGTAAAATGAGTTAGCTGAGCAGGGTTTAAAAAAGGTTTGGATAATTTTCTAAAAGTCCATAAGCCATTATTAAAATGGACTTGGGAAAATCCACTGCTTATTTCTAGGATAAACAACATAAAATCTGTTTTACTGTTCTGGGATCTTGCCAGATACTTATGACCCAGATTGGCCACTGTTGGAAACAGGATACTGGGCTTGATGGACCTTTGGAATGTCCCAGTCTAGCAACGCTTATATTCTTATATCAGCGATATGTTGGTATGGCCTACTTTGTGGCAGCTGTACTTTTTGTGAGATGGAGAGGGGCATTTTCGATATGATGTCTAAGTCCAACTTTGGTCGTTTGTTAAAAATGTCCAAAATTCATGTGGGAAATATAGCCATTTTCAAAACAGAAAAATGATCTGAGTTGTCTATTTATCTCAGAAACATGGCTTACAGAAGCTGATCGTCTGATATTGCCTCACATCTATCCACCTGGTTATGGTTTTCTTCACTCTCCAAGACAAGGTAGAAAAGCGGCAGATTTGCTCTTATATATGAGTTTTTTCCATGTGTCTTTAGTTAGTTCTGGACTTTTCCTGAACTGGAATATATACTGTGCAAATTCTGCGATGATTCAAAAGAGGCAAATCAAATTTACCTACTCTTCATTTACCATCCTCTGGGAGCTTGGTCCAAGGCAGAACCTTGAGTTGTAGAGACTACTTCCTCTGCCATGTCCCAATTTTCTTGGATTATCTTCCTGGGAGACTTAAACATACACTTGTAAAATGATGTAGACACCAATGTCTACAACTTCAAATCACGCCTGAATGACTGTAAACTGACTACATTCTCTGAGGGTGCAACTCATGAAAAAGGCCATACGTTAGACTTCATGGCTTCCTATCCTAAAAGCTTGATCAGTTCATGCAAATTGAAGTCAGTATCATGGTCTGACCGCTTCCAACTGGATTTCACCATTGATATCTGTATGTCAAACTTAACCAGGCATAAGTCCTCCAAACTAATCCATTAGAGGTAAAATTAACGAGGTCACTTTCTGGTCTAAGCTAACAGATTCCCTCATTACCTCATCCCCTACACATGGTTTGATCAAATCCTGCTAGGGTACCAAGGTGAAAGCCATACTAGACAAAATTGCTCCATTTACCACTTAAAAGGTCAAGACGTCCACAAATTCACTATGGTTTACAGAGGAACTATCCATCCAAAACAGAGAATGTTGACACTTTGAAAAGCAATGGAGAAAGAACAAAGATACTACTGATAAATACAAATGAAAGTCAGCCTTCTGATTCTGCAAAAAGAAGGTAGCTGATTCAAAATATCAGTACTATAGCAACCTAATAGGTCAAGATGATCTTGACAACAAAAAAAAACTTGTCTCCTTAGTTAAAAAACTAGCTTCCACTAATGATGCTGAACATTCACAGAAAACATGTCCCACCACCCAAGACCTAGCTGATCATTTCACCAATAAGATCCTCCAAATTAGGTTTGAACTATCTAAAGCTACTCCAACAAAGGAATATAGTCCAACCCATAGTTCAGCCTCAATTGACGGAGATCTTACAATCTAAGGAGTCAAAACTGACCAAAACTGGGAATCTTTTCAATCACTAACAGTTGAGGATGTAAGATCACTGCTCTTGAAATGCTCTTGAGCAAACTGCTCCCTGGATCAATCCCCAACTAAAATCCATCCCTATGGAAGCAGTAAACTGGTTACTCGATGATCTCAATGAGCTGTTAAAAGCCAGTTCTCTTCCTCCTGATAAAGGCAAAATTGTTCTCACTCCATTGTTGAAGGGATCTTGGCTAGATGTAGCATCACCTGCAAACTACTGTCCAGCGGCAAGCATACCCATTTTACTAAAGTATTAGAGTAAACAACTCTCTTTATATCTGTAAAAAATTTCTATATTATACTGGTCACAACTTGGCTTCAGATCATCACATAGTATGGAAACATTTCTGCTACTTCTAACTATATATGTCAAACAACACCTATGCAAAGGTGACCAAGTAATTCTTCTCCAATTCGGTATATCGGCGGCATTAGATGTGGTTGATCACACATTGCTACTTGAATGCCTGGACCTGATAGGAATAACAGGGACTGTGATCAAATGGTTCAGTGAATTTCTTTCAAATTGAAGCTATTTTGTCAAGCAAAACAAACAACTTTTCAACTACTGGTCTCCTAACTGCAGGGATCTTCCCTCTCACCTATCCTGTTTAATCTCTTTATGTTATCCCTTGCCTAAATTACTACTACTACTACTAACTAGCATTTCTAAAGCGCTACTAGGGTTACGCAGCGCTGTACAATTTAAACATAGAAGGACAGTCCCTGCTCAAAGAGCTTACAATCTAAAAGACAAGAGAACAATCTAAAGACAAGTGAACAATCTAGAGGACGAGTGAACAGTTAATCTGATAGGGTGGATAAATAAACCTGGGTCTTAATGAACTACTATTATCCTTCATGGATGACATCCTGCTTCTCTTACCAGTGACAGCATCAAAGATACAACTCAGTCTGTAGCAAATGGCATGACTACTGTTATCACCTGGGCTCTGACCAATAAACTGAAAATGAATGTTCAAAAAACCATGGTCCTGTGGTTCCAAATATCAAGGAGTTGAGGTCCCATCATCAACAACTTTGTCCAATGGTCAAAACTTTATAGTCAAATCTGAAACCAGAATACTAGGGGTTTTGCTCACCTTCTCTTCTGCTAGACTAATATACAGATTGAATAGATATACTAGTGTTTCAACTCACCTTAACAAACTGTACTGGCTTCCCATAACAGAAAGACTGAGGTTCAAAGTTGCTTGTTTAGTTTTTCAAACATTACAGGGTTTCACCTTTGAACTGCTCACTAAGACCACTTTGCTAATTTTGGTCCAGTCTAACAGACTGAAAGGACAACTGATGCTAGCGTCACCATTTCAAAAGACAATTCGATTTTCAGCTCTCTATTCCCTGTACTGGGAGTTAAATATGAATCTTTCTACCTATTGCCATCAGAACAGAAAACAGCTACCTTAGCTTCAGGAAGATGCTAAAAACCTCTCTCTTCCCAAAGACTGCTTTTACTTTTCTGTGTATTTCATTCTTGCTTTTTAAAGCAGTGAAGAAACTTGAGCATATTTAAGGTACTGGAGACTTTTCAATGACTTCCTCCGAAGAAGCGGGTGCAAAATGATTCCCCATTGGGATAGTCATCAATTAAGATAAGTTTCCTCCAGTAATATTCATACTTGCCAGTCATAACAGGGTCAGGATTAGAAAAATGTCAATTCCTGCACCATGATTGGGATTGTTTGTGATGTGGGTCACCATTGATGAGTTTGTCGACCTTACCAGCTAGTTTTGATGTATGCGGACACTTTAGGAGAACATTGTAATTTTCAAGAATGAAATACACAGAAAAGTAAAATAAAATAAGAAATAATTATATCACTCTATTTTTGAATTTTTGGGGGAGTTTTTTTTAAGGAGAGCCCATGATTGAATAGCTTTGTTGAGCTGACCATTATAAGTGCCATATAGCAGGACATCGGCCACGGCATCTACTGAGGCCCATTTTTCTTCCATTTTTTTTCATCATAGAGCAATATGTCTATATGCTTTGCCACTTTTGCTGGTTTGGATGGGATTACCTCTATGACACTTTAGTGTAGACTCCTATTTATTTTTAAAATATTTCCATATAATTTCATTGAGTGTCCCCTGGTCTTTGTACTTTTTGAAAGAGTGAAAAATCAATTCACTTTTACCAGTTCTATATCATTTAGGATTTTGTAGACCTCAATCATATCCCTCCTCGGTCATTTTTTTCCAAGCTAAAGAACCCTAACCTTTTTAGCCTTTCCTCATATGAGAGGATTTATTATGGTATACTATCAGGCTTATTTTCGAAAGAGAAGGGCGCCCATCTTTCGACCCAAATCGGGAGATGGGCGTTCTTCTCTCAGGGTCACCCAAATCGGCATAATCGAAAGCCAATTTTGGGCGTCCCCAACTGCTTCCCATCGCGGGGACGACCAAAGTTCCCGGGGGCGTGTTGGAGGCATAGCGAAGGCGGGACTGGGACGTGCCTAACAGATGGCCGTCCTCGAGCGATAATGGAAAAAAAAGGGCATCCCTGATGAGCACTTGGCCGACTTTACTTGGTCCATTTTTTCTTATGACCAAGCCTCAAAAAGGTGTCCGAACTGACCAGATGACCACCGGAGGGAATTGGGGATGACCTCCCCTGACTCCCCCAGTGGTGACTAACCCCCTCCCACCCTGAGAAAAACAACTTTAAAAACTTTTTTTGCCAGCCTCAACTATCATCCTCAGGTCCATCGCAGCAGTATGCAGGTCCCTGGGAGGGGGGGGGGGGGGGAGGTGTGTGTGTGTCAGCGGAGGCATAGTGAAGGCGTAGACGTCCTTCTTTCAAACATTTTGGATGTCCTGAACTACCCCCCCCCCCACACACACACACAGAGACAGCCAAATTTCAAGGGAGTGGAGTGGAGGAGTGGCCTAGTGGTTACAGCACTGGTCTTGCAATCCAGAGGTGGCTGGTTCAAATCCCACTGCTGCTACTTGTGATCCAAATAAAGGGGGTGTCAGAGGCATAGCAAAGGCATGGACATACTTCTCACAGAAATATCCACATTTTGGACACCCTCAACTGCCCGTCGCAGGGAAGGAGGCATAGCAAAGGTGCCTAACACTTGGACATCCTTCACCCATACTAAAAAAAAAAAAGACGTCCCTGACGAGCACTTGGATGTTTTCACCTGGACTTGTGTTTTTTTAAGGTTGTAGATGGCTATTATAAACGCAGTTTGTCTGCGTGTATGAAGCCATCTTTGGCATGCACAGAGCAGCCACGCATAACGCTTGGTTGCTCTGCACTGGCTTCTCCTCCTTAGGAAGGAAATCATGTGCAAATGAGCTAACAGCGAGCAGCTCATTTGCATGAGATTTCCTTCATGCATGCCCGTTCCTTTCCGAATTGCTAAGGGATCGGTAAGGGAAGGGCTTTTTCTGTTCAGTTAGTGCATCAGTTAGTCCACTGCAGTACCCCATAGGGTGCCCAGTTGGTGTCCTGCATGTCAGGGGTCTAGTGCACTATGAATGCTGGCTCCTCCCATGACCAAATGAGTTGGATTTGGTTGTTTTTGAGATGGGCGTCCTCGGTTTCCATTACAGCCAAAAACCGGGGACGACCATCTCTAAGGTTGACCATCTCAACATTTATGTCGACCATCTCTAAGGTCGACCTAAATGTTGAGATTTGGGCGTCCCTAACCATATTATCGAAATGAAAGATGGACACCCATCTTGGTTTTGATAATATGGGTTTCCCCGCCCCTTCGCGGGAACGTCCTGCGAGGATGCCCTCAGGAAAACTTGGGCGCCCCGTTCGATTATGCCCCTCTAAAAGTTACAAACACAAAAAACACAATTGTGGATTTCTCATACACCATATAAATGTTAATTTACTTTTAATTTAAAAGGAAAAGTGACTTCAGAAGTCTGCACTTCGCAATAAGCATACATCACCCTTCAGTCTTCAATCATTGGCCAACAATCTCTTCCTTCCTACCTGACAGTTTTCAGCATGTTACCCAGACAATTATAAGCATGCTGCCCCTGATGAAGCTGTAAAGTAAAAACGGGTCCCCATCGGGAAATGCAGAGCATGATATCTGAGCAATGGAGAGCATAATGTCTTTAAGATAAGTGTGCTTTGAGTTACAAGAAAGAAGAAAAAGAAAAAATAAATTTGAAAATAATAAATATGTAAACAAGTTAGGTAGGGAGGAAGACGGGGTTTTTTGGCCAATGATTGAAGACTGTCTATAAGGTGCTGTATTCTAGAAGTTACACACAAATGTGTGCTCTGCCAGTGACCCACACAGACTATGTAAATATCCTATTTCCACTTAGGTGCTATAGGGGATATCTGTTTAAGTATAGAATACTGTGTAAGCTATGTACTCAGCATTTATGCCCATTCGTGCACATATATGTAAGTAAAAGATGGTATTTTATAGGTGCCTAAGTGTAGGCACTTTATTTAATAGAATTGCTGTCCCCTCTTCCCCGTAACTGGGATGTGGCTAGGTATGCTGTATCATGCAATATACAGGTTTATTAATCCTACTCACTACCACCAACTGTAGCACACTAGATAATTTGACTTCTGTACAATGCTCTGTCTTTAACTGGACATATTAATTTGTGGGCACAGCTGCCATGTTTTTATTTTTGGTACTTGAGAGATTATTTTTTTTACAGTATTACAGCCTCTGGCAGCAAGATTAAAAAGATGGCTTTAAATATAATAAAGAACAAGCATGAATTCATAAGTGCTGTATTGAAAGGCATGTTTAGATCTGAAGTTTAGTATGAGCTCTACATTCCAATTTGCTTGTTCATAAAGAGTTTCTACTAGTCTATTCAGTATAAAGAATCTTTAAAAGCTTTATTAATGATTTAATGAAATTAGATCAGGCCACCAACATGCAGTCAAACAGAAAGCAGCAGATCCACAGTGCTAGTCATTTGAACAATATGATTTGGAAGACTTTCTTTATCAGTTTGTAAACAAATCTATCTTTAAAATAAAAGTATTGTTTATTCAGACTTAACTCTCACAACACCCTCAGGTCAGGTACATATGCTTTTATAATTAGAGTGCCACGCTGACATCACTACCTAGGAACTTTAGAAAGATGTTTGTACAATAATATGTATAAACAGCAACAGAAGTTCTTTAGTTTCTTGCCTTGTAGTATACTAACATATTTAAATGCTCAACATGCCCACTTCACGTAGGGTTAGCATGAGCAAAAGAACAAAAATTGCTTAATCATCTTTGCAGTGTTATGTAACACCTAGCTAGCAAAGGGTCACGTTTACTAAAGTGCAGTAAGTTTTTGCACTTATCATACATTAGAAAAAAACAAACAAACTAGAGTGCAGTAAATGTAAAGCCTGTACCCTACTTACTGCATGGGCACCACATGAAATGCGGGCCCAATAAATAAAAATAAAATAAAAATACTGCTGTGGAATCACACCTCCTGATCCAATCCTCCCAAGGACCCTCTTGATCTGATCCCGCCTACTTCAAAAAGCTCCACCTATCCAAACCTGAACCATAGCTTAAGCTTCACCCCTTCAGAAAGACCCTCCCTTTCACACCAATCTGACATTCCACAATCCCTCCAAGTACCCCCAAGCATCCTCAGGACTTACCTGCTCCTGCCTTGTCTGGCTCTACATACAAAATTGCTCTGATGAACACTAGCAGTACACCACAAGAGGGCATTCTTAGATTGATGGTCACCTGGTAGGGAGACTAGTCTATAAAGGAACATAGGCCCCTACTTTCCGTTATGGAATACTAGCATAACAGTAAAAATATGGGCACATACTTTCTGTGCACACACTTATGCCAGCCATAGAGCTTATGTAAGTATGTGTGCCTACTTGATGGACATATATAGTTAAATGCATAAATGTGAGCTTTCTCTACTCTCTGCCTTGACTCTGGGTGTGATCATATGTGATAATCTTAAGGTAACCAAACAGGTAGAAAAGGCAACAGCAAAAGCTAGAAGGATGCTTGGGTGCATAGGAAGAGGAATGGCCAGTAGGAAAAAGGAGGTGATGATGCTCCTGCTAAGACTCTAGTGAGACCTCATTTAGAATATTATGTACAATTCTGGAGACCACACCTTCAAAAAGATATAAACAGGATGGAGTCGGTCTAGAGGGTGGCTACTAAAATGGTCAGTGGACTTCATCGTAAAACATACAGGGTCAAACTTAAAGATCTCCATAAGTACACTTTGGAAGAAAGGCAGAGATGGGAGATATGATAGAAATGTTTAAATGCTTATGTGGCATAAATGCAGAGGGGGCGAGTTTCTTTTAATTGAAAGGAAGCTCTGGAATGAGGAGGCATAGGATGAAGGTGAAAGGGGATAGACTCAGAAGTAACCTGAGGAAATTCTTCTTCACAGAAAGGGTGGTGAATTCATGGAATGGCCTCCTGGTGGAGGTGGCGGAGATGAAAACTGTATCTGAATTTAAAAAAATAAAATAAAACTTGGGACAAGTGGATAGGATCTCTAAGGGAGTGAAATGGAGAGTAGATGGCATAGATGGGCAGACTGGAAAGGCTACATGGTCTTTATCTGCCTTTATTTTTCTATATTTCTATGTTTCTATATGGGAATAGATCTATCCAGACCATAGACCAGGAATCACCATCAAGTAAGATTTTTGACTCCTGTTCCCCATACCCATACTTCTATAATATAAGCTTCTTGCAACTACTATATTGGACTTCTCAATACATGTTTACTGTGTACCAAATTTCATCTAGTCAGAGATTTAATACTTGAACTAAAGATTGGAAGGTGATCAATGTAACACCTATTTATAAAAAAGGATTCCAGGGATTATCCATTACATTACAACTACATCATGACATCTGGAAGTTACAATAAACCAATTAAATTAGTTAAGACATCCAATAATTAAGAGCCCCACAAAAAGAATGAAATATCAGTCAGTATCTGCCAGGCTATATTTCTGGAAATGTTTTCAATCTTTTTCTAATAGATATAATAGATATAACAGAGAATAGTAATGAGTTCCAAATTATTGCCACCTGATATGGTATAGAAAGTTAAAATTGTTTTGCAGATTTTAGCTTATTTGTAGCTGGAAGATGTAACATAAATAGATTATGGCAGTGGCGTAGCCACAGGTGGGCCTGGGTGGGCCAGGGCCCACCCAATTAGGGCTCAGGCCTACCCAACAGTAGCACACATTTAGCAGTAGCTGGTGGGGATCCCAAGCTCTACCAGCTTAAGACTTCCCTCTGATGGTAACGAAAACACTCCACGATACCGGCACCTGCACATGCTCAGTTTTCAGTGCATGCTTGCTGCAGTCTGCCAAGGTGGAAAGAAGCATCTTCCCACCAGCTGAGATATTTTTTTGGTGGTGGTGGCAGGGGGAGGAGGGAGAACACTTGGTGCCCACCCACTTCTTGCCTAGGCCCACCCAAAATCTGTTGCCTGGCTACACCCCTGGATTATGGGTAATACATACAGCATTTGCTCCATGAAGTAGAGAAACCAGACATACCAGATGGGGCATCCCAGAATAGAATCTTGAAGACTGTAATTGCACTTGTACCTCATTTGGAAGCCAGTGAAATTTTGAGTAAAAGCTCTGTCATATTTTTTGTAGTCTATATATCAGCTGAATGGCTATAGTTTGAATAAGCTGTAGTTGTTTAAAAAGAGTTTTAGAACAGCCAGAACAAAAAACAAAACAATAATACAGTAATCAAGTACAATAGAATTAGTGATTTAACAAAGAGCCTACAAATTGGAGGATCAAAGTATATATAGATAGATAGCTAGATAGATAGCTAGATAATGGCCTGGAGTTTCTTCAGCTAGTAGAAAGATTTTTTTTTCACTGCAGTCTGAATATAATAGTGCATAGATAAAAATTATCAAATTGCACTCCCCCAATTTTTTTATTAGCTTAAATCAATTTAAAACTGTTTACTACCAATAGAGAACTGTTGATTATAGTTAGGATCATTGGTGGTACCAATCCATAGGAATGTAGGGGCCTTTTTACAAAGGCATGGCAAGTCTACAGTGGGTTTGCCGCAAGCCAATCCAGCACTACTGCCACCCCCACCACAAGCTATTTCCACTGTGAAAAAAATTAAATATTCAGCTTCGTCTCACACACACACAAATATAAAGTCCAGAAATGACTCAAACTAAAATCTTCTCATTATACCACCAAAATGTTTTTGCCAAAAATTTTAAAGTACTAATCTACCTCAGGAGGTTCTCAGGAACCCATAATTACCACTACATTTTACCAAAAATTAACCCCTTAGCCTACAACCCAATGGGACAACAAAATGTCATTTTAAAAGAAACAAAACTAAATCTTGGGCTATCAGACTCCTTACCTTGTTCTTGACAGGCTCCTGATTCAACCACCACCAAAGGTCCATGTTCCAGTTTACCCCCCAGTGACCACAGGAAAAAGGCTGTGATTCACCTTGAACCAAAAACAGCAGGCCCAAAAATCAAGGCCTCAGCTTCAGTTTGGGCCTAGTTGCATGTGCAAAAAGTCACACATGCTCTGGAGCCCAGAACCAGGCCAAGACCGGCTATTTTTTCAGCGCACTTGTGTTTCAGAAACCAGTACTACTCATCTGGGCAACACTCCAGCAAACCACACATAGAGTGGATATGTCCCAGAGACCCTCAAACTGCCTCTGGACTCCTAGCAGGACTTGCCACCGATGCAACCGATAGTCACCAGAATGGCCCTGACCACCCAGGAGTCAGGTAAATCAAACTATTTAAGCTACTGTTAACCCACTGGTTCCATTTGTACTCTCTTTGAACAAATGTTGTCCCCAATGTTCACACACAAAAGACCATTTTACTATCACATTCTTTTTCTTTCCTACCTCTTTAAAATAAATATTGTCCCGAACTTTCACACCATTTCAATCATAAATCTCTCATGATTTCAACACTATTCTACTCCTGGGTACGAATGTAAGCAGGCTTTAAGGAGGGAGAGTCCATGCCCTCCCATGGATTGCTTAAGCAACGGTGACAGTCCTTCCTCCAGCACATCCTGAAAACAAGGATGCCAGTTCCTCAAATTAGATCCCATGCCTTCAGGTGTGCTGGACCAAGAAACTTTCTAGATGGTAATGAACTGAGCATGTTTTTATGTTTACTCTTCCCTGGTGTGCTTCCCAGGCATGAAAGGCAAGAGACCTTCAAATCCATTCCAACAAAGCTTCCATACACATATTGTGGGCATCCCTAACTCAAATGTTTGGACATTTTCAGCTACACCAATAACCCAGAAATAAAAACAAAGTAGCAACAGAATCAGAAAAAGCATTTAGCATTTTCTTCATTTAAAATGTGTGTGAACCCAGCACTAGACCTTAACAATGATTGGTTAAGAATCTGTGAATAATCACTAACTAGGTTCTCCAGCTTAGGTCCTCTTATAAAAAGAGTATGAAGTACCCAACTTCATTGACTTATTTGATATATCTTCTACTTCCCAGGGATAAAACCTTAAATGATATCTATGTCAAGTTTTAGTTTCACCAATCTTATTTCACAATTGGAAAACATTCCTATTTCTACCAGCTTCTTGCACTATAACCCCATACCTCCCATAGAAACCTTGTTTCCAGATATGAACCAAACCAGTGGAGATTACGACACCTTCTTCCTTTTCCATTAAACAGAACTCTTCATAACTTATTCTCCAGAGCACTTGTTGTCCTTCAATATGGTAGAAACATCGCACAATTTCAAGTCTTTGTTCTTTTTAAATTCTCAGCCATTTCTTTAAACATCGCACAATTTCAAGTCTTTGTTCTTTTTAAATTCTCAGCCATTTCTTTCTGCAACGGCTGTAATATTTTTCTCCTTGACAACTTTCTTTTTCCTTTTGTAATTGTAATTGAAAGGATTCACCTTCCACCACAGCACATGAACTTGACACTGCTTCAGACTCCAAACTGTCTTTCCTGCATCTTTTATTTTCAACCGGACTTCTTTCAGTACTTGACCGCCCTTGTCTGCCAGCCACATTTTCCCAATTTCTCTATTTTTTCTATGCCAAAAGCTGTTTCTTTCACTTTCCAAAAATGCCTTCTTTGCGCTCCACTTTACTAGGAAATTCACACCATTCTTCCCAACAGACATTGTGCAGCAAGCTTTTTCTTTCAGCACTGTCTTTTCTTTCTGCTTTGGTTCTTTCAACTCAGTCATTTTCTTCTTGCTCACAAAAGGAGACTTTACTAAAGAATCTATTTCTTCAGTTGTTACATCCAAGTTCATAGACACGTTCTTTTCTTTATTCAGAGCATAACATCTTCCTTCTATTTTGAGCCTAAACAAACTCACTTCCTGCTGCAGAAAACAAGTCATACAGAGCAGTTTGTCCCTTCTCCAGATGAACCATTGTTCCTTTATCTGGACAAACCTCATCCAGTAATAATTCGACTTTCTCCTCCTCCATAGAAACCTCACTAACTTCTATTTCCAGTGAACAACAAGGGGACAAGTTTGCAGTATCTGAAGTAGCTTTTACTTCTTCCTCAAGCTCCACAGAATCAGGCCATGAACCACCTGCAGCCTTTTCTTCCTCTAGTTGTAGGAGCTCCACTTCTCTCTCCACTTTCATGGCCCATTTCATCCAACATTCTACAGGTCTGCACCAGGGGCACATCAACATATCAAAAATGCCCCTCCAAGTCTAGATAGATAGATAGATAGATAGATAGATAGATAGATAGATAGATAGATAGATAGATAGATAGATAGATAGATAGATATCAGAAACTTTTCCAGGAAGTTTCATATGAGAAAATAAAAAACATTTAAAGATGATTGTGCTTTAGGAGGTGATTTAGCCTTTACTGATATGTGTGTGTAACCTGGGTCTTGTTGCCCCCACCACTAGCTCAGTCTCTCAGGGTTGAAGCACCCTGAAGATCCAGGCCATATGTAGTACATCTTTTTCCGCATTCACTCTTTCTACTGATTCTATCACATAATTCTCCATTCGAGCTTGGGAGTGGGTAACGGTCCAGAATAGAGATCCAGGGCAATGGGGTGTAGAGTTAAGGCTTCATAAGAGTGATCTGCCAGTCCGGGAAAGCAAGCGTTCTCGCTCTCACTCCAAAGACTCACTCTATATTCCAAGGATATTTTTTAAATGCCAAACTCAACGTTACTGAACTTTCTGCAACCAGCAGGCAAAAAACTGGTTATAACTCCATCTGTACAGTTCTCAATCTTGACTCCAAATGTCTCCTGTCCATTCGAGATTATGTAGTACAACCCCAATTGCCTTTCAACTTGATTCACGTGGTAAACCCCAAAGTATTTACATATGTACAACTCCACCTGTCCTTTACTCATCCCTTTGGGCTAATAAGCCAAGGCTGCTCCTTATATCTTGGATCACAGTCCTTATCTCCTTCAGGCACAGACCCTTCAGGCTGTCCTCCTTCCAATGATGTACTCATCAGAGCTGCACCCTGGCCTTGAACAGGCTTCCCCTGCTCTGATCCATGCTTCTGGCTGGATTCCCCTTACTCATCCGTAGCACCACACTCCTTCTCAGCTGCTACTGTTAGGGCAACAACTGCTCCTTTATTCAGCCTTGGCTTATTTTGCTTGTCCAGGACCCCCTCTCCTCCAAGGGTCCCGGCGGGGGTACAGGCAACCGAAGACTCTGTGTTCCCCTCTGCAATCCCTTTTATCAACTCTAACTCCTCTCCAGCTATCAATTATCACTCAGAAGCACTTTTCTCCTACAAGTTATCTCAGAACCTACCCGCTTGGGCTGGATTATCATACCTCAAATCCTCCCCCACATACCTCAAATCCTCTGAAGAGTTCTACATGCCAAACCTTAGTAATCCCCATTATAATGTAGGATTACACATGATTTGGGGGAGGAGTTATCTAAAATAAGAAGTTTGCCTTGAGCTACATTCATGGTTAAAGTGGCCTTGATTTCTCTTCTCTTCTTCTCCTCCTCACTTAAGAGGGGCTTTGTCAGTTGTTGTCATGGAAAATGATGGAAAGTGAAAGTCAGCTCTGGATCAGATGTGACAAATTCTTATGCAATTACTATCTGGTTAAAGTTTACTGGACAAAGCTGTTTGATTAATTTTAGTCCTGTTATTTAGGTGCCTTCAGTTTTTTGACAATTTTAGCCAGTTGGTACTATCAGTATCAAATACCTTTTCTTAGCTTATGTGGGTTTGCTGTCTTGTGATATGGCACCCTCTGGGGATGCACCCACCTCTTTTTACCGGTTCCCCAGATGTTGGTCTGCATGGGTCTCTGACCAAAACTGATCTCAGTTTCAAGAGAGGAGACCTCATTAGCCTGCTTCCAGAAATCTCTCAACAGCCCATTTCATTACAGGCCTTTCTTCCCAGTTCATGTAGCCCCTGAGATCCTACTCTTTATACCCAATAGATTACCATGCCATAGAATATTCCATAAAAATGTTCTTTATTCAATATCACCAAAACAAATGAACATAGTTATTATATGTCTTCCTTTTTAAACATAGATTCTAAGCAATCATGGTCAAACAATGTATTCCTGTCTTAGGAGCCAGCTTTGTGGGTGCTTGAGCACCCACAATATTGAGCAAACTCCTTGACTGTGTCCAGAGAAGGCTAATTTCCACTAGGTTTAGCACCCCCCCCCCAATCATTTTATAAATGTAAATGTAATGTAGCTCTTGTATTCTGCCCACTCCCAACATCAATGGTTCAAAATAGATAAAAAATATTACAGAAAAGATAGTTAAGACAGAAATGATCTAAATAGATAAGTTTTCACATTTTTCCAGAAAGAATAAAATGTGATATAAATTCATAGATGATAAGGCAAAGATAATCAGAGTTAAACAACCTGATAATAGAATTTTCTAAAACTTTCTTATATTGAATTCCAGAGAATGATGGAAAAATTAAAATATATGAATCTCTGGCTCTTGAAAACCTGATAGAATTTTCAAAAGCTGGCTCCTGTGATTTCTGTTCTGTAAGATTAAACACAGGGCATCCTTCCTTCACTCAATAACAAAACTCTTTTCGTCTATAAAAATGATAGGGGTCATGCCCCTCCCTCACTTCTTTAGTGCTTTCCACGTCCTCTTGTAACACCCCTCTTCAAATATACAGAGTTTCAAAGGTAGGTTCTAGCTTTCCCTTTTCCAAGTGCTGTACAAGGTTAAATAGAACTCTTTTAGGCAATAGAAAAGACAGTGGCTCATACCCCTTCCCCACTTCCTTATGGCTTTCCATGGTCTCATGTAACACAACTTTTAATACACAGGGTTTTACTCTTTAAAACTGACTCACTCTCAAGTCTTTCCTTTTCTTCTTGTGCACTCTTGCATCACCCAGGGGCCTACTTCCAAGCTAAGTTCCCTTTCTTCTTTACAAGCTGGGCAGCATTTAAGAGATTGGCTTCTTGCCACCTCTCCCTTAATCTCCTTAACACTTCTTTTCTTAGACAGCTGTGTCTCTTGCATTGCTAAAGGGCTGGCTCCTATTCCAGCTTCCCTTATTCTCATAGAAACGGCCTGTCTCTTGGGATCCTGATGTCTTGTCACCTCTCCCTTACTATAACAGTAGCACTATAGTTCAGCGTTTCCCTTCTCCCCTGCTTCCATAGCTCCTGAGCAGCCACCGCTTGTCTCTCTTTTTTTATTTTCTTTACATGAGTCTCTCTTTTCCAATATGCTGGCTATCCTGTGGGTTAATCCTTCCAGCCTCACCCCTTTCTACAGTTGGAGCAGGCTGCTAATCAACCACTTTGCTTTCCTCCCTTTCAGAATACTGAGCTCCACCCCTTCTCTGCAGCTTAGAAGGGTTGTTAATGATGCATACTCTTCCTGCCATGCAAGTGTTTGTGCCTACAGTTTTCAGAAGACTGTTCTCATTCAGCTTGCCCCTTCCTGCTCTACCCCCACCCCCCCCAGGACTTCCTTTCCATTGCTAGAAACAGCATCCCCTAGAAAGAAAAAAAAAAAAAACCTTCAGGTCCTGGCTCAGTTTCTTCCCCTTTTTCTAGAGAAACACTGATCCATGCCAGATGTTCCTGACTGCTCAGCCTTCCTTCTCCTGTCCCCCACAGACCTTGACAGGTATAGCCTTTCACTGTCTATGTTAAGCTCTCCTTTAATTTCTGTTTCCTGTCAATTTACTGCCATTACTTTTTGCTTTCCTGAAGGTTTTTTTTTTTTTAATGAATGAACTATCATCTTCAGTAAATTCATACCGTGAATACTTAGTTTTATTAAGTTTGACTCAAATCCTGTGAAATGTGTGAAAACCTACTGGATGGTACTTTATGGGAAATGTACAGTGAAATGATTAAAATAGTCTGATGATTATGCAAGACCATTAAAATTAATTGAATAGAGCAGTTTAAAATTAAGCAGAATGCCAAGGATACCATT
Organism: Microcaecilia unicolor; assembly: GCF_901765095.1. NCBI lineage: Eukaryota > Metazoa > Chordata > Amphibia > Gymnophiona > Siphonopidae > Microcaecilia > Microcaecilia unicolor. Next base: position 136,588,886 of record NC_044034.1, on the reverse strand, counting down.
TAGCCATATTGACAAGAAGTACAAAGGAAATATTTTCCTTTCATCTACAGTACAGACTTGGACATGCCTGCCACAATTAGTTTTTGCATGTTTTCAATGTGAATTGTATATGAAATAAGAATGTTCATTAGCCAACCATGTGACAACAGCAAGTCAGAATTCAAGAATGCAAACCATCAAAATATGCATTAAAATATTTGATCAGTTTAGAAAATAAAAATAATCACAAGCTGTGCTAAAAAAAAAAAAGGTAAAATAAAACCACAGCTCAAGGACATGGTATATTGCAAAGAACATGTAAACTCAAGTAATCTTAAATACTGAACCCAATGAATAAAGTTACACATTAAGGACCATAGTCTATAAATGGCATCTAAAAAAAAATAGATGCGTCCAAAAATAGCGCTTAGTGCTATTCTATGAAACGCACCTAAAAATTTAGTTGCAGTTTATAGAATAGCATATAGGGATGGGAAATGGGCCTACATTTAGGTGCAGATATTTATGCCACTGAAAACCTGGTGTAAATACCCACACCTAAATGTAGCCGCATTACCCTGAATTTTATAACCACACTTATAAATTTGAGAACACCCCCATCATGCCCAAACTCCGCCCATGGTCTCACCCCTCTTCAGCTATGTGCATTAGAATTTACATACACTTCTTTTTAGAATATGCCTAAAAAGATGCACATATAAATTCAAATTATTGCCAATTAGTGCTGGTAATCGGTTGTTATCGGCCAATTATCATCATTGATTGACTTATTACTCAATTAAGGTGTGAGCGTAAATTAGGCACATGCCCAATTTAACTTGCACAATTTGCCGTGCCTTATATAGAATCTGGGGGTAATAGTCTCATTTCTATATGTATCATAGTAGTCCATTTTTAAAGAACATGGAACAGAAAAGATAACTGACTAAGGGGCCCTTTTACTAAGCTGTGATACACACTAACATAAAGTTAAAAATGCCTTGTCTTGGGCACGCTCTGGCATCCCATGGTACTTTTGCAGATCAGTGTACGCTACCCACATGCTAAAAAATAGAATTTACTGTTTAGTGCTGGAGGTGGGTCTGGGGATGGTGAGTAGCATGGTCTGCGCTAATTGGTTATCGCAGCTGTATTGCCACATGCTATGCAATTAGCATGTAGTTAGCATGTGAGCCCTTTCCACCTACAAAATAGGTGGAGGTAGGGACTCATGCGCTAATGGGAAAATTTGTGCATGTCCATTAAGAGAGAAAATAGAAAATGCTGTCATTTTATCCCTGCAGTAAAAATGGCCTTAGCATGTAAGGACATGCTAAGGCCACTTTTTATCACAGTTTGGTAAAAGGGCCTCTAATTTTCCTATCCGTTTTTAGGGACATTTTTAGCCAAACCTAGCTGAATAGACTTTCAGCTGAAAATAAGCTGAAACCTAAGCAGTCAAAATTGGACTAGCTACAGTTAGGATAGCCTTTTCTGTAGCTATCATTACCCCACTAATTTATTGGAAAGGTTACTAAGTTTCAGTTAAATCTTGCATTTTACTGTCGCGTAATTTATCACGGGAGTTATTATCCTACAGTAAACCAGTGTCACAGGTTAGTAACTCCCACAGCAGTGGTGTAGCTAGGCAGGGCCATGGGGTCCTGGGCCCCCCAAATTTCCTCTGGGCCCCTGGTTTTGCTGGCAGGGTCCACAACCCCCGCCGGCTGAAGCATTGACTAGCACCGGTCTCCGGCGCCCCCGCATTGTCTGCTCTGCTCTGTCTTCCCCTCATGTCTGGCATGCTCTTTTTAGTGAAACTGAGCATGCTCAATTTCACTAAAAGGAGCGTACAGGATGTGAGGGGAAGACAAAGCAGGGCAGGCAATGTGGCGGTGCCAGAGACTGGCGCTGGACAATGCTTCAGCTGGCAGGGGTTGGAGACCCCTGCCAGCCAGGTTATTTGCTGCGGCAGTGGGTGGGGAGTGGCAGGGCAGCAGGGTAGCAGACCAAAATGTGCCCCCCCACATCAGGCTCTGGCCTCCTCCCACCACGAGGTCTGGCTGCGCCCAAGGATGTGATACTTCATATGTGTATACCTGATCTTGATTTGTCCTTTCCATTTTCCAGGCACAGACCATAGAAATCTACCTGATACTGTCCTTGTCATAAATTTCTAAAGTTGTCAAACCCCTGAAAAGCTCTATTATAGCCCATCCAAATCTATTTAGCCATGATCAGGGCACAGACCGTAGAAGTCTTGCCCAGCACTGGCTTTGCTTCCCAATTAGCAGTGTTGCTACCTGATCTCAGCTAAGCTTCTTTGTATCCATTCCTACAGGATTACAAGTTGTTAATACATATGTGGATTGCCAACAATTGCAGGAAGACCTTAGGAAGTTGGAAGACTGGACATCCAAATGAGAGATTTGATGTGGACAAGTGCAAAGTGATATGCATTGGGAAGAATAATCCAAATTATAGTTGATGCTAGTATGTGATGGTGGTCAAAAAAGCATACCAAATGCTAGGAATTATTAAGAAAGGGATAGACATTAAGACAAATAGCGCTGGAATAGCACGGGAAATTAACTCCCCAATGATCATCATTAATAACATGCAAATGAATGAGCCTTATTAGTTTTGATCATCCTGGGAAAGTGCGGGAGGACACACTTGTTTGACAGGTCCAGGCTGTCAAAAGCCTGGAACTCACTATAACAAACTTGGATTTGAAGTAAATTTATCTTTTCTATTTATACACTTAAAAGTGTTATAAAATATTTTAAAGTGTTTAGAATGTGCTCAGACCATACCGTTTACACCCATTATATCCCCAAGATATAATGTGTATAAATAGAAAAGATAAATTTACTTCGAATCCAAGTTTGTTATAGTGAGTTTATGGTTTAACTTGGTTTGTTGGTTTTGATCTTCCTGATTTTTTGTAATTTATAAAAAAAGCCTGGAACTGTTAGATACAGGGGTTGGAGGTCCATAGGACCCCTATATCCACCTCCCAAAACATGGACTTGGTGTCCTAGTGCCCTTCCAAGCACCCACACCTCCCATCATGAGGGCACCAGGGGGGCTGGAGGTCTGGTGGATCTCCAGCCCCCCCCCCCCTAAACCCCCAACACACAAAAAATATACCTTGTGGCCCAAGTGGACTGCCAATGCAACCCCCCCCCCCCACACCCTCTCTAAATAAATTTAGAAGTAAATCCTCCTCCACATATCTCTTGTTGGAGGAGGGAGCAGCACTCCTTCCTCTTCCAGCCAGTGCCACCTATAAAATGGCAACCAACAATTCGGCACTTTAAATCATGAAGGCATTCAATCAGTCTCTTTCTATACGCTCAACTTCTCCAATAGCTTAGCCTTTATATTACCCAGGTCTAGGTGATCAGAATGTCATAATAGGATCTGTCAGATCAACGTGTCCACCTCCTAATTGGCTAAATATTTCTTCATGAGCCAAGATTAGTTATAGAGGTGGTACTGTAATCCTCATCGATCACATCAGTATTTTTAAATTTACTTTTTTATTATTTTATATATATATATATATATATATATATATTTTTTTTTTTTTAATCAATTTACTAACTTTATAATCATTCTTATTCTTAGTCTTAGATGCATAAATCAAACTTATTTAAGAGTAATACTTAGCTTATCAGCTTTTCAGCTACATTCCATGATATGCGGTGGAGACTAATAATCACCAACATAGATCCATGTTTCGCTACATGCTGTTTCAAGGTAGTCTCCTGTAACATAAGCGATAACAATTTGAACCATTTCTGACAGAACTATTATGCCCCGATTAGGAGGTGAACACGTTGATCTGACGGATCCTATTATGACATTCTGATCACCTAGACCTGGGTAATATAAAGGTTACACTATTGGAGAAGTTGAGCGTATACAGAAAGACCTATAAAATGGCAGCACCCTGCCCTGCCCGGTGCATCCTGGGATGCACTGGGTTGGGCTTCCCTACCATATAAGGGAGAAACCTGAGGACATGGTGGCAGCCCGGGCTGACAGTGACAGCCCAGGCTGTTTTACTCTGATGGGGCTGGGGGGATCCTTAACCCTAAAGCCATCTGAACTGGCATAGGGTTAAGGCACTATTCCACCCCTATGATCAGAGCGCTGTTCTCTGATCATAGGGGCTGAATACAAGCAGAGCTCATTTAAATCTAATTTAAATGAGTTCTGCTTTTGGCTTCACTTGGGCGCTTTCATGGTGGTGCAGGTGAATGTGGGTGCTAGTAGCCTCTGGCTCCCATATTTACCTTTGATCATCAGGCTGCTGGTGTCTTATTTTAAGAAACAATTGACATACTTTCCTTCCATTTTGATAAATCACTTGTTCTGAATCCTGACAATTCTGTTTTCCTAATTGAAACACTTGCTGGGAATTGTTTTCGCTTATGTGGCAAGAAAAGTGCTGCAAGGTTCCCATAACTAGCTATGCCGTCTCTGCTTAAACGAATAAGTAATGCAGCTGGCTAATGCAATTAACCCTGTTCAGTTAATTAAGGTAATGTTGCTCTGAGACATTATTTCAGGGCTCTAAGTAGACAGTGTCTGATACATTTCAGTTAGTCCCTTCTCTCAGCTTTTTATCAGTCAGGGTTCTCTAATGTCATTTAACGGAGACCTTAAGGTTCCAAAGACTAACGACTGTTCAGCCCAAAAGTTGGCTTTCACATAGGAATCTCTTGCCAGGTAAGCTCTTTAAGCCAGCTACCCTATATGCTGTATCCTATGTGTGTTGAACCACTCCTACTCTTTTGTTCTGGGTATAAAGCCTAAAACATATCATGTGCCTTTGCAATCTGGTTTCAAGATTGTTTTAGAAGCAGAGTGTTCTTCCTACTTCCTCTTGGAGCAGATTCTGTTCCGTGTATAACTGGGATTTTGAGCAGCTTAGTACAGCTAATAATGTAGTTGAATACACCTCCTGAAATATCTTCACCATTCCTGATTGTTAGAAATAAGATGCCCCCCAGAGGTCAGATGTCAGCCTTTGGTTTGGCCTAGTTCTCTGGGTTCCTTCCTTTTAATCCCAAATTCACTTCTTAGGGGAAGGAGGGTTTACAGTACAATAATACAACACACAAGTGTGGCTTGACAAATTGTATTTTATCTAGAAATCAGCTTACAGTGCTTAGGGTAGAAAGATAATACAGCACTGCTTCAGCACACCTGAGAGAATGAATGCCTGTGCTGAGCAGGGGGCTGTGTGTGTGGAATGGATGCAGGTGAGATGGGGTGGTGTGGATGTGTGTGGATATATGAAAATGTATATTTCTGTCTCTTTGTCCCTCTCTGGAGGTTTAAATGCTGAATTCTTTTCACACACACCAGCCTATGATATAATTGGTTTGCTTTGATCCTATGTCTCCTGATTTACCAAGGAAGTGTGAATTCCTGTGAACTAGCACAGTTTACGGAGACAGTGGTTTTATTTCTATTGCTTTCCTGTGCAGATTCTGGTATTGTTTTATTGCACGGAAGCACAGGTGTTAGGAGACATCTTGTCTATCAAGACATGGATCAGACTGGGGAGGGGGGATGTCAGAGCTGCTCTTCTTCTTCCAGAGGCCTTAGGCTGACACAGAGGAGGCCCTGAATCCTCAGTTAGACTAGCTCTTAGAGCCTTGCATAATATAAGGTAATGCTGACACTGATATTCACACAAATACAATAAGCATGCGACAACCCAGCACAGAAGAAGTTAAATTACGCAGTGCTGGTGAAAATGAAATACAGTCCTGATCTGTACACTGTTAGATGTTTACGCTCTTAGATGTTAACATAGCGCAGTCTTATGCTTACTTTTATAGCTCCGCTATGCACAACATTTAAGAAATGCTCTTTCTTTGTTTTGTTTGTATTACAGAAAGAAAAATCTTCCTGGGCATACTGCCAAGGAGAATAGTTTCTGAAATTGTACCACAAACTTTCATGTTAGCCAAGGACAGTAAGGACAAGCTGGCTATAATAAACACTGGCACAGCAATGGGAAAAAAAGGCCCATAATTTGCATTAGAAGGTCACTCTGTGCCAATACATTAAGGGAAATGTGGTATGGAGCAAAATTCAGTAAATATCTAATCAATAAATCAATATCTCAGTAGAACGATGACCCCCCCCCCCCCCCCAATTATTATAGAAGTAGGATAATAATCACAATAGATCCTACTGGTCAGTGTAGATAAAAATGTGCAGTACCATATTATGGTAGCACTCTGGAAATTTTGTAATACAATTCATGCCTGAGTTTTTACTCTTTTATCTATGTTTATACTACTAAACTAAAACATGAAACAGAAAGAAATGGAAATGAATTTATTATTATGATTAAATAGAATTATTTACCAAAATGTAATTTGGAAAAAGGCAAAAATCATTAAAATAACAAAATCATAAGAACATAAATACTGGGTCAGATTAATGGTCTATCTAGCCCAGTATCCTGCTTCCAACAGTGGCCAGTCCAGGTCACAAGTACCTGGCAGAAACCCAATTAGAAGCAACATTCCATGCTACCAATCCTAGGGCAAGCAGTGGCTTCTCCCATGTCCATCTCATTAACAGACTATGGACTTTTCCTCCAGGAACTTGTCCAAAACTTTTTTAAACCCAGATATGCTAACTACTGTTACCACTTTCTCTGGCAGCGAGTTCCAGAGCTTAATTGTTCTTTGAGTGAAAAAGTATTTCCTTCTATTTGTTTTATTTATTTACTTGTTACATTTGTATCCCACATTTTCCCACCTATTTTCAGGCTCAATGCGGCTTACATAGAGGGGCATAATCAAACGGCGCCGGCGAAATCGATCGCCGGCGATCTATTTGGCGGTGCCGGAACCGTATCATCGAAAAAGATGGCCGGCCAACTTTTGTTTCGATAATACGATTGGGGCCGGCCAAATGCCACAGATCGCCGGGTTTGAGATGGACGACTTTGTTTTTCAGCGATAATGGAAGCTGGAACCAGCCATCTCAAACCCGGCCAAATCCAAGGCATTTGGCCATGGGAGGGGCCAGCATTCGTAGTGCACTGGTACTTCTGGATGTTTAGATCTCGCTGATCAATTATGTTATGACTTACTTATTCAGGAGTGCTGTATTTTGTGATACTGTTTTGAGAAATGTTCAGGAAAGACTTCATACAAATGAAAAAAGTCCCTGACGTGCACTTCCCTTAATAGCCGTCTTTCTCTCCGAAAGTGCACTTCTCTTAATGGCCGTCTTTCTCCCTGAACAGGGAAATCAAAAGTTTTTGCACACTACTTTTTTTGTAGTAACAGTGGGATTTGAACCAGCCACCTCTGCATTACAAGAGCAGTAATGTAACCACTTGGCCACAGCTCCACTTACTTGGGTGTCCCTCCCTTTTGATTATACCCCTCCAGGTCTCTCTCAGCCACTCACAGACAGCTTAACACACTGTGATTGGCTGAGAGAGACCTGAAGGGGTATAATCAAAACGGAGGGACACCCAAGTAAGTGGAGCTGTGGCCAAGTGGTTACATCATGGCTCTTGTAATGCAGAGGTGGCTGGTTCAAATCCCACTGTTACTACTAAAAACAACTGTGAGCAAAAACTGTTTTGATTTCCCTGTTTGGGGAGAAAGCCGGCCATTAAGAGAAGTGCACTTTCGGAGAAAAAGACGGCTATTAGGGAAGTGCACGTCAGGGACTTTTTTCATTTGTATGAAGTCTTTCTTGAACATTTCTCAAAACAGTATTACAAAATACAGCACTCCAGAACAAGTAAGTCATAACATAACTGATCAGCAAGATCCTTTTTTTTTTTTTTAACGAGCTGGCCGACTGGCTTCCCCTCCTAGGAAGGAAATGTTTGAAAGTTTTTTTTTTTTGGGTGGGAGGGGGTTGGTGACCACTGGAGGAGTATGGGGAGGTCATCCCCGATTCCTTCCGGTGGTCATCTGGTCAGTTTGGGCATCTTTTTGAGACTTCGTCGTGAAAATAAATAGACCAAGTAAAACCGGCCAAATGCTGTCCATCGCTGGTTTTCTTTTTTCCATTATCAGCTGAAGCCGGCCATCTTGTAAGCATGCCCACATCCCGCCTTCACTACCCTGCCGACACGCCCCCTTGAAGTTTAGCCGCCTCTGCGACGGAATCCCGGCGAGTGTGTCCAAAAATCGGCTTTCGATTATACCGATTTGGCCGGTTTTATTTATTTTATTTATTTATTGCATTTGTACCCCACATTATCCCACCTTTTTGCAGGCTCAATGTGGCTTACAGGATGTGAATTTGGTATGATCGTTACATAGAGTTGGGTACAGTTGGTAGTGAATTGTAGTAAAAGAGGAATTAATTAGAAGGTAATGGGTAAGGTCATGTCGAAGTGTTTTAGGAGATGGCCGGCTATCTCCCGATTTGTGTCGGAAGATGGCCGGCTATCACTTTCGAAAATAAGCTGGATAGTACCTTAGGCATTTGCCAAGGCCGGTAGAGAAACAAATACAAGAAGATATTGTGGTCGAATAAGGGTCTGTTTCTTTCAGGTACGAAGGGGTCAAAGAGAGGGAAGGTTAGATAGTGTCCAATACGATCGTTGGGTTTGCTGTGTTGCAGGATGTTGGCATCTATGATGGGTCAATACTGTATGCCCTTTTGAACAGGTAGGTTTTTAGTGATTTCCTGAAGTTTAGATGGTTGTAGATTATTTTCACTCCTTTTGGCAGTGCATTCCATAGTTTTGTACTTAAATAGGAGAAGCTGGATGCATAGGTTGAATTGTATTTGGGTCCTTTACAGTATGGGTAGTGGAGGTTTAGGTATGATCAAGATAATCCGGAACTTTTCCTGTTTGGCAGTTTGTTAATTTTCAGCAAAGCGTGTTATTAGTTCCCCTTTGTTCTGCGTTTTGGCTCCCTGAAGAAGAATCTCGAAACGGGACCGTCGGATTACAAACGCGAGCAGGAACAGATTGGGACATATACTACATATACCACATAAAGAAGATAAGTGGTTTTTTGTTGTTTTTACACGCAAGATGGCTGATGAGTTTTGCACTAGAATGTTTTGGGTTATTTAAGCAGCATTTGAAAAAAATGTTTTAAAAAAATGATTTTTGCTGATTGGGGTTTTTTTTCCAGTCTATGATGACTTGTTGTGCGTGCAATAGGTTTCATGCTTAAACAATTGCTGCACTTGTTGAGACTTTTCCCCCCTATTATTATTTTTTGATATAAAGACAGTATTACTCTGCTTATTTTGGTTTTGATTTTTCAATAGCATTAGCAGTAGTGTGGATTGGAGTTTACTTTTGTATTTTGATCCTTGAGGTACTCCACAGTCAACTTTCCATGGTGACGATATGTTTGAATTTGATTTTACTTGGTATGTTCTGGTGGTTAGGAAGCCCTTGATCCAGTTAAGTGTGTTTCCAACAAGCCCGAAGTGTTCTAGTAGTCTTAGTAGTATGTTGTGGTTTACCATATCGAAAACACTCGACATGTCAAATTGGAGGAGAAGGATGTTTTTACCTGTGGCTATTTCCTGCTTGAATTTGGCCAGAAGAGTGACTAGTACAGTTTCAGTGCTTTGAAAGGGGCAGAATCCTGATGTTTTAAAAGTATTTCCATCTAATTTCATTGACTCTCCCCTGGTCTCCGTACTTTTTGAAAGAGTGAAAAATTGTTTCACTTCTACCCATTCTACACCACTCAGGATTTTATAGAACTCAATCATATCCCCCCTCAGCCATCTCTTTTACAAGCTGAAGAGCCCTAACCTCTTTACCTATTCCTCATATAGGAGGAATTACATTCCCTTTATCATTTTGTTTGTTCTTCTTTGAACCTTCTCTAATTCTGCTAAATCTGTGTTGAGATACATCGACCAGAATTGAATGTACAATTGAAGGTGAAGTTGCACCATAGAGCGATATAGAGGTATTATAAAATTCTTGGTCTTATTTTTCATCCCTTTCCTAATAATTCCTAGTATCCTGCTTGCTTTTTTGGCTGCTGCTGCACACTGGGAAGAAGATTTCAGTGTACTGTCTACAATGACACCTAGATCTTGTTCTTGAGTGCTTACTCCTAAGGTGCATCATTTTGCATTTATCCACATTAAATTTCATCTGCCATTTAGATGCCCAGTCTTCCTGTAATTTTTTCACAATCTACATGTGTTTTGACACATTTGAATAGTTTTGTGCCATCTGCAAATTTAATTACCTCACTTGTCATTACATTTTCCAGATCATTTATAAATATGCTAAATAGCTCCGGTCCCAGTATAGATCCCTATGGCACTCCACTATTCATCCTTCTCCATTGAGAAAAATGGCCATTTAACCCTACCCTCTGTTTTCTGTCCAATAACCAACTCTTAATCTACAGAATGACATTGCCTCCTATCCCATGATTTTAATTTTCTCATGAGTCTCTCATAAGGAACTTTGTCAAAAAGTTTCTAAAATTCTACACTACATCAACCAGCTCATTTTTATCCACATGTTTATTTATGCCTTCAAAGAAATAAAGCAAATTGTTGAGGCAAGACTTCACTTGGCTGAACCCATGCTGACTCTCTCTTCCCTCTCCATCCCCTTGTGCTTTAGTCCTCCTAGTATCTGGAAGTGTCAGTGATAAAGGCAGCCTCCATTCCAGCTGGCGTCAGAAGCCTTCTTTCTGCTGCATCCTGTTTATGTGGGAACAGGAAGTTGTGGCAGAAGCCAGGGGACCAGTGTCATGATAAGAGCTGTGAGATTTTTCAATTCTTATCATGATACTGGTTCTATAGTGGCAGGAGATGACATTTTATTAACACATATCCTGCTACTAATGGAAGCAAAGGGAAGAATGGGAGGATGAGAAGGGGAGGGGAGTCAGATGGTCAGTTAGATGGAGGAAGATTAACAGGTGGGTTAGGGTGAGAATGGATGAAAGAGCATTGGGTGGATACGTGGGTGGGGGTGAGAATGGGAGAAAGCATTCAGTGCGAGGGCGAGTAAATGGGTGGGGTGAGAATGGGGAACAAAGCATCATTTGAGTGAGTGGGGGATAGAGCATTGAGTAAGAGAGTGGGTAGTCTCTAGTGAGGAAATGGACATGTCTAGTGAGGGAAGGGTACAACAAAAAATGGAGGGAAGAGCTTTTATATGAGAGCTAGCATGGGAGAGGATGAACAAAGGAAAAGAGCACCTCTAGAAAGAGTTGGAAGGACAGGTCTACAGAGGTACACTTGGAGAAGAATCTCTGGAGAGAGTGAGAGAGTGACAGAAAAGGGGGAAAGTGTATATGGTGGAGGTGTGTGGAGATGGTGTGAAGGATCAGAGGCTGGAGGCTTAGGAAGCAGTGTAAAGAGAAGGGACTATGAAGGGTACAAAGAATATGGAAAAGGTCTGTAGAGAAGCTGAAGAGGCATGAGAAGCTGAATAGAGGTTATTAAGAAGAAGAAATGGCCTAAATGTCAGGAAACATTACATTACAGTGAAGGAGCTGGGGCTGTTGAGTGAATTAGATTCAGAGAAAGGTAAATGAGAGCTTGGGAAGAGGGGAGTATAGAGGATGGAAATGGGGTACAGGGAGTAAGTGAAAGACAAAGAGAGGATAGTCTGGAAAAAGAAAGAAAGACAGAGGCAAGAGATACTGGGATGATGGGGGAAAAATGAAAAGAAGAAAAGAACATGCTAAAAAAAATAATTTATGTGAATAATCACAAAAAGAAAGTGGAAAAGAAATACTGGGGCCAACCAGGTTAGAAAAAAAAATGTCAAGACAACAAAGTTAGAAAAGAAATTATTTTTAATTGAGAACTAAAATGTGTTGGTTTTGGGTAAAGTGCATTTTTCTATTTTTGTATTTTGTAGTATAGAAAATGTATTTCAGTTTTTCATTACACTGCTCTGCTATAGATGCTGACTTCCTTAGTGGTTTCTATTTCAGCTCTTATTCATCTGCTTCTTTCTAAGTTATGGTCTCTTCTATAATGCATGAGAGTCTGTCTGTGATCTGCATGTGTGACTGAGGTGAAAGATTCTTCTAGCATGTAGTTCCTATATAGGGATCAGTGCAGTCCAATTTGTTCTGTTTTCCCAATAGTAGCTGTATTAGTTCTCTAAGGCTTGATGTAATATATACAGAGTGGCATTTTCAATATGATGTCTAAGTCTGACTTTGGATGTTTTGCACAAAACATTCAAAATCCAAATAGGAAAGAAGGTCATTTAAAAAAAATATATATCTATTTTTTTTTTTCAAATACTGTTTTGAACAAGGTTTTATGCTTTGGACGTTTTGGTTTTTTTGGTCCATTTTCGGAAAAAAAAAATAAAATAAAAAAAGAATAAGTGCAAAATGTAGAAAATCAAGCCATTGGGATGTAGGAGCCAGAATTTTTAGCAGACTGGTCTTCCAGACATCGCAGGAGAGCAATGGGGCACCTAGGGGACACTTCTGTGCACTTCACAAAAATGCTCCCAGGTACACATCTCACCTTTGCTCCCTTATCTTGTCCTCTGAACCCTCCAAAACTCACCCAAAACACACTGTCCTCCACTATACACCACTACAATAGCCCTTATGGGTGAATGGGGCACCTATATGTGGGCACAGTAAGGTTTTGGTGGCTTTGGGAGGGGCCACAGTTTCCACCACAAGTGTGACAGGTAGAGGAAGATAGGGATCCGAGTCCCCCACTCCATAGTGCACTGCATTGACCACTACACTACTCCAGGGACCTGTATGCTGCTCTAATAGATCTGGCTATAACATCTGAAGCTATCAGAGCGACTGGTAAGTCATATTTTTATTCATATTTTTTGGGGTGGGAAGGGGTCATCCCTGATTACCTCCAGTGGTTATCTGGTCATTTAGAGTACCTTTTTTGTGTCTAGCTCAAAATGTCTTAGTTTTGTTTTGTTCCATTATGGCTGAAAAAGTTTATTAGGAATGCCCAAATACCATCCTTAACACACCCTCAATATGCCCCCTTGAGATTTAGATGCACTGTGAATGAGCAACATAGAAAAATGTCTGAAAAATAGGTTTTGAAAATACTGATTTGGAAGTTTTTGTGAGAAAAATGTCCAAATGCTGCTTTATGCCACTTTTTAGACATTTTCCTCTTTCGAAAATGAGTTCCACAGTGTTGTTCTATATCCTAAGACAAGGAAAGTGAGTAATAGGGAAGGTAGGAAGGATAGGGGAAATGGTTATCTGTATTTTTCAACCATCCCTGATGATCAGGTACGTGGTATATTTGAGTCAGTGGCGAGAGTGTAGGTGTATTCTTGCTATACACAGCCTTGGTGTACTCTCCCCTACACTCTGCATTAAGGTACCTTTTACTAAAGATTAGCTTGAGTTATCTGCAGCAGGAAAAACCATTAGAAAGACCTGCCTGTTAGGGTCACAAGAAATGTCCAAGAAAATATAACTGGCTGTCTTCTGTTTGCTTAATTAGAATGATTCCAGCTAAGGGTCAATGAATAAAGGAAGCTTACAAAAAAAAAAGAAAGAAACAGCCTAGGATATGCCTATTCTAATTAGTACTTATCAATCACATTTTCAACAAAGGATTCCATAAACTTTTCACTAATTACCCATGATTAGAAGGGCAAAGAATGAAGGATAAGATTCACATATTGTAAAGATGATTTTAAAAGAAAAACCTGGGGTCTACTTGCCCATATTTTCTTCTGAAAAGTATACATGGAAACAGAAAGAAAAAATACAAATCTGTGGGGTCGTTTTTCTAAGGTGCACTAACAGATTTAGCATGTGCTAAATGCCATACAGCCCATAGGAATACAATGTTACTCTACACCGCCTTGAGTGAATTCCTTCAATAAGGCAGTATATAAATCCTAATAAATAGATAAAAGGGCTGAATGTTATATATATGTGACTTAGTAAAAGGAACCCTGTGTCTTTTAGCTAGAAAGTAATTTAAAACTGTAGAGGTCAATTAGAAAAAATAGAAATCAATTAGAAAGAAATTAGAAAAATAAACCAAAACAGATCAAAACAAAAATTTATCCTGTTTAAAATCAGCTTTTGTTTGGCAAAAATCAATCAATGACAAAATCTATATGGTTAAAATTAGCTTTAAACACAAAAATGGACTGTCAGAAGCATGCCCAGTATGAGATCTACCATTTAGCCAGTGAACATGATATTCAGCACTTCTCTTAATTTTACCCCCCACTTACTCATACACAGTTTACAGTTTATTAAAACTTTGACATATGACCCATCAGATCAAGCTAAGCAGTTTCAATATCCATAAAAATTAAAATGATAAAAAGTTATAGTGCATTTAATAGAAAGAGAAAAAGAAAAAGTAAGAATAGAAGTACAAATGCAATAAAACCAGCATTCACTATTTATCATCCCAGACACCAAAACATTTCCACTTAAGTAAATGCTCACTGAAATAAAAAGGTTTTTAATCCATTCTTGATTTTTTTTGTAGAGGAATCATTACATAAAGCATCTGGTATGGAGTTCCAAAAAAATTAGAGCAGTTTCTGAAAACAAAATGTCTTAATAGAATCAAAACAAATATGTCTGAGGAAGAGTATCAACAAAAAACTCATATTCAGAGATCAAAGAGTAAAAAATATAAGAGATACAGATGGGCATGTTCCCAAAATGTCAATCCAAAAACTGTCACAAAAAAAACATCCATCTCACTGCCATAATCAAACAGGAAAAATGTCTGCTTTTCTTTGTTATTATGGCTGTAAGATGGATGTTTTTGCACTGAAAACATCCAAAATGAATAGCCATTTTCCACAGTGAAATGTCCAACTTTTGAATGAGAAAAAAACAGGGACATGAAGGTCTGTCTGGCATCATTGTCAAATATATGGTCAGTATAGTGGACTGTAAACCAAGGTACACAGGACCGTGTTTCGACGGTACTACTGTCTGCCACAAGGGTCAAATTGTTGGCAATGCTGGTGTGTCCTAGTGCAGATTTAAGAGTCTCCGTCTCAATGTCAAAACCAGTGTTGCCAGTTGAGTAGGTTTCCCAATACTTTTGAAGGTCAGTGACAGGAAAATTTTGGCATTGGCAGGTTGTGGATTTTTGGGCTACTTCTTTCTTACCAAGTATGTGGTATTCCTTTGCCCGACCTATGGGTTGCTGGTTTGGTAAAACTATATTCAAACATGGCCATGTCATTGCTAAATTAGACTAAAAAAATGGGTTTGGACCTTTTGATTGGTAGTGATTTGGTTTCTTCTGAGATTGTCTGGTTTGTTCCACTTCTGAAATATGTCACAGAGTATGCATGTTTTCAGCGAAATAACGATATTCTCACATCACCAAGCTATCTAAAATGGCACTGCACATATTTTGAGGCAATTTAACAAACAAATAAAACTAACAAATGCATATCCCTAGCATGCATTTATGAGTGTAGTTTCAAACTCCAGTCCCTGTGTAGCTCTAGGCCTTCCTCAATATTAATGACCACTTGCTCTCTTATCACTCATCATCTTCTATTCTGACACATACAGGTGCTTATTTCCAGTGTGTTTTTTTTTCTAGCAAAAAAGGTGCCAGTACTCAAATGCTAGGCCACCCTTCAGGGTTGGGTTGATCACTGAGGGACCCACCCCACAATAGCCATGCCCCCTGTAACCAGTCACAGAATCTATGGCAAGGCAGAATTGGTTTGTAGAGCCTGAGCTCTTTTGTTAAAACTTGGGGTCTATGGGACACTTTTAGCAGACAATGGAAAAGGTGCCAGTACTCAGTACCCCCAAGTACCCCTTCAAAAAAAGCCCTGCTTATTTCTATCATGGTCCATAACACTGAGACAGAAACAAGACTGACAAGACAGAAACAGATACTTTCAAATTAAATATTTCTGGCCAGAAAATAAACACCAGATAATTGAAGGGGAAAAGAATTCCAAGAGAACAAGACAGACAGAGGGTACTGTAATCAGTGATCATATTATAAAGGATAACTCTCTTCCTCACAACTTTCTTCTCTTACAATTCCTGCCTTCAGATATAGTCCAAAGATCACCCATCTGGATCTTTTTGGTGTAGCACATTTTTTTCACCTTTAAAGTTTTGGTATAAGGTTTGTTTTGAAGTTTACTGATTTATATATATATATATATATATATATATATATATATATATATATATATATATATATATATATATATATATATATATATATATATATATTTTAGATGTCATGCTAAGTATTTTTTAACTTCTAACTTTTTGGATCCATGAGATTTACATTATTCCTGTGAAGTTTTTTTTTAGCAATAAAAAAATATTAGAGATAAGGTTTTTTTATGCTGATGAACAAAGTTGACCCATGTTATTTTCTCCATATCTACTAAAAACACATATTGGGTGGAGGCTTTTTCCCTTTCTCATTATTATTCTCTCTGCACTTCATAGGAATTTAGTATTGTATCAAGTATCTTGCAGTTTATTTTGAGAGGGTTTTTTTGTGTGTTTATATATGTCCTAAGATCATCTACCACCTCAGAACACTGGCAAGGAAGGAAATGTTTATATGTTTCTGAAATTGACTGACAGGATTCCCAATATCCATGCATGAATTAAAAAAAATCATGCCAATGGGACCCAGAATCAGTGGCTATGTGGCAAAGATCTACACTTCTATGTGGAAGACCTGTGCAAGATTCCTGGGTCAGATTTTCCAATTTCTAAGCTAGCTTGAACTGAGAGTACTTCAAAGACAGCATTCACTGTTCCTAAAGGGAGGAAGTCCCAGTCATCACACAACAGTTACAACTAATGGCTGATAGTGTGCAGTTGTAAATTGGCAAATGGTATAAACTAGGGTGAGGATTTATAGGTATTTATTATATCTTCCTTGACTTCTCATTATGTTCATTAGCATGCAATACACAGCTGTGGGATCTTTTTTTATCTGATTGTTAAATTCATTAGCAGGAAATTATTTAGCAGATGTTAGTTTAACACCCATTAAATGGGTATTACTATTGGAATGGTATTAGATTTTTCCAGAGACCCTGGTGGGAGGGAAATAACCATAACCAATGGAAGTGCAATGGGGTGATTTGTGTGCAGCCACTGTGCAGAAGGGGAGAACCTGTATGAGCCCAAGTCATCAGCTCAAGAGTCACCAGAGGATGACGAGTGGGAGGACTTGGATAGGGCAGCGGAGCCAGGAGAGGTGAGCCACTCCCCAAGAGATGAACCCAGACTGGCCCCAGATGACACCAAAGGTTTGAGGGATGCAACAATTGGGAGAAGCCCGAGTTGAGCAAGCCAGGCAGTGGAGCAGCCCCAAAAGAGATGATAAACCTTGAGACCAGGTTCCAGGCACAGCTAGAGGTGGAGAGGCTGTATAACTTGTGCCATTGTCTCCCTGGGTGGATGGAAGGATGCATAAGTGGCAAGTGGTCTGGAGCTTTCTCAGTGGCTAAATCAACAGATAGAGGAGTCCTTCCAGAAGTGCATCAAGGAGGGGACTTGCCATAGTTATGCCAGAATATTTTTCCTGATTGGGTGGAACTTGGAAAGATAAATCGAGTCCCAAGTAGTACAGCCAAGTGCGTGAGGTTGAGCTCAACTGTCACGCTTAGTCGGAGTCCCTGCTTCATTGAACCATGTCAAAAATGTTGAACTGAGTTAAAAGTTGCTGAACTGAGTTGAATTATGATGAAAAAGAAAGAGAAAAAAATGGTTGGAGAGGTTGAACTGGTTAAACTGATGTTACAGAGAGATATGGAAAAAAAAGAGAAGAAGGAGAAATGTTGCAATAATGCTGTTGGTTAATATGAGAGAATGTTTAGTAAAGAAATAATGTTTAGAACAAAATAGAGAGAACAACCCTAACTGCTGAGGGAAATGTGAATAAAAGCAATAATTTAAACTGACCATAAGTTACTGCGGGAGTGAGACGAGATAAAAATGTGTTGGAGTTAAGGAAAAAAATTGTGTGTTAAATAGAAGTTGATGTGTTGTTGTTGAACCAAGTATTCTCATTTGGTTTGGAAGCTATGGGATATGAAGACATCCAAAGCTTATCTTAAAAGATTCAAAGCTGACTTAGTAACATAGCAATGTCATAAGTGACAGCAGATAAAAACCTAAATAGCCCATCCAGGCTGCCCAACTGTTACACTCATATCAATGATTGATTAAACATACATATGCATACTTGGATACTGATCTTTCTTTACCATTTCAAGGACACAGACTGTAGAGGTCCTTCTGGCACTGTATTTATGTTCCAACTACTGTAATTGCCATCAAAGTCCATTCTAACTGATCCTGGGACACAAACTGTAGGACACAAACTGTAGAAACTTTCCCCACAATGGCGTTAGTTCCTCACAGCTGGAGTCGACATCTAAGCACCACTCATGGCCATCAACATACATGCAATCATTTCAGTTTACTTTTATACCATTCTCTTTCTAATTATTTTATTTATTTAATTAGGGATCCTCTGTGTTCATCCCACGCTCTTTTGAATTCCATTATCATTTTTGTCTCCACCACCTCCTCAGAAGGGCATTCCAGGCATTGACCACCCTCTCTATGAAAAAGTATTTCCTGATGTTACTCCTAAGGGCCCCGTTTACTAAGCTACGCTAGAGGCGCGTTAGTGCTTTTAGCGCATTCTAACCATCAGTGTACACTAACTGTGTAGGAGCCCACAATATTCCAATGGGTGCCTATACAGCGCGCACTAATTTTGTGCATGCACTAAAAACACTAGCGCACCTTAGTAATCAGAGCCCTAATTGGTATATTTACTAAGGTGCGTTAGGGTTTTTAATGCGCCTGTAAATTTAAGGCATGTTAAACACTATACATTTCTATGGGAACATTAGCATTTAATGCGTGTATACCATTTACACGCGTTAAAAATGCTAACGCACCCATAGCACTGCTTAGTAAACCTAGGCCTAAGTTTACTACCCCACAACCTCAATTCATGTCCTCTAGTTTTACCACCCCCATCTCTGCAAAAGAGCTGTTTGTATATTAGGACCAAGTATTTATTTTTTTACATTTTTATTTATAACATTTAATACATACATACATATACACATATACATACACACACACACACACACATATACAGTGGGGGAAATAAGTATTTGATCCCTTGCTGATTTTGTAAGTTTGCCCACTGACAAAGACATGAGCAGCCCATAATTGAAGGGTAGGTTATTGGTAACAGTGAGAGATAGCACATCACAAATTAAATCCGGAAAATCACATTGTGGAAAGTATATGAATTTATTTGCATTCTGCAGAGGGAAATAAGTATTTGATCCCCCACCAACCAGTAAGAGATCTGGCCCCTACAGACCAGGTAGATGCTCCAAATCAACTCGTTACCTGCATGACAGACAGCTGTCGGCAATGGTCACCTGTATGAAAGACACCTGTCCACAGACTCAGTGAATCAGTCAGACTCTAACCTCTACAAAATGGCCAAGAGCAAGGAGCTGTCTAAGGATGTCAGGGACAAGATCATACACCTGCACAAGGCTGGAATGGGCTACAAAACCATCAGTAAGACGCTGGGCGAGAAGGAGACAACTGTTGGTGCCATAGTAAGAAAATGGAAGAAGTACAAAATGACTGTCAATCGACAAAGATCTGGGGCTCCACGCAAAATCTCACCTCGTGGGGTATCCTTGATCATGAGGAAGGTTAGAAATCAGCCTACAACTAAAAGGGGGGAACTTGTCAATGATCTCAAGGCAGCTGGGACCACTGTCACCACGAAAACCATTGGTAACACATTACGACATAACGGATTGCAATCCTGCAGTGCCCGCAAGGTCCCCCTGCTCCGGAAGGCACATGTGACGGCCTGTCTGAAGTTTGCCAGTGAACACCTGGATGATGCCGAGAGTGATTGGGAGAAGGTGCTGTGGTCAGATGAGACAAAAATTGAGCTCTTTGGCATGAACTCAACTCGCCGTGTTTGGAGGAAGAGAAATGCTGCCTATGACCCAAAGAACACCATCCCCACTGTCAAGCATGGAGGTGGAAATGTTATGTTTTGGGGGTGTTTCTCTGCTAAGGGCACAGGACTACTTCACCGCATCAATGGGAGAATGGATGGGGCCATGTACCGTACAATTCTGAGTGACAACCTCCTTCCCTCCGCCAGGGCCTTAAAAATGGGTCGTGGCTGGGTCTTCCAGCACGACAATGACCCAAAACATACAGCCAAGGCAACAAAGGAGTGGCTCAGGAAGAAGCACATTAGGGTCATGGAGTGGCCTAGCCAGTCACCAGACCTTAATCCCATTGAAAACTTATGGAGGGAGCTGAAGCTGCGAGTTGCCAAGCGACAGCCCAGAACTCTTAATGATTTAGAGATGATCTGCAAAGAGGAGTGGACCAAAATTCCTCCTGACATGTGTGCAAACCTCATCATCAACTACAGAAGACGTCTGACCGCTGTGCTTGCCAACAAGGGTTTTGCCACCAAGTATTAGGTCTTGTTTGCCAGAGGGATCAAATACTTATTTCCCTCTGCAGAATGCAAATAAATTCATATACTTTCCACAATGTGATTTTCCGGATTTAATTTGTGATGTGCTATCTCTCACTGTTACCAATAACCTACCCTTCAATTATGGGCTGCTCATGTCTTTGTCAGTGGGCAAACTTACAAAATCAGCAAGGGATCAAATACTTATTTCCCCCACTGTACATAGAGAGAGAGAGAGAGAGAAAATAATCAAATATTGGGAATGGCCAAAACATTTAGCAAGCCTTCTCCATAATAATAATTAAAAAAATTCCTGAAGCTGTTTAGGGGAGAAGGAAAAAGAACACTATCCACCATATAGAACAAAACAGAAACAAGGGGCCCTTTTACTGAGCTGTGGTAAAAAGTGGCCTGCGGTAGTGCAAGCGCGTCTTTTGGGCGCACACTGGCCCATTTTTTATCATGTCTAAGAAAAAGAGCCTTTTTTTAACGGGCTGGAAAATGGACGTGTGCTAAAATTGAAAGCAGCACGCGTCCATTTTTGGCCCGAGACCTTACCTTCACCCAATGACCTAAGGTCTTGCATGCTACCTGTGCGGAAAGCATGCAGCATGCACCAACTGCTGTTTATCGCTGGGTAAGAGATCCACAATAGAATATAGAAAATTATTTTCTACTGCGGGATTTGGTGCACGCCAAATTCAGAATTACTGCCCGGCTCACACGCTAGCCAGGCGGTAGTGCCGATTTGGCATGTGTTGTATGCACGTAGGCCCTTACACAGCTTAATGAAAGAGCCCCTTAACTCTCCTTTGCTTCATGTTGTGATAAAGTCACCTCCAGGATAGTTGGGTTAAGGCAGCTTCAGTCTGAACTACAAGTCCCAGAAGGCATTGCAGGCAAGAAGCCAGGGGGTGAGATGGGAAAACCCGGACTGGACTCCTAGCTGCAATCGGGGAAGACATGGGTGTAAGCTGGCAGGTTGTGCAGAGTGGCTGCCACTAGGCGGAAAGAGAGTTAGGAAACCCTGTGTGCAGGAGTTCATCATTGGTCTCATTAGTTTAATGCTCAACTCAGCTGGTATAGGTGTGGGGTAGCTAATGGAAGGAGAATGATTGGTGGTGGTAGCTGAAGCCAGGGATTGATTAGGCAGGTGGGAAGGAGTCACAGCAGTTCAGTTCAGTTCAAGAGAGAGAAGCAGAAGGAGAGAAGGAGTTGCAGGCTGAGAACCCTTGGGCAGGGAGGTCCCTAAAGTATTTGCAGGCTGAGAATCCTTGGGCAGGGAGGTCCCTAAAGTACTGAAGCAGGCTGAGAATCCTTGGGCAGGGAGGTCCCTAAAGTACTGAAGCAGGCTGAGATTCCTTGGGTGAGAGGAAGTCCCAAAAGTATTGAATTTACTGTGAAGCTGATGCAGGGGAAAACCCTTGGGTAGAAGGAGTCCCTAAAATATTGAACTCTCCTGAAGGTAAAGAGGATAGAAGGTAGAAACTGCTAATGGGTGACTGAACTGTGATGATGAACTGAAAGAACTGTTTGTCTTGGGTATTGAATTACTGTTTATTGTGCACTGGATAAAGAGCCCAGACTGGAGCCTGTAAGCCTGTATTGAATCCTGGTATGTGCTATGCTGCTGTTGGAACGGTGTACTAGAAACCTGCATGGAATAAAAGTCCTTAAGATTGAAGTTACTGGTGGACATCTGTTTCTTCACTGTACCGGGAGCCTGTGGCTGGAGGAGATTGTTCTATCCTTGGCTGCACCTAGGGGCACCTGGTTACAATGTATATACTTAGACTGTGAGTCCTTCAGTGACAGAAAAAATACTTGCTTACCTGAATATACACTGGTTCAACAACATTTGGAATTTCTGGCAGTATATGAGAAATTAAAATAATAAAATAAAAACCAATAAGGATGCTGAAAGTGTGGCTTCCCTAAATTATAATCCTAGATAGCATCCTCATTGTTGTCCGTTAAATACTTCCAAAGGGGCCTATACGTTTTGAGCTTGCAAACCTTTTCTTAATTTGGTGTTACTTTCTATTTCAAGTCTCTGGCTTTGTAGAACATACCACCACCAAAAATATATATATTTAAGCAGTCATTATTTTTGCAAACTTTGAGTATGGGTTTAAGTGAAATCAATAACAGAATGTCTAACAGGTTTGCATGTGAATCATCAAGATGATGAAATAAATTTTACTGCTTTAAATTCTGTTCTACCCCCTCCATTAATTGTGGACTAGGATTTTTGTGGAAATTTTCCTTATATTTCTGTTACAAGTGTTAATGCTTGGAAGATATATTTAAAAATTGCTATAAATAATTAAATTTAAAAAAGAAGATGAAATAAACCATTAAACTTAAAAGACACTATTGTCAGAATGTTCCATGTTTATTGAAAAAACATTTTTAATAACTTGCCATTATTTATTTCCAAAATCTTGAAACATTTGAACAGAAGTTTTGCATCTATACTAACTTTCCTGTTTCTCATCTGCATGACCAGCATAGATTAGATTGGTGGATTTGGCAATATTGACAATGTTTTAGGAAAAACATGCAGAACCTGTGACATGTTTCACAATACCAGGGCCTTATGTGTTTCCTAAACTCAACATATCTCCACCCTCCACAAAAGATGTCTGAAAAGTAAAAGATGTATAAGAGATAAACACAGATCTCACAAAGTATAGCTATAGTACATATAGAAATCTAGAATGGTCTAAAAGGGTGTGAAACATGGTACAAGTGAGTCCATATAGGCAAACATGCATGCCCAGCCCATACATCTGTATTAAACATCATCTGTGATGTCCCCTATCTATTGAAACTGGCTGTGTAGTACCTGTAAGGAAACACATCTACCTGGTATCTGGCAGTGGCAATAAAAATGCAGTGCTAGATGTATAGCATCAATAAACTTGAAGTACTATCCATATAGCATCCTTCATGTTGGCACTGGTTGCAGTTGTAAACATCTAGATCCATGCAGCAAGCAGATGACCTCTCCTGGCAATGGCCAGGACAGCCACGTGTATGTGGGCCAGCACACATAATATATAAAACACCCACTAGTGGGATCTCTCATATGCAAGAGGAAGAAGAAAGCTAGGAGGGAGTGAAACTTTTCAGAAAAGGAAAGTGACTTCCTGGCATTCTGTGTTCTCCAGAACACCTCTTTTAGGAAGGCAGGTGGTAGGTCCTCCAAGCATCAGCAAGAAGGATCTGAAAGGAGATCTGGAAAACCTTGAGAAGGTAAGCACCTAAACTGCCCAGAAGCATCCACACCCACTACACCTAAGTGAGACCAAGGTAAGCCACACACTAGCAAGTTGTTCACTTCAGATGTATGTAGCTGCAGAAATCTGAGGTCACAGCATAGTTGCAGTAGGGTGGCCAGTACACAATCACACTGCACACATTCTGCATAGTACTGCATAGTACTGCTTTCATATACACTAACCGCCTTATTTTCGAAAGAGAAAAACGCCTATAGTGCGACCTAAATCGGGAGATAGACATTTATCTCGCAAAGGCGCCCAAATCAGTATAATCGAAAGCCGATTTTGGGCGTTTCCAACTGCACTCCATCGCGGAAACAAATAAAGTTGATGGGGGCGTGTTGGAGGTGTGGTGGAGGCGGAACTGGGGCATGGTTATCAGCCGAAAAGAGATGGGCATCTTTAGCTGATAATCAAAAAAAAAAGGCGTTTTGACCGCGATTTTGGGTCACTTTTTTTGGACCCTTTTTTTCACGAACAAGTCCCAAAAAAGTGCCCCAACTGCCCAGATGACCACTGGAGGGAATCGGGGATGACCTCCCCGGACTCCCCCAGTGGTCACTAACCCCCTCCCACCAAAAAAACCCCACTTTACAAACTTTTTTTCCAGCCTGTATGCCAGCCTCAAATGCCGTACCCACCTCCATGACAGCAGAATGTGTTCGATTCTCTCACAGCCTTTCCCTGGGTCAGATGTGGCTCTCGGGTGCAGTACAGGGTCACATCAGCATTGCATTGTGGTGGGTGTAGGGTATTGAGCTCCGTGATTTCATTAGCTTGTGTAACAGTCTCACGATGTTGGTAGTTGGTAGGCTCTTCTCCCATGGTGCTTTTCCCCCTGCCTACTGGGTCAGAGTGTGCCCTGTTGTGTTTCCTGTTGTAGTCCATGCGGTAGTGGCCATTTTTGTAAGCCAGTTTTAGTTCCCTTTCCTTTGTTAGCCACGTTAGACAACTTAGTTCTTACCTTGAATGTGGCTGAAAGAGGGCATTGTACAGCATTCTGCCAGCTCTGACCTACTGCTCATCTCAGTACCAGGGAGACTCGTTGCCAGTGGGGCACAACCTCTGATCTGCAGTTAACTGTGAGTAAAGGCGGTTATTCCAATAAAGGACGTTTTCGGAGAGATTAGTCTTCAGGTGTCAACTGGTGTGCCAATGTTATATAGCAGCAACCAGTCCTAGATGCCTGCGTGTATGCAGGTCCCTGGAGCACTTTTAGTGGGTACCGCAGTGCACTTCAGCCAGGTGGCCCAAGGCCGATTCCCCCCCCCCCCCCACTTGGGCTGGTAAATGGGAGGCCTCCAAAACCCACTGTACCCTCATGTAGGTGCCCCCTTCACCCCTAAGAGCTATGGTAGCGTTGTACATTTGTGGGTAGTGGGTTTTGGGGGAGGGGGGTTGGGTGTTCAGCACCCTTGGTAAGGGAGCTATGCATGTGGGAGCTTTTTCTGAAGTCCACCGCACTGACCTAGGGTGCCCAGTTGGTGTCCTGGCATATCAGGGGGGTCAGTGTACTACCAATCCTGGCCCCTCCCATGACCAAATGGCTCAGATTAGGACGTTTTTGAGCTGGGCGTTTTTAGTTTCCATTATCGCTAAAAAAAAAAAAACGTCCAGCTCAAAAACATCAATTTTTTTGAAACTACGGTTCGGCCCGCCACTTCACGGACCCGTTCTCGGAGATAAATGCCCACGGAGATAGGCATTTCCGTTTGATTATGCCCCTCTAAGACAACCATAGATACCATGTTGCCAACCATACCTGACGATTGTGTCTACCTGCACTAGACCTGGCAGAACTAGCCACAATGAACAGGCCACCCTGTCACAATCCCATAGTGCTCCTACATCCAAGCATCCACGGTGTTGTAATAACAGATGACACTTTACTCTGGGGGATGTCTGACAGATGACCCAAACAGCAACCCAAATCCCCCATATGACACCCTGAGTATGTCCATGAACCACAAAACATCATTCCATAATGCACAGCCCTAGTCCAAATGGTATTGAACTACCACATGGAACTGGAAGATACCCTAGCAGCTCTTCTGGCCCCTATCATGCACATCCCAACTGTGACATGATGGAAAGTCATGCTATTACCCACCTCTCCCTGGCTGCACACAGAATCACAATCCACAACACCCAAAGACCTTATCATGTGCATGGCCATTTCTGTAATGAACTGCTACACAGGGAATAATATCACCCTGAATCAGTACCCCACAATTATGGAATCAGCTTCCAGTTGATATCCATGAGGAGGTCTCTTAAATAATTTATAGTGAAAGTCAAAACTTATTTTTTTCCCCAAAAGCATTTGGGACTTCCTTAATTAGGATTTGAGCACCTCATGATGGTAACTAGTAGGATTGGAAGAGAAAGGTACTGAGTGAATGGGTCTTCTGTAAATGGTTTGTTTTTCTATCCTATAATTTTATGGCATTATTTTTCTGTTTTACTTTGGATATTTGGATTGTAAACCACTCTGATATTGATATGAGAGTGGTATATCAAGTATTTTAAAGTATTAAACTATGTACTACCAAATGGTGGCAATGATTCTCATGTGATAAGTCAGCACACCTGTGCATTCCACTCCAGTTGCCAGTGCTATGTTGCTAATAGCCATGATCAGTAAGTACATGTGGGAAGACACATATTATGGTGGGAAGAGAAGAAGAAATGCATTGTTCACATGAGGCACCATCTGTAGCAATAGGAAACACATTGCAACTATCAGAGGTGCAAGGCTGCCCCCCCCCCCCCAAACCTGTGATATTGACCAACAGTCTTGGGGGCTTCTACAGCAGACAAAGCTGATGTGGGCGATGATGTACCATGTCTCCAAAGAGAACAAGCATATCATATTTCCAATGAAAGACTGTTTGTTTGACCCAAACCAGCTATGCTGATATATGTAGGCAGCACTGACTGGACTGGAGGTCCTAAGGAGACAGAAAGCAGACCCCAATAGGTGGTGGGAAGGATAAGAAATATACACAGGAAGGTAGAAAGCTAGGTCATCAGAACCAGGGTTGCATCCTCCCAACAAATTGCTGAAATGTGCCATGCACCTTCCCTGAGGCTAACTGGAGTTTTATCCTCCTACAGCCAAGATGAAAGTGATGGAGAAGGAGGAGGAGGAGGAGGAGAAGGAAGAAAAAGGGAGTGCGAGGGAGTGAGTTGACTAAATATAGTTCCCCTTAAGAGAACTCTCTCACTGGGCCACAATAAAGAATAGTTAGCTAAACTGCAGAGTCAGGAGGATGGAGCTCAGGCAGAGAGCAGGTAAAAATCTGTAGTGTGGAAACAGAAGAGGGATAGCGGGTGCTCCAAAAGAGGTTCCAAGTCAGGGTAGCAGTGTTTGAAGACAAGCTCAAGCAGGAGGAAGGGGGTCCTCCAGTGGATTTCTTAGTCTCTGACTACAGCATTTGAAGACGGGTCAAGATAGGAAGATTATATTGTGATATGTTTACCCAGCCTGTGGCTGCTGTATTTGAAGATGGTCCAAGGTGGAAAACTAGAGTGTGCAAGTGAAAGTACTGGAGCTGGGCCTGCTAGGAGCTGGTCATTGTAGGTGTTAATAAGTGGAGCTTAGTGAAGCTAGGCATTAGGGAAACTGAGGAAGTAAAGTTCTTTTTTATGTGAACGGAGTTTCATTTCAATTCTGCCTATATTTGCTTACCAGGTCTGTGACAACAACAGACTTTTGATATCTTCTGGCTCACAATAAAGATTGTTCTAATGGTGTACTCTGTCTGCTGCCTGTATTGACTCCATGTCTGGCTGCCACCTACCTATGATCATGAGTTTCATCCATAGAAAATATAGGTAATATCTCTTAAAGTCTCTTCCCAAAGAAAGTGCAGCCTCATATCTGGATAAAACCTGGATTAAAAAAAAAGTATCCTGGGCTGACTTTTTAAGCAGATTCCTGGTAACGGTTGCCTATCACGGTGTATAACCCATAGATGTAGTTAATGTTGCTGACTATGCTAACTTGTCTAGCCAATTGCTTGTGTGAACCCATTTGCAGAGCTAAGAAAGC
This sequence comes from Microcaecilia unicolor, assembly GCF_901765095.1. Taxonomy (NCBI): domain Eukaryota; kingdom Metazoa; phylum Chordata; class Amphibia; order Gymnophiona; family Siphonopidae; genus Microcaecilia; species Microcaecilia unicolor. The sequence goes on along the minus strand of NC_044034.1, from coordinate 136,561,064 downwards.
CAGGGCTCAAAATGTCCAAACATATTGACAAAATTAATGCTATACATGCGTGTTTCATTTTTACACTTATACTCCTTGATTGTAAAATGGTCGACATATACATTTTGGGGCTTTAAACATTCACAGCTGCTAGCAATTTCAGAAACATCCACATGTTGATTACTGATGTTTTCAGCACTCTCATTTCAATGTTTGTTCTAATGCATATGGGATAAATGTGCAGCTTGCCATTTTACAATCTGTGAGACTTGCCATAGGGAACATTACAATGGCTCCTAAGCAACTGGCTTTGACTCAAAAGAGTAATTTTACCTCAGAGGAAGTGGAGATGCTGGTTAGGTAGGTTTTCAAACACTGAAGAAATCTCTTTGATATGGCAGGACAATGCTTCAGCAGCTATACAAAACAAAGAACATTGGCTGGTGTCTGTCACAATCTGAATGCTGCATTTCACAATAACAGGGATGTGGAGGACCTGAAGGTAACTCTACAGGAATTCCAAGGTGAAAACTAGTGGCAGCTCACAACCTGGCAATGAAATACTGAGTGCAATAGAGCACCTACAGGACAATATGTCTTGTATGAGAATCTCATACTTACACCTGCTGGGACAGATACCTCAGATTATCTCCCCATGCATAGGTCAAACTGCTATGCAGCAGATGCAGTAGAAAGACCTGCATCTATTTAGTAGGGCACATGGGATTGCTGAGTATTAAGAGGTACTAACCGATATGTAACCAATATATACCTGCGGAAATATATATTTTTAATCAGCTTGTGATAGAGTAATTTTAACAACATAGCAATTGTAGTAAACATATATTTTTATGTAATCATGCATTATCACATGTAATCTTGCTTGTAGATTTTTAGTGATAGTTTAATGTAATTAACAGATGGTCATGTTGGCATAATTAACCACAGATTTGAAAAGGTTTCAAGAGGGGTTACATCCAGGCTTAGAAACAGGCCAAGGGGTTGAGTAAAGGGAACCCCATATTTCCCACCTTTGGGCATATGGTAGCACCTATACATGTACTTTTGGTTTTTCCATACACTCTGCACGGTACAGATTCACTACCCCCATACATGATAGTCTAACACCTTCTGGAATAGACGGTAATAACCTGGACTTTCATCTTTGTGCTGCCCCCTCAGGCGGGGACAGCAAGAGGGGAGCTGTATAAATAAGTTATAATCCTGGGGTCTACTATCCAGCCTATGACCAGCTAGTAGAGCTTGACCCAGCCAAGGGCTACTGGGAAATACAGGCTAAGAAAGAATTAAAGTGCATTTTCTAGCTGTCAGTTTAGACTTTGACCGCAGAAGTGTGAAAATAGCTCAGAAACCTAGTGCCAGATGGTAAAAGCAGAAGCAGTGGCGTACCAAGGGGGGGGGGCGGTGGGGCGGTCCGCCCCGGGTGCCAGTGGGTGGGGGGTGCTCCGCTCCCGCCGCCTCCCGTGGCCGTTCCCGCGGCGCCGCACATTTAAAAAAACCGGCGAAGCAGCGTCGCAGGCAGCGCCTTGTGCCCTGCTTGAAAAAAAAAATCAAATCTCCTTCCTCCTTCTCCTTGACGTTTTTAATGGGACTGAGGTGGGGAAGGAGAGGGGCGAAAGGGACTCGGGTGGGGGTGTTCAGAGGGGAGAAGGGGACTGGGGTGGGGATCTCAGACAGGGGAGGGGAGAAGGGGACTGGGGTGGGGGTGTTCAGAGGGGAGAAGGGGACTGGGGTGGGGATCTCAGAGGGGAGAAGGGGACTGGTGTGGGGGTGTTCAGAGAGGAGAAGGGGACTGGGGTGGGGATCTCAGACAGGGGAGGGGAGAAGGGGACTGGGGTGGGGGTGGTGTTCAGAGGGGAGAAGGGGACTGGGGTGGGGATCTCAGACAGGGGAGGGGAGAAGGGGACTGGGGTGGGGATCTCAGAGGAGAGAAAGGGACTCGGGTGGGGGTGTTGAGAGGGGAGAAGGGGACTGGGGTGGGGGTCTCAGACAGGGGAGGGGAGAAGGGGACTGGGGTGGGGGTGTTCAGAGGGGAGAAGGGGACTGGGGTGGGGATCTCAGAGGGGAGAAGGGAAGGGGAGGGGAGAAGGGGACTGGTGGGGGTCTCAGACAGGAGAAGGGGAGGGGAGAAGGGGACTGGGGTGGGGGTGTTCAGAGGGGAGAAGGGGGCTGGAACTGGGGGCTGAAAAAAGGGGCAGAGAGAGAGAGGGGGGACAGATCCTAGATGGAAGGGGGAGCGAGAGGGAGGGCAGACCCTGGATGGATGGGAGAGGGAGGGCAAATGGTGGATTGAAGGGGCAGAGAGAAAGGGCAGGCAGTGGATGAAAGGAGAGAGAGAGAGAGTGAAGACAGATGCTGGATGGAAGGAAGACGGTGAAAAGAAGATGAGGAAAGCAGAAACCAGAGACAACAAACTGTAAATAAAATATATATATATATTTTTTTTGCTTTTGGATAAAGTATTGTAGATGTGTTAAATGTTTATAATAGAACATGTAAATAAGGTAATCTTTTTATTGGACTAATTTTAATACATTTTGACTAACTTTCGGAGAACAAAACCCCCTTCCTCAGGTCAGCACTATACTGTAACAGCACTATACTGTACTGACCCGAGGACGGAGGTTTTGGCCTCTGAAAGCTAAATGTATTAGTCCAATAAAATGGTATTATTTTACTTTCTGTATTTGTTTTATTTCTATTTGTTAATTTGTAAAGTGGTGATTGGTACTTGTTAGTTTTTTTCAAATTTACATCTGCGGTCTTTATATTTTGCACAGTACTAGGGGACAGTTTCTGTTTCTGTTTCTGTGGTGTTGCATTATATGCAGAGTCTGGCATTGGGGGTTCAGTTTAATTTTTGTCTAAATAGAAAGTTTATGATTACTTATTCTATAGTGGTTTAGGGTGTATCTGTGTTTGTGAAAAAGACATGGCTTTCAGTTGGCATTGACTGTGCAGGATCTACGATCTGTACTATTCTGTCTGGTTTCGTTTTACAATAGGTGAATTGATGTTCTAGTGCTCACTGTAGTGTTTAAGATGCTTTCCTTTTCCTTGTGTGACTCGTAGAAATGACTGCTTATGGTATGGTAGAATTGCTCTATAGGTCCTGAGTGTTTTGTATTCTCGGCATGCCTAGTACTGGATTGGGGGGGGGGGGGGGTGTTAAAAAATGACCGGCCCCAGGTGTCAACTACCCTAGGTACGCCACTGAGCAGAAGTACAAAGTTTATGCTCAAAAACAGTTGCCCATCTGCCAGAAAGGGGTGGAGAGATCTTGTTGTTCTAAGGGTAAAATATCAAATATACAATCTGCGGTTGAGTGTCATTAGGCCACCTGTGTAGAAGTAGTTTTTTTAGAACTCCATAGAACCTAATTGAAGGAAAAGGTATAAATATGATTGGTATTTGGTATGAAGGGGGACTTAGAGACTAGAGGCTGACCTGCGTCATCTCTGTCAAAGACCTCTTCATAAGAATACCTTGCTCCATCTCCATGCATATGTAACCTGATTTGGGTGAGTAATAAACTTTCTAACTAACCTCGTCTATGATCTGAATTTTTTGTTTAATTATTCATTTTTGTTCAATTAATTTTTTGTTTTAAATTAAAAAAGTTTTTTAAATCTTGCATTAAAACAAAAATGTTTTAATTAATTTTTTAATTAATTTTATATTTATTTTTTCATTTAGTAATTAATGTTTTTTGATCTTCCAATGGTTTTATAACCATTTTATGGACTCATTTTATGATCGTGCCCTTTATTTGCTGGTATTTTATAATATATGTGTTATTGTTCTGTTGGTTGTTGTTATATTATATATTTTATGTATATTTACATGCATCCTTATATTATATTTTTGATGACAGTTGATGTCTATTATTATATTATATTATTTTATAATTCTACTGTATATATTTTTTAAGTTTTGAACTAAAAGTGACTCTCCATGTTTATAATTCATGTCTATGGTTTACATGTACATTATAGTGAAGGGTGTGACTGGGCAAGTTCCTGAACTTACACAGCATAAGTGGTTTTATGTGATATATGTATTGTAATAAAAGAAATTAAATATTTTAAAGGAAGAACGTTTTTGTGATATAGTTTTGGGATCTGTTCTTCTAGTTTAAATATTTATCCCCAGTAATATATATATTATATATATTTTTGAACATATTTACAATTCATATTTCACATGTACATTATAATTTATATATATATATATATATATATATATATATATATATATATATATATAATGAAATTTTCCTGTTTTATAATTTGACGTGTTATATAATTTAATATGTTTATTGTTCATTATAGCCCCTGACGCAGCCCTATTGTTGGGCGAAACACGGCCTGTGTCGGGCATTTGTCTTATACACGGTATCGTCAATAAAGTTTTCTGGATATTATACTGATCTGCTAGTTTGTTTAGTACAACTTCCTACAGGCCCCATGTTATCACTAAAGTGCCTGCAATAATGCCAGCCTATAGCCCTTGTTACACTCATTCAGCTGGCATACTTTGGCCTGCCATACTTGTTGCACTAATGATACTCATGGAAGGCAAGGAGAGGGTTGTGTCCAGGTAGGGATGGTGCTATGATGATGAGGAAGGCCCATTTGCACACTGTGTCATGGGAAGATCTAGAATAGGTGCAAATCTAGTCCATAAAGTATAGCACAACCAAGCCCACATGTCCCTAATGTCATACTTTCTGCTTTAACCAGCAGCCGAAGGCTAGAACATGGTTCCCAAGGGAGTCAGCTGTGCCCACAAAGCTAGCCTTGCAGGCAGAGAAAGGATGTGCAGGCCCTTTAGCTGAGCTGTGTGCTGTAATCCACTGCTAAAGAGCACACGGCAATCCACAAGGTCAGATCATTATACTTTATTGTAATCCCTTTGTGCCAACTGTTCTTCCAAAGGTAGTTCCCATCACAGCATTTCTCAAGAAGCATAGCAGTTCAACAGCATAGTATTCAAAACAAAACAAAGAAAACCCCCAAAAGGTTCCCAAAATCTCAGCAGTTCATATAAAGCAGTTATGCAAAGCAATTCTTCAAATAAAGTAGCTCAAAAAGGGTTCAAACTCCCAGCAGTTCATGTATAGTAGTAGGTATGCAAAGTAATTCTCCACATACGGTAGCTCCAGAAAGAGTTCAAACCCTCCCCAGCAGTTCATGTCAGTAGTTAGGCCAAACAATTCCCCAAACACAGCAGTTCAGAAAGGGTTCTAACTCCCAGCAGTTCACGTATAGCAGTTATGCAAAGTAATTCTCCCAAACACGGTAGATCAAAAAGGGTTCAAACTCCCCCAGCAGTTCATGTAAGCAGTTATGCAAAAAATTCCCCAAACACAGCAGTTCAGAAAGGGTTCCAAATCCCAGCAGTTCATGTATAGCAGTTATGCCCAAAACCACCACTCCTCCTCTCTCCCTTTCAAAAGAAATCAACCTAGGGAGAGTGGCAAGGGTCCCTCCCCAACCAGGCCAGCATTATACCCTGACCACCACCTGCATGACCCTTCCATGGTAAACCTGTTCTCTCAGCTCCCCATGTGGGATAGCCACCTTTTCCCTTCTTCTACCAGGCTCTCCTCCCGAGCAGCCCTCTCATGTTTCACCTCCTCTCCTTCCAGTTTAGTCAGAGCAGCAATCTCCCCCTCCCATCGGCCCCTCTTGCTCTAGTTCCTCCCCCTTTTCTTCCCCTTGCCAGTCCATAGGTTCCTCCCCACACCTATTGCTCAGCTGCTCTCCATTGCTTGATTGGGCAGGTTCAGAACTCCTTCCCTCATCCTGGCTCTCTGGGACAGGTTTTTCCAACTCCCTTCTCTTGCCCCTTTTCCTGACCTCCTCTGGGGGGCTGTTGGGGATTGAAAGTCCCTATTTCTACCATGGGACCTACTCAGGGGCTGCTGGGAATTGTAGTCTTTTCCTTTTCTCCAGTCCCACCAGGGGAAAAAGACTGCTTCCTTTCTCTACCCAGTCTCCCTCCCCTCTCGAGCCTCCTTGTTCCTCCATGTGCTTTCATTCTCCCTCTTACCCTCATATTCCTCACAACAAGCAAGTGAGGATGGTGTTAGAAGCCTAACAATGCCTATCAAGATGCCTACAGGAACTGGTGACCTATGCTCATGATCTTCTTGCTCAGAACCTTTTGCATTTGATGTTTTTTGTTTGAAAATGGACCAAAAAAAAATTAAAACATCCAAATCACAAAACGTTTTCCAAACAGTATTTTCAAAGGGAAAGATAGATGTTTTGTTGTTGGTTGTTATTGTTGTTGTTTTTTTGAAAATTACCTTCTTTCTTGTTCTAGATTTGGACATTTTTTGTAAATCATCCAAATTCAGACTTAGATGTCATATCAAAATGCCCCTCTTGGTTTATTGTCCACTACACTTACCACTAGACTAACCCTCTGCTATGCATTGATATCTGTGTGGCCATTTTTCTAAGATTATGCTGTACATATGTCCATTATATGCCCCTTGTTTGTCCTAGTTCAAATTTTGATGTTTTAGTTTGTAACATTCATGTGTAACAGGTAATGCTCTTTACCAGCCAGAAGATTCTATACACTTGCAGTGTCCATGAATAATTTACTAGGATGGATCCTCAAACCTGGGAAGGCCAGAGTCTTGATTCCTAGCCTCTTTCCCACTCAGGCTGAAATAACAAGTTCAAAACTGGACATCGGCATAAACACTGTAAATCTCTGAATTAGATCACAGTAGTCTATAAGATAATGTCAGATCTGGATTCCTATTCCAATGAATTGAAATCCTGCTGCTTAAACTTTCCCTTGTTTATATGCATAACGATAGTAATATAACATAGTAAGTGATAGCAGATAAAGTCCTGTACGGTCCATCCAGTCTGCCCAACAAGATAAACTCGTTTTACTTTATATGTATACCTGAGTTGATTTGTATATGCAAATGAGGTTCTGAAAATTCCAGTCCTTTCCTCTGGTATTCAGATCTCTGTGGGCCCTACCTGAGAGCTCATTCATCCACAACACAATTTGCAGAGCTAATGTCCACAAAGCATCTTCATTAAATAGAAATCTTACATTCCCCTCAGTCTCTTTTTAGTTTTAGGGTGTTCCCAGCTGTAATATTTCTGGGACCCATGACAGCTCTTTACCCTTGGAATAGTTTTTCACACACTTCAGTCACTATCCCCACTAAATGGCTGTCATCCAGAGAGCTGTATATAAGTCCTTCATTACAAAACGGGATTTCCCTCTATTCTTTCACATTTCCATATCGTGCAGCACCATTAGAGTTTCTGCAATCAGTACAGTCCATATGCTCAGATCTGATGCTTAATCATCCCCAGGTATTCAGTCCCTTCCATCTCCATAGGGGTGGATTCCTCAAGCCTTTCAGGACCTGCCCAGAGCTCCCCCTCTCTGGACCAGCTGGGAACCCATTATATACTGCTCCTAAAGCCAGGGAAGCACATCTTCCATGGGTTCTTCCAATTGTCAACCCTTTCCCTGTAATGCCTCCTACACACCTGTGATCTCCCCTCCCTTCTCTTCCCACCCGGGAATTACCTGTCTCATGGTTTACTCTGGATTTCAGGAACAACTGGTTTCTATGGGAAAGGTTCAATAGTTGGAGCTCATGCTGCCTCATGAATTTGATAGTATTGCTCTTGGATATTTCTACTGCATGGATTTCTATCTCATGTATTTTCAAACAGGGTGTATCCTGTTTCAAAATATATATGAATTGGACATCTGTTTGGGACATCCTGATGGACATTCTTTCAAAAATGCCCCTTCATAAGTGCACATGTCAACACCATACCCATGGCCTGCCCACATTCCACCTATGGGGTATGCCCCCTTGTAGTTATGTACCATAGCACTTACACACTACTCTATTGAGTAGCACTTGGACATTTTGGTGTGTATTTGCCAATTAGGGCAACACAAAGGCTTGTAAGGCACATACAACTGCACAAACATATATAGAACTGCTTCCTTAATGTTTTGAGAAGACAAGATCAAATTGTACAAGGCTGCTATATCAGCTGTAGCATGAATGTTCAAGAGAAGCATCTCTAGTTTTTGCTTATTAATTTTATAATCAGAAATTAAAGCAAACTAATTAATCAGAGCATATAAATGTTTGAGAGCTATGGGGGTTGGCAACATATATTAATACATCATCAGCATAAGTGGATGAATTAGGGGCTTAGTTATCAATATGGGCTGCTGTTAAGACATGCTATTTTACCACTAACCTGCTATTTTAGGAGATGTCCGATTTTATGCAATGAGACCTGGTTATTACAGTAAAAAAAATCTTAGTGGTAGCTCATGTTGATAACTTTCCCCTTTAATGTTTAATTTCAATTCTCTATGTAATGTAGCAAGCAACAGGAATTCAAGGGCTAAACTAAACAATAGGACAGAAAGCAGGCACCCTTGGCATATTCCTCTGCTAAGTGAAACTGGTCTACCCCCATTACTTTGGGCAGTTTGTCCTGTCTGTGTGTAACAGATTATGTGTCTGTGCATTTATTAAGCTATGTATAATGGATCAGGTCCCTGCATTTCTCCAGTCATTGTGATTAGCCTTTATGAATACCTGTGTTCTGCTCTCACTGCCTTTTGGAGTTTTGTTGTTACTGCCTGCCTCAGGCATGCTAGGAGGGGCATAATTCACCCTCCTTCCAATTGTTCTCTTGAGGTAAATTGAGAAAGGTGTAACAGGTAGGGGGGGATGGACCTGGGTCCGCCTGCCTGAAGTGCACTGCAGTACCCACTAAGACTGCTGTAGGGACTTGCATACTGCTGTCATGGAGCTGGGTATGACATTTGAGGCTGGCAAAGAGGCTGACAAAAAATATTTTTAAAAGTTTTTTTTTTAGGGTGGGAGGGGGTTAGTGACTATTGGGGAGTAAGGGGAGATCATCCCTGATTCCCTCTGGTGGTCATCTGGTCAGTTCGGGCACCTTTTCATGGCTAGGTAGTAAAAACAAAAAGGACCAAGTAAAGTCGTCCAAGTGCTCGTCAGGGACACCCTTTTTTTCCATTATGGGTCGAGGATGCCCATGTGTTAGGCATGCCCAAGTCCCCCTTCACTAAGCCTCCGGGAACTTTGGTCATCCCCGTGACAGAAAGCAGTTGGGGATGCCCAAAATCAGCTTTTGATTATGCCGATTTGGGCGACCCTGGAGAAGGACACCCATCTCTCGATTTCTGTCGAAAGATGAGCGTCCTTCTCTTTCAAAAACAAGCCTGATAGTGTGATTTTTAAGTCTGTCCCTATTCGCTTTATGAGAAAGATCACTGACCATTTTAGTAGATGCCCTCTGGACTGACTCCATCATGTATATATTTTGAAAGTGCAGTCTCCAGAAATGTACACCGTACTCTAAATGAGGTCTCACCAGAGACTTATGCAGGTGCATTATCACCTCCTTTTTCCTGCTGGCATTTCTCTCCTTTTACATCCATGCATCTTTCTAGCTTTCTCTGTCACCTTTTCTATCTGTTTGGCTACCTTAAGGTCATATATGATTACATCCAGGACCCACTCCTCTTTCATGCTCAAAAATATTTCACTCCCTAAAGTGTACTACTCCCTCAGGATTTTTTTTTTTTTTTAAGTTTGGCCAAAATGCATAATCCTGCATTTTTTAGCATTAAATCTTACCTGAAAATTCTGGACTACCCTTGAAGCTTTGCTAGGACCCTTCTCATCTAATCCACATTATCAAGAGTGTTTGTCCTAATTCAGATTTTTGGTTTCATCTGCAGAGGATAAAGCAAGCGTGCATTATCTGTAATATAGCTTTCAGGCATGATGCCTACTTGGTCATTATAGATGACTTTTCCTAGTATCTGTGCTACAACTCTTGCACATATTTTGTAGTCTCTAGTTAATAGTGAGACAAACCTATAATTTTGAATTATCATATATCTTTATTTGCTGTGGGTAATACCATCATGATCTTTTATGCAAAGTGTGACATTGGGGTGCCTACATTTTTCATTACTGGTTGACATCCCTGCATTTGAAATGCTCAAAATCAAAGCCTTTTTGGATTTTTATTTCCTGGAATGATGAACAGTCATGTAGTCAGATTGCGTTTTTAGCCATGTTCCTGCCCCTGCCCCTCCCCCTTTCTCTTCTTTTCCCCACAAACCCAAATAACTTTGTCTGCTGGTGGAGATTCCCAAGTCTCGCCTGCCAAAGAGGTCATTTGCTGGTGGTACTTTCTATTGGCTGCTACAGTCATGCTGACTCCCCCCCCCCCCCCTTGCATGTTCAGTTTTCAAGAAACTGAGCATGTGAGGGATGGGAGACCAGCACAGTGGTGGTGGCCACTAGAAAGTGCCACCGGTGGAGAACTTCTTCAACTAGCAGGGTTTGGGGATCTCCACCAGCCTTAGCAGTGGAACCCAGTGCTGGAATTTTTGGGTGCCAGGTTACACTTTTGATATCAAAAGTGGCTTTTTTGCACAGATTAGTAATGCATCGATGTCAGCATTTAAAAAAAAATATTTCAATTTTTGGAGCTTTTCAGATTTTAGAATTATGTTTAAAAGATAGTGTACTTGTACTGAAAAAGCTTTAATTGCCAAGGAGAGCACTCTTGGCTAGAGACACTATAAAATTCAGTGGGCAGTCCATCTGGGCTGGAGGTGTTCCCTGCACTGAAGGATTTCAACAAGAGTAATTAGGGTTGGTAGTATTTCCTTGTTTGCCTTATTCTGCTGTGAAGAGGGTAGTCTGTCAAGAAGAAATCTATTTCTTGATTTTTACTGTCTGCCTTGGTTCAATAAAATTATGTATAGTACCACTGGAACTGCTGTATTATATCCTGCAGCCTACTTTAGACCTGATCTCCTTTATGTTTAAACCTTGTGCTTATGCATTGGCTTTCTTTCTTTTTAGTAGTTTACTAATAATTTACCAATTTTATTGTTTTCAGACTAATATTTATCATGATCAAGGAAGATCATGACAGTCGTGCAAGAACATCCATGGATGTGATTACAAAAAGAAGCTGGCAGCACCTTATAGAATAACAATTCAGGGGCCCTCTTACAAAGCAGCAGTAAGCCCAACATGGGTTTACCGCATGCTAATCTGGAGCTACCGCTGGCCTAACGTGGGTGCCAGTGGAAGTTCCAGCCCCAGCGCACACCATTTCCCGTGCTAGGGAGAATTGCCCAGTATTTTTTAGCATGGCGCTAACCTGGCAGTAATTGGGCAGGGGCCCTTTACCACCACCTCAATGGGTGGTAAGTGCTCCCCATCCCCCACATGGCCACATGGTAAAAGCAATCTTACCGCATGGCTATGGCTATTTTCAGCCTTTTGTACCCACTGTGGTAAAAAGGGCTGCAGCGCATGGCAAAAACAGCCCCAACCGCTAGCACAGGGCTCTTTTTACTGCAGCTTGGTAAAATGACCCCTTATTGAGGCATGAGTTTTCAAGTAAAAGAATACACTTCATTAGTTGTGCTAGTTTGTTTCGTTTGAAAACAATATACCAATTAGAAAAACTGTGACTGTACTCCGCAGAGGTTTGAAGAACTGACAAAGAAAGCCAGGTTGATATCTAAAAGAACTTACATAGCCAGTGGGGGCAATTTTATAAAGTGTTTTTCATGGATAAACTTGTTTTATTCAACCTATGTTTAGGCACCAATGTGCCCTTTTACAAAGGCATGTAAGGGCCTATGTGCGTGCAAAATGTGTCAAATTGGCATTACCGCCCAGCTAGCAATTATGCTGGTGGTAATTTGGAGTTTGACACGCACCAAAAATCCACAGTAGAAAATAATTTTCTACCGTGGGGGCATTCCTGGTGATAATCAGAAGTTGCCACATGCTGCACTGTTACCGCACGGGTAAGACGTAAGCCCTTACTGCTAAGTCAATGTGTGACATTAAGGGCTCAGGCCATATATAGACATACACTGGTTTTAATGGATCCTTAGGAGCTTAGCCGAGATTGGATGGTAGAGCCAGTGGTGGGAGGCGGGGCTGGTGGTTGGGAGGCGGGGCTAGTGCTGGGCAGACTTCTACGGTCTGTGCCCTGAAAAATACAGATACAAATCAAGGTAAGGTATACACAAAAAGTAGCACATATGAGTTATATTGTTGGGCAGACTGGATGGACCGTGCAGGTCTTTTTCTGCCATCATCTACTATGTTACTATGTACTATGTTACTATGCATGTCCATTCCCCCCCCCCCCCCCAATAAACCTTTTTTCCAGACGCAATGGAGAAATGGTCCAGCGCTCTTCCAATACATGTGCCCACACTACAACAAGCCACTTTTTGGCATGCCTTTGTAAAAGGACCCCCCCCCCCCCCCAGTTTGGAAGCAATGTTAACAGCAGCATCAACAATTATTTATTTATTAATAGACTTTTATTCTGCATTACCACAAGTATTCTAAGCAGATTACGACTCTTCACATATATAATACAATTAAAACAAAACAGTAATATATACGACCTCTCAAGCATAATAATTTCCTACTACAATCATAATTTCACACTTTGACCCACTTTTAATCACCTCCATAAAAATGTCATCACACATAGGAGCCATCCATGGGTGCATGAGCACCACAAATATTGAACAAACTCCTTGACTGTGTCCAGGGAGAGAGAGAATTTCTGTTGGGTTTAGCACCCCCAATAATTTTGAAAAGTTGGTTTCCATGTCATCCCACCTCCATAATCGTATCAAGAAAAAATTCAATCAAATCCTTTCATATGCTTAAACTCCCCCCAAACCCTGGATCCCACTCATTCTCATGGGCAATGCACTCCACAGTTGGGGTCCCACAATATAAAAAAATTGAACTTCGATACTCGCCTGATTTGATAACATGATGTGACCAATTTAATTGCTGACCTCAATGGTCATACAGGCTGATTAATATGAAGTTTAGCAGTGAGCACTCTAGAAAATGTCTACTTAATAATTTAAAAATGTATAGAAGATCTTAAACCATATTCTGTAGCCAATGGGAAACTAATGGAACTTTTTCAAAATAGGAGATACGTGCTCATAGTGATTACAGTCCATCAACACTCTTGCCACTGAATTTTGGACCACTTGGAGGGATTAGAGTTGATTCTTATGAATCCACAACAATACACCATACAGTAATCAAAACAGGGTGTAATAATACTCTGAACAACCATCTGAAAATTACACAGTTTTAACAATTCCTATGGGCTTCGTCACAGTTGCTATGCCAGAATCAATAGCACAGCTTTGTAAAAGGAGCCCTTAGCTGAAAAATACATCCTTTATAATGTTCTGAACATGAGATTTCATAGTCAATTTAGAGTCTACCATAACTTCTAAATTACAAAGTCCATTAACATGGGAATTACCTCAGTTTCAAAAGAGAATATATATGGTACATCAGAACACAAAAA